>NC_092172.1:48691703-48696703 GCF_045791955.1 Oncorhynchus clarkii lewisi | reverse complement strand
ACGTATTACTATCTATACAGACAGCAGACAGAACATATTCTGGTCCTGTTGTTTAGTGTTACAGGACGTGCTACTATCTATACAGACAGCAGACAGAACATATTCTGGTCCTGTTGTTTAGTGTTTCAGGACGTGCTACTATCTATACAGACAGTAGACAGAACATATTCTGGTCCTGTTGTTTAGTGTTACAGGACGTGCTACTATCTATACAGACAGCAGACAGAACATATTCTGATCCTGTTGTTTAGTGTTTCAGGACGTGCTACTATCTATACAGACAGTAGACAGAACATATTCTGGTCCTGTTGTTTAGTGTTACAGGACGTGCTACTATCTATACAGACAGCAGACAGAACATATTCTGGTCCTGTTGTTTAGTGTTACAGGACGTGCTACTATCTATACAGACAGAACATATTCTGGTCCTGTTGTTTAGTGTTTCAGGACGTGCTACTATCTATACAGACAGAACATATTCTGGTCCTGTTGTTTAGTGTTTCAGGACGTTCTACTATCTATACAGACAGAACATATTCTGGTCCTGTTGTTTAGTGTTTCAGGATGTGCTACTATCTATACAGACAGTAGACAGAACATATTCTGGTCCTGTTGTTTAGTGTTACAGGACGTTCTACTATCTATACAGACAGAACATATTCTGGTCCTGTTGTTTAGTGTTTCAGGACGTACTACTATCTATACAGACAGAACATATTCTGGACCTGTTGTTTAGTGTTACAGGACGTGCTACTATCTATACAGACAGAACATATTCTGGTCCTGTTGTTAAGTGTTACAGGACGTGCTACTATCTATACAGACAGAACATATTCTGGTCCTGCTGTTTAGTGTTTCAGGACGTGCTACTATCTATACAGACAGAACATATTCTGGTCCTGCTGTTTAGTGTTTCAGGACGTGCTACTATCTATACAGACAGAACATATTCTGGTCCTGTTGTTTAGTGTTTCAGGACGTACTACTATCTATACAGACAGTAGACAGAACATATTCTGGTCCTGTTGTTTAGTGTTTCAGGACGTACTACTATCTATACAGACAGAACATATTCTGGTCCTGTTGTTTAGTGTTACAGGACGTACTACTATCTATACAGACAGAACATATTCTGGTCCTGTTGTTTAGTGTTTCAGGACGTCCTACTATCTATACAGACAGAACATATTCTGGTCCTGTTGTTTAGTGTTTCAGGACATGCTACTATCTATACAGACAGCAGACAGAACATATTCTGGTCCTGTTGTTTAGTGTTTCAGGACGTTCTACTATCTATACAGACAGAACATATTCTGGTCCTGTTGTTTAGTGTTACAGGACGTTCTACTATCTATACAGACAGTAGACAGAACATATTCTGGTCCTGTTGTTTAGTGTTTCAGGAAGTCCTACTATCTATACAGACAGAACATATTCTGGTCCTGTTGTTTAGTCTTTCAGGACGTATTACTATCTATACAGACAGCACATATTCTGGTCCTGTTGTTTAGTGTTACAGGACGTGCTACTATCTATACAGACTGCAGACAGAACATATTCTGGTCCTGTTGTTTAGTGTTACAGGACGTACTACTATCTATACAGACAGAACATATTCTGGTCCTGTTGTTTAGTGTTACAGGACGTTCTACTATCTATACAGACAGTAGACAGAACATATTCTGGTCCTGTTGTTTAGTGTTTCAGGAAGTCCTACTATCTATACAGACAGAACATATTCTGGTCCTGTTGTTTAGTCTTTCAGGACGTATTACTATCTATACAGACAGCACATATTCTGGTCCTGTTGTTTAGTGTTACAGGACGTGCTACTATCTATACAGACTGCAGACAGAACATATTCTGGTCCTGTTGTTTAGTGTTACAGGACGTACTACTATCTATACAGACAGAACATATTCTGGTCCTGTTGTTTAGTGTTACAGGACGTGCTACTATCTATACAGACAGAACATATTCTGGACCTGTTGTTTAGTGTTACAGGACGTACTACTATCTATACAGACAGAACATATTCTGGACCTGTTGTTTAGCGTTTCAGGACGTACTACTATCTAGGACGTACTACCAAAACACTAAAGTGAAAAGATTAGCGCAGAACTAAACAGGAAAATTAGCTCACTAAAGCTGTACAGCTCAGTACCGTTATATGCTGTTATATGCCAATAAACACTGCCCCCAAGTGGACAAAGGTGGTTATAGATTCAAAAAAACATTTATTGCAATAACTATTGTCCAGCAAAGTGACCGTACCACAGCAGGATGTCATAAAATGACTTTCTTGTTGATTTGATCAATACATCCAATATTTGTTACTGTTCCTCTTAGTCTACTTCCCCCCGAATCAACGTTATTTCAACGTCATTTCAACCAAAACCAATCTATGTGAGGAAGTTGAACCAACGTTATCTCAACGTCATTTCACCCAAAACCAATCTATGTGAGGAAGTTGAACCAACGTGGAAAATATGATTGGATTTGAGAAAAATTACCGAAAAATTACCGATTTCGTATTTCCCCACCCCCCCTTTACTTTTAACCCTAAATCCAACGAAAACTCAACCAAATGTAAATCAAAACTAGATGTTGAACTGAAGTATGTGCCAAGTGGAGAGTTATTTTACAGGGAAATAAACAAATATATTTAGAAAGGAGGGAAAAAAGATTTATGACAAAAAAATGACTGACTGACTTTATTTGTTGTAATATCTGTGAGGGGAAAGTTGCGTTACATTATCTTACCCAAACCAGACATGATATGGTTGTGTTACATTATCTTACCCAAACCAGACATGATATGGTTGTGTTACATTATCTTACCCAAACCAGACATGATATGGTTGTGTTACATTATCTTACCCAAACCAGACATGATATGGTTGCGTTACATTATCTTACCCAAACCAGACATGATATGGTTGTGTTACATTATCTTACCCAAACCAGACATGATAATGTTGTGTTACATTATCTTACCCAAACCAGACATGATATGGTTGCGTTACATTATCTTACCCAAACCAGACATGATATGGTTGCCTTACATTATCTTACCCAAACCAGACATGATATGGTTGTTACATTATCTTACCCAAACCAGACATGATATGGTTGTGTTACATTATCTTACCCAAACCAGACATGATATGGTTGCCTTACATTATCTTACCCAAACCAGACATGATATGGTTGAGATCAATGCCATCATTGCTGCTGTATCTCGTAGTCAATGGTCCTCTACTCCGTGACAGTGGATGACGGCCGACTCATTCTGAGACTGATGTGGATGTGTCCACTCAGCATTACAAGACAGCACTGTCCAGGTTGCCGACCTTAATGTACAGGGACAGCGAAAACGACAATGTACTGTGAAGACATCGGGTGAATCAGGTAGCTTGTTTTACAGTACCTATATCGGTTGGTTAAAACGTGTGAAATGAATACATATTAACTGATATTGTATAGCTAATACTTGCCAAAGAGACCGCTACTTTTTCGTAGGTTCCTTGGCTAACAACGTTTGGCTAATTACAGTTGCTGGCTTTGGTTGGTTTTAATCACAATCTGGGATGCTCTAGTTAGATAGACACATATTCAATGACTATTCACTGCTTGAAAAGTCTCTATAGGCTACATAATGTATACCTACAGTAGCTGTCAAAGGTTTGGACAAACCTACTCATTCAAGGATTTGTCTTTATTTTTTACTATTTTCTACATTGTAGAATAATAGTGAAGACATCAACACTATGAAATAACACATATGGAATCATGTAGTAACCAAAAAAGTGTTCTGCAAAGTAGTCACCCTTTGCCTTGATGACAGCTTTGCACACTCTTGGTATTCTCTCAACCAGCTTCACCTGGAATGCTTTTTCAAAGGTGTTGAAGGAGTTCCCACATATGCTGAGCTCTAGTTGGCTGCTTTTCTAACTCATCCTAAACCATATAATTTGGGTTGAGGTCGGGTGATTGTGGAGGCCAGGTCATCTGATGCAGCACTCCATCACTCTCTTTCTTGGTCAAATAGTACTTACACAGCACGGAGGTGTGTTGGGTAATTCTCCTGTTGGAAAACACATCGTAGTCCCATTAAGCGCCATCCAGATGGGATGGCGTATCGCTGCAGAATTCTGTGGGAGCCATGCTGGTTAAGTGTGCCTTGATTTCTAAATAAATCACTGACAGAGTCACCAGCAAAGCACCATCACACCTCCACCTCCATGCTTGACGATGGGAACCACACATGCAGAGATCATCGGTTCACCTACTCTGCATCTCACAAAGACACGTCGTTGGAACCAGAAATCTCACATTTGGATTCATCAGACCAAAGGACAGATTTCCACCGGTCTAATGTCTATTACTCGTGTTAATTCTTCACATCTCCTCTTCTTATTGGTGTCCTTCAGTAGTGGGTTTCTCTGCAGTAATTCAACCATGAACGCCTGATTCACTCAGTCTCCTCTTCTTAATGGTGTCCTTCAGTAGAGGGTTTCTCTGCAGTAATTCAACCATGAAGGCCTGATTCACTCAGTCTCCTCTTCTTATTGGTGTCCTTTAGTAGAGGGTTTCTCTGCAGTAATTCAACCATGAACGCCTGATTCACACAGTCTCCTCTGAACTGTTGATGTTGAGATGTGTCTGTTATTTGAACTCTGTGAAGCATTTATTTGGGCTGCAATCTGAGGTGCAGTTAACTTGAATAAACTCCAATGAACTGATCCTCTGCTGCAGAGGTAATTCTGGGTCTTCCTTTCCTCGTTGCGGTCCTCATGGTGGTCCTCATGGTGGTCCTCATGGTGTTCCTCATGGTGGTCCTCATGGTGGTCCTCATGGTGGTCCTCATGATGGTTCTCAAGGTGGTCCTCATGGTGTTCCTCATGGTGTTCCTCATGGTGGTCCTCATGGTGTTCCTCATGGTGTTCCCCATGATGGTCCTCATGGTGGTCCTCATGGTGGTCCTCATGGTGGTCCTG
>NC_092172.1:48679203-48686703 GCF_045791955.1 Oncorhynchus clarkii lewisi | reverse complement strand
TTGACTCTACATATCTCACTCTATAACCTATTGATGTCAGAGTGGTGTGTGTAGGTGGCAGGGAAGTCCCTCTATACCCTATTGATGTCAGAGTGGTGTTGACTCTACATATCTCCCTCTATAACCTATTGGTGTTGACTCTACGTATCTCCCTCTATAACCTATTGATGTCAGAGTGGTGTGTATAGGTGGCAGGTAAGTCCCTCTATAACCTATTGATGTCAGAGTGGTGTGTATAGGTGGCAGGTAAGTCCCTCTATAACCTATTGATGTCAGAGTGGTGTTGACTACGTATCTCCCTCTATACCCTATTGATGTCAGAGTGTTGTTGACTCTACATATCTCCCTCTATAACCTATTGATGTAAGAGTGGTGTTGACTCTACATATCTCCCTCTATACCCTATTGATGTCAGAGTGGTGTTGACTCTACATATCTCCCTCTATAACCTATTGGTGTTGACTCTACGTATCTCCCTCTATAACCTATTGATGTCAGAGTGGTGTTGACTCTACGTATGTCCCTCTATAACCTATTGGTGTTGACTCTACGTATCTCCCTCTATAACCTATTGGTGTTGACTCTACGTATCTCCCTCTATAACCTATTGGTGTCAGAGTGGTGTTGACTCTACGTATCTCCCTCTATAACCTATTGATGTCAGAGTGGTGTGGTGCCTTTCTATATATTCACTATTTTTAACCTGGGCCCTGGGCAGCCTGTTCCCTATATATAGTGCACTATTTTTAACCTGGGCCCTGGGCAGCCTGTTCCCTATATATAGTGCACTATTTTTAACCTGGGCCCTGGGCAGACTGTTCCCTATATATAGTGCACTGTGGACTATGTATGGAACAGGTGCATTGTGAACCATTTAAATCTGTGGTCTGTGAGTCTGTGATGGGCACAAGCCAGATGGGACACGTTAGAGAGGCCTGACAACTATCCAATAGTCGTGGAACCGTCAATTATGGACGATAACCTTGCCGTGAATTAAAACATAAAAAAATTGTCATAATAATTACACTACAACTATTGTAATACATTTATTTTAGGGAGTGTTGGGGGGGTGGGGTGGGGGGGGGGGTACATATAGTTTAGGGTGTCAACAAAGCTGTGTTATATTCATTAGGTATGTGTCCTAGCTATAATTCATTAGGTATGTGTCCTAGCTATAATTCATTAGGTATGTCCTAGCTATAATTCAATAGGTATGTGTCCTAGCTATAATTCATTAGGTATGTGTCCTAGCTATAATTCAATAGGTATGTGTCCTAGCTATAATTCATTAGGTATGTCCTAGCTATAATTCATTAGGTATATGTCCTAGCTATAATTCAATAGGTATGTCCTAGCTATAATTCATTAGGTATGTGTCCTAGCTATAATTCATTAGGTGTGTGTCCTAGCTATAATTCATTAGGTATGTGTGCTAGCTATAATTCATTAGGTATGTGTCCTAGCTATAATTCATTAGGTATATGTCCTAGCTATAATTCATTAGGTATATGTCCTAGCTATAATTCATTAGGTATATGTCCTAGCTATAATTCATTAGGTATATGTCCTAGCTATAATTCATTAGGTATGTGTCCTAGCTATAATTCATTAGGTATATGTCCTAGCTATAATTCATTAGGTATGTGTCCTAGCTATAATTCATTAGGTATATGTCCTAGCTATAATTCAATAGGTATATGTCCTAGCTACTATTATTACAATATCAATGTCCATTTTGCATGACAAGGAGTCATCACCCCAAATGTCATAATCGTCACAGCCCTACGACAAAGACCTCTGCACAAGCTAACCTTTGAGTCGCCGTCAAGTTCAGTGATAGGCACGGGACTGTCTATCCTAGAGCACAGGAGCCAAGGTTTCCTAATAGGATTTAAGTTTCAGTGGCTACTACTCTACAAACCGCTCTCTCCTTTCCTCTCTCTACAGCCAAGGTATTGTTCTTTTAGTTCTTCTCATGTTGTTCAAAGCTAAGACAATGTTATGAGGAGGTCTCCCTCCCTCTCCTCTGATCAAAGCTAAACCAGGACAGTGTGACACTGACTGATTAATCCTACCAAGCGAAACACAGTCCACGGGTGATGATGTTAGATCGGATTTGTGGTTGTATTTGCTAGTCTGTGACTGGATTCTTCACACACACACACACACACGGTAATACTATTATATTGTTTATTGTGACTTGGTTAACGTTTTTGTTGTTGTTGTTGTTTTAAAATAAGTTGTAAAAGAAAAGCACAGAAGGAAATTGTTACGGTGCGTGAATGAGGACCCAAAAGCGAATTAACTTAAACAGAGCTTCTTTAATTACCAAACATAGGTAGGCTCAGACGGACCGGCAGATTCCGACAGGACAAGACAAGGTTACAGCAAACATGACGACAGTCTGGTTCAGGCATGAAACACAACAAACAAGAATCCGACAAGGACAGGAACAAAAACAGAGAGAGATATAGGGACCTAATCAGAGGGAAAAAGGGAACAGGTGGGAAACGGGGTGACGAGGTGGTTAGGAGGAGACAAGGCACAGCTGGTGGAAATTGGGGGAGAAAAGGTAACCTAACAACGACCAGCAGAGGGAGACAGGGTGAAGGGAAAGGACAGAGACAAGACACAACATGACAGTACATGACAGTACCCCCCCACTCACCGAGCGCCTCCTGGCGCACTCGAGGAGGAAACCTGGCGGCAACGGAGGAAATCCTCGATCAGCGCACGGTCCAGCACGTCCCGAGAGGGAACCCAACTCCTCTCCTCAGGACCGTACCCCTCCCAATCTACGAGGTACTGGTGACCACGGCCCCGAGGACGCATGTCCAAAATTCTACGGACCCTGTAGATGGGTGCGCCCTCGACAAGGATGGGGGGGGGGGGGGGGGGAAGACGAGCGGGGGCGCGAAGGACGGGCTTGATGCAGGAGACATGGAAGACCGGGTGGACGCGACGAAGGTATCGCGGAAGAAGAAGTCGAACTGCGACAGGATTAATGACCCGAGAAATACGGAACGGACCAATGAACCGCGGGGTCAACTTGCGAGAAGCCGTCTTAAGGGGAAGGTTCTGAGTGGAGAGCCAAACTCTCTGACCGCGACAATATCTAGGACTCTTAGTTCTACGCTTATTAGCAGCCCTCACAGTCTGCGTCCTATAACGGCAAAGTGCAGACCTGACCCTCTTCCAGGTGCGCTCGCAACGTTGGACAAAAGCCTGAGCGGAGGGGACGCTGGACTCGGCGAACTGAGATGAGAACAGCGGAGGCTGGTACCCGAGGCTACTCTGAAAAGGAGATAGCCCGGTCGCAGACGAAGGAAGCGAGTTGTGGGCGTATTCTGCCCAGGGGAGCTGTTCTGACCAAGACGCAGGGTTGCGAAAAGAAAGACTGCGTAATATGCGACCAATAGTCTGATTGGCCCGTTCTGCTTGACCGTTAGACTGGGGGTGAAAGCCGGAAGAGAGACTGACGGAAGCCCCAATCAAACGGCAAAACTCCCTCCAAAATTGAGACGTGAATTGCGGACCTCTGTCCGAAACGACGTCTGACGGAAGGCCATGAATTCTGAAAACATTCTCGATGATGATTTGTGCCGTCTCTTTAGCAGAAGGAAGCTTAGCAAGGGGAATGAAATGAGCCGCCTTAGAGAACCTATCGACAACCGTAAGAATAACAGTCTTCCCCGCTGACGAAGGCAGTCCGGTGACAAAATCTAAGGCGATGTGAGACCACGGTCGAGAGGGAATAGGAAGCGGCCTGAGACGGCCGGCAGGAGGAGAGTTACCGGACTTAGTCTGCGCGCAGACCGAACAAGCAGCCACGAAACGACGCGTGTCATGCTCCCGGGTGGGCCACCAAAAACGCTGGCGAATGGAAGCAAGCGTACCCCGAACGCCAGGGTGGCCGGCTAACTTGGCAGAGTGAGCCCACTGAAGAACGGCCAGACGAGTAGGAACGGGAACGAAAAGAAGGTTCCTAGGACAAGCGCGCGGCGACGGAGTGTGAGTGAGCGCTTGTTTTACCTGCCTCTCAATTCCCCAGACAGTCAACCCGACAACACGCCCCTCAGGGAGAATCCCCTCGGGGTCAGTGGAGGCTACTGAAGAACTGAAGAGACGAGACAAAGCATCAGGCTTGGTGTTCTTAGAGCCCGGACGATAAGAAATCACGAACTCGAAACGAGCGAAAAACAGCGCCCAACGCGCCTGACGCGCATTAAGTCGTTTGGCAGAACGGATGTACTCAAGGTTCCTATGGTCAGTCCAAACGACAAAAGGAACGGTCGCCCCCTCCAACCACTGTCGCCATTCGCCTAGGGCTAACCGGATGGCGAGCAGTTCGCGGTTACCCACATCATAGTTACGTTCCGACGGCGACAGGCGATGAGAAAAATACGCGCATGGGTGGACCTTGTCGTCAGAGAGGGAGCGCTGAGAAAGAATGGCTCCCACGCCCACCTCTGACGCGTCAACCTCGACAACGAACTGTCTAGAGACGTCAGGTGTAACAAGGATAGGAGCGGATGTAAAACGATTCTTGAGGAGATCAAAAGCTCCCTGGGCGGAAACGGACCACTCAAAGCACGTCTTGACAGAAGTAAGGGCTGTGAGAGGAGCTGCCACCTGACCGAAATTACGGATGAAACGACGATAGAAGTTCGCGAAGCCGAGAAAGCGCTGCAGCACGACGCGTGACTTAGGGACGGGCCAATCAATGACAGCTTGGACTTTAGCGGGATCCATCTTAATGCCTTCAGCGGAAATAACAGAACCGAGAAATGTGACGGAGGAGGCATGAAAAGTGCACTTCTCAGCCTTCACAAAAAGACAATTCTCTAAAAGGCGCTGGAGGACACGTCGAACGTGCTGAACATGAATCTGGAGTGACGGTGAAAAAATCAGGATATCGTCAAGGTAAACGAAAACAAAGATGTTCAGCATGTCTCTCAGGACATCATTGACTAATGCCTGAAAGACAGCTGGAGCGTTAGCGAGGCCGAAAGGAAGAACCCGGTATTCAAAGTGCCCTAACGGAGTGTTAAACGCCGTCTTCCACTCGTCCCCCTCCCTGATGCGCACGAGATGGTAAGCGTTACGAAGGTCCAACTTAGTGAAAAACCTGGCTCCCTGCAGGATCTCGAAGGCTGAAGACATAAGAGGAAGCGGATAACGATTCTTCACTGTTATGTCATTCAGCCCTCGATAATCTATGCAGGGACGCAGAGACCCGTCCTTCTTCTTGACAAAAAAAAACCCCGCTCCGGCGGGAGAGGAGGAGGGGACTATGGTACCGGCGTCAAGAGCTACAGACAAATAATCTTCGAGAGCCTTACGTTCGGGAGCCGACAGAGAGTATAGTCTACCCCGGGGGGGGGTGGTTCCCGGAAGGAGATCAATACTACAATCATACGACCGGTGTGGAGGAAGAGAGGTGGCCCTGGACCGACTGAACACCGTGCGCAGATCGTGATATTCCTCCGGCACCCCTGTCAAATCACCAGGCTCCTCCTGTGAAGAAGAGACAGAGGAAACAGGAGGGATAGCAGACATTAAACATTTCACATGACAAGAGACGTTCCAGGAGAGGATAGAATTACTAGACCAATTAATGGAAGGATTATGACAAACTAGCCAGGGATGGCCCAAAACAACAGGTGTAAAAGGTGAACGAAAAATTAAAAAAGAAATGGTTTCACTATGATTACCAGAAACAGTGAGGGTTAAAGGTAGCGTCTCACGCTGAATCCTGGGGAGAGGACTACCATCCAGGGCGAACAAGGCCGTGGGCTCCTTTAACTGTCTGAGAGGAATGTCATGTTCCCGAGCCCAGGTCTCGTCCATAAAACAGCCCTCCGCCCCAGAGTCTATTAAGGCACTGCAGGAAGCTGACGAACCGGTCCAGCGTAGATGGACCGACAAGGTAGTGCAGGATCTTGAAGGAGAGACAGGAGTAGTAGCGCTCACCAGTAGCCCTCCGCTTACTGACGAGCTCTGGCCTTTTACTGGACATGAAGTGACAAAATGACCAGCGGAACCGCAATAGAGACAGAGGCGGTTGGTGATTCTCCGTTCCCTCTCCTTAGTCGAGATGCGGATACCTCCCAGCTGCATGGGCTCAGCACCCGAGCCGGCAGAGGAAGATGGTAGTGATGCGGAGAGGGGGGCGACGGAGAGCGCGAGCTCCTTTCCACGAGCTCGGTGACGAAGATCAACCCGTCGCTCAATGCGAATAGCGAGTTCAATCAAGGAATCCACGCTGGAAGGAACCTCCCAGGAGAGAATCTCATCCTTTACCTCTGCGCGGAGACCCTCCAGAAGACGAGCGAGCAAGGCCGGCTCGTTCCAGCCACTGGAGACAGCAAGAGTGCGAAACTCAATAGAGTAGTCTGTTATGGATCGATTGCCTTGACATAGGGAAGACAGGGCCCTGGAAGCCTCCTCCCCAAAAACAGATCGATCAAAAACCCGTATCATCTCCTCCTTAAAGTCCTGATACTGGTTAGTACACTCAGCCCTTGCCTCCCAGATTGCCGTGCCCCACTCACGAGCCCGTCCAATAAGGAGAGATATGACGTAGGCGACACGAGCAGTGCTCCTGGAGTAAGTGTTGGGCTGGAGAGAAAACACAATATCACACTGGGTGAGGAACGAGCGGCATTCAGTGGGCTCCCCAGAGTAACACGGCGGGTTATTGATTCTGGGCTCCGGAGATTCGAAAGCCCTGGAAGTGGCCGGTGGATCGAGGCGGAGATGGTGAACCTGTTCTGTGAGGTTGGAGACTTGGGTGGCCAGGGTCTCAACGGCATGTCGAGCAGCAGACACTTCCTGCTCGTGTCTGCCTAGCATCGCTCCCTGGATCCCGACGGCTGAGTGGAGAGGATCCGAAGTCGCTGGGTCCATTCTTGGTCGGATTCTTCTGTTACGGTGCGTGAATGAGGACCCAAAAGCGAATTAACTTAAACAGAGCTTCTTTAATTACCAAACATAGGTAGGCTCAGACGGACCGGCAGATTCCGACAGGACAAGACAAGGTTACAGCAAAAATGACGACAGTCTGGTTCAGGCATGAAACACAACAAACAAGAATCCGACAAGGACAGGAACAAAAACAGAGAGAGATATAGGGACCTAATCAGAGGGAAAAAGGGAACAGGTGGGAAACGGGGTGACGAGGTGGTTAGGAGGAGACAAGGCACAGCTGGTGGAAATTGGGGGAGAAAAGGTAACCTAACAACGACCAGCAGAGGGAGACAGGGTGAAGGGAAAGGACAGAGACAAGACACAACATGACAGTACATGACAGAAATGACTAGTGGAACATTTTAAACTTTCTTTCTTTTATTTGTAGCTTTTTAAAAAAAAATGTTATACATGAAAGGAAGTTAGTTCACTCGTCATGACAGTGTGTGTTTTTGTCAGAGTTGAATGGTTTTTAGTTGACGTGTTTTATGGGAAATCAGGCCGTTGTAAATAGATCGATGTCTGTGTAGC
>NC_092172.1:48664203-48671703 GCF_045791955.1 Oncorhynchus clarkii lewisi | reverse complement strand
ATGCTTGCATTCACCCACTGTATGGTAGCAGGGTGGATGTAACCACTGGTGCGTTGGGGGAAAGTAGAAGAAGCTTGTTCAATCAGTCCCTTTCCTGCTGGGCCCTCAGGTCGTTTGTTCCCGTGTGAATTATGGTGTGACTGGGGGACCCTAGTCTGTCCTCTGACAACAGCTCCAGGGCATGTCTAGTGTTTGTCCTCTGACAACAGCTCCAGGGCCTAGTGTTTGTCCTCTGACAACAGCTCCAGGACCTAGTGTTTGTCCTCTGACAACACCTCCAGGACCTAGTGTTTGTCCTCTGACAACAGCTCTAGGGCATGTCTAGTGTTTGTCCTCTGACAACAGCTCCAGGACATGTCTAGTGTTTGTCCTCTGACAACAGCTCCAGGACATGCATAGTGTTTGTCCTCTGACAACAGCTCCAGGACCTAGTGTTTGTCCTCTGACAACAGCTCCAGGACATGTTCAGTGTTTGTCCTCTGACAACAGCTCAAGGACCTAGTGTTTGTCCTCTGACAACAGCTCCAGGACCTAGTGTTTGTCCTCTGACAACAGCTCCAGGGCATGCCTAGTGTTTGTCCTCTGACAACAGCTCCAGGACTTGTGTTTGTCCTCTGACAACAGCTCCAGGGCATGCCTAGTGTTTGTCCTCTGACAATAGCTCCAGGACTTGTGTTTGTCCTCTGACAACAGCTCCAGGGCATGCCTAGTGTCTGTACTCTGACAAGAGCTCCAGGACATGTCTAGTGTTTGTCCTCTGACAACAGCTCAAGGACCTAGTGTTTGTCCTCTGACAACAGCTCCAGGACCTAGTGTTTGTCCTCTGACAAGAGCTCCAGGGCATGCCTAGTGTTTGTCCTCTGACAACAGCTCCAGGACTTGTGTTTGTCCTCTGACAACAGCTCCAGGGCATGCCTAGTGTTTGTCCTCTGACAACAGCTCCAGGACTTGTGTTTGTCCTCTGACAACAGCTCCAGGGCATGCCTAGTGTCTGTACTCTGACAACAGCTCCAGGACATGTCTAGTGTTTGTCCTCTGACAACAGCTCCAGGACATGTCTAGTGTTTGTCCTCTGACAACAGCTCCAGGGACTAGTGTTTGTCCTCTAACAACAGATCCAGGGCCTAGTGTTTGTCCTCTAACAACAGCTCCAGGGCCTAGTGTTTGTCCTCTGACAACAGCTCCAGGACCTAGTGTTTGTCCTCTGACAACAGCTCCAGGACCTAGTGTGGTCTCTCTCTCTCTCTCTCTCTCTATCACTCTCTCTCTCTGCCATCTTGTTTCCCTGTGGTCTCTCTCTCTCTCTCTGCCATCTTGTTTCCCTGTGGTCTTTCTCTCTCTCTCTGCCATCTTGTTTCCCTGTGGTCTCTCTCTCTCTCTCTCTCTCTGCCGTCTTGTTTCCCTGTGGTCTTTCTCTCTCTCTCTCTCTCTCTCTCTCTCTCTCTCTCTCAATTCAATTCAATTCAATTTCAATTCAAGGGCTTTATTGGCATGGGAAACATGTGTTAACATTGCCAAAGCAAGTGAGGTAGACAACATACAAAGTGAATATAGAAAGTGAAAAACAACAAAAATTAACAGTACACATTACACATACAGAGGTTTCAAAACAGTAAAGACATTACAAATGTCATATTATATATATATATATATACAGTGTTTTAACAATGTACAAATGGTTAAAGGACACAAGATAAAATAAATAAGCATAAATATGGGTTGTATTTACAATGGTGTTTGTTCTTCACTGGTTGCCCTTTTCTCGTGGCAACAGGTCACAAATCTTGCTGCTGTGATGGCACACTGTGGTATTTCACCCAGTTGATATGGGAGTTTATCAAAATTGGATTTGTTTTCGAATTCTTTGTGGATCTGTGTAATCTGAGGGAAATATGTGTCTCTAATATGGTCATACATTGGGCAGGAGGTTAGGAAGTGCAGCTCAGTTTCCACCTCATTTTGTGGGCAGTGAGCACATAGCCTGTCTTCTCTTGAGAGCCATGTCTGCCTACGGCGGCCTTTCTCAATAGCAAGGCTATGCTCACTGAGTCTGTACATAGTCAAAGCTTTCCTTAATTTTGGGTCAGTCACAGTGGTCAGGTATTCTGCCGCTGTGTACTCTCTGTGAAGGGCCAAATAGCATTCTAGTTTGCTCTGTTTTTTTGTTAATTCTTTCCAATGTGTTAAGTAATTATCTTTTTGTTTTCTCATGATTTGGTTGGGTCTAATTGTGCTGTTGTCCTGGGGCTCTGTGGGGTGTGTTTGTGTTTGTGAACAGAGCCCCAGGACCAGCTTGCTTAGGGGACTCTTCTCCAGGTTCATCTCTCTGTAGGTGATGGCTTTGTTATGGAAGGTTTGGGAATCGCTTCCTTTTAGGTGGTTGTAGAATTTAACGTCTCTTTTCTGGATTTTGATAATTAGTGGGTATCGGCCTAATTCTGCTCTGCATGCATTATTTGGTGTTCTACGTTGTACACGGAGGATATTTTTGCAGAATTCTGCATGCAGAGTCTCAATTTGGTGTTTGTCCCATATTGTAAAGTCTTGGTTGGTGAGCTGGACCCCAGATCTCACAACCATAAAGGGCAGTGGGCTCTATGACTGATTCAAGTATTTTTAGCCAAATCCTAATTGGTATGTTGAAATTTGTTTATTTTGATGGCATAGAATGCCCTTCTTGCCTTGTCTCTCAGATCGTTCACAGCTTTGTGGAAGTTACCTGTGGCGCTGATGTTTAGGCCAAGGTATGTATAGTTTTTTGTGTGCTCTAGGGCAACGGTGTCTAGATGGAATTTGAATTTGTGGTCCTGGCGACTGGACCTTTTTTGGAACACCATTATTTTGGTCTTACTGAGATTTACTGTCAGGGCCCAGGTCTGACAGAATCTGTGCATAAGATCTAGGTGCTGCTGTAGGCCCTCCTTGGTTGGTGACAGAAGCACAAGATCATCAGCAAACAGCAGACATTTGACTTCGGATTCTAGCAGGGGGAGGCCGGGTGCTGCAGACTTTTCTAGTGCCCGCGCCAATTCGTTGATATATATGTTGAAGAGGGTGGGGCTTAAGCTGCATCCCTGTCTAACCCCACGACCCTGTGTGAAGAAATGTGTGTTTTTTGCCAATTTTAACCGCACACTTGTTGTTTGTGTACATGGATTTTATAATGTCGCATGTTTTACCCCCAACACCACTTTCCATCAGTTTGTAAAGCAGACCCTCATGCCAGATTGAGTCGAAGGCTTTTTTGAAATCAACAAAGCATGAGAAGACTTTGCCTTTGTTTTGGTTTGTTTGGTTGTCAATTAGGGTGTGCAGGGTGAATACATGGTCTGTTGTACGGTAATTTGGTAAAAAGCCAATTTGACATTTGCTCAGTACATTGTTTTCATTGAGGAAATGTACGAGTCTGCTGTTAATAATAATGCAGAGGATTTTCCCAAGGTTACTGTTGACACATATTCCACGGTAGTTATTGGGGTCAAATTTGTCTCAAATTTTGTGGATTGGGGTGATCAGTCCTTGGTTCCAAATATTGGGGAAGATGCCAGAGCTGAGGATGATGTTAAAGAGTTTTAGTATAGCCAATTGGAATTTGTTGTCTGTATATTTGATCATTTCATTGAGGATACCATCAACACCACAGGCCTTTTTGGGTTGGAGGGTTTTTATTTTGTCCTGTAACTCATTCAATGGAGAATCCAGTGGGTTCTGGTAGTCTTTAATAGTTGATTCTAAGATCTGTATTTGATCATGTATATGTTTTTGCTCTTTATTCTTTGTTATAGAGCCAAAAAGATTGGAGAAGTGGTTTACCCATACATCTCCATTTTGGATAGATAATTCTTCGTGTTGTTGTTTGTTTAGTGTTTTCCAATTTTCCCAGAAGTGGTTAGAGTCTATGGATTCTTCAATTGCATTGAGCTGATTTCTGACGTGCTGTTCCTTCTTTTTCCGTAGTGTATTTCTGTATTGTTTTAGTGATTCACCATAGTGAAGGCGTAGACTCAGGTTTTCTGGGACTCTATGTTTTTGGTTGGACAGGTTTCTCAATTTCTTTCTTAGATTTTTGCATTCTTCATCAAACCATTTGTCATTATTGTTAATTTTCTTCGGTTTTCTATTTGAGATTTTTAGATTTGATAGGGAAGCTGAGAGGTCAAATATACTGTTAAGATTTTCTACTGCCAAGTTTACACCTTCACTATTACAGTGGAACGTTTTACCCAGGAAATTGTCTAAAAGGGATTTAATTTGTTGTTGCCTAATTGTTTTTTGGTAGGTTTCCAAACTGCATTCCTTCCATCTATAGCATTTCTTAATGTTACTCAGTTCCTTTGGCTTTGATGCCTCATGATTGAGTATTGCTCTGTTTAAGTAGACTGTGATTTTGCTGTGGTCTGATAGGGGTGTCAGTGGGCTGACTGTGAACGCTCTGAGAGACTCTGGGTTGAGGTCAGTGATAAAGTAGTCTACAGTACTACTGCCAAGAGATGCGCTATCTCTCTCTCTCTCTGCCATCTTGTTTTCCTGTGGTCTTTCTCTCTCTCCCTCTGCCATCTTGTTTTCCTGTGGTCTTTCTCTCTCTCTCTCTCTCTCTGCCATCTTGTTTCCCTGTGGTCTCTCTCTCTCTGCCATCTTGTTTTCCTGTGGTCTTTCTCTCTCTCTCTCTCTCTCTCTCTCTCTCTCTGCCATCTTGTTTCCCTGTGGTCTCTCTCTCTCTCTCTGCCATCTTGTTTTCCTGTGGTCTTTCTCTCTCTCTCTCTCTCTGCCATCTTGTTTCCCTGTGGTCTCTCTCTCTCTGCCATCTTGTTTTCCTGTGGTCTTTCTCTCTCTCTCTCTCTCTCTCTCTCTCTGTCATCTTGTTTTCCTGTGGTCTCTCTCTCTCTCTCTCTCTCTCTCTCTCTCTCTCTCTGCCATCTTGTTTTCCTGTGGTCTTTATCTCTCTCTCTCTCTCTCTCTCTCTCTCTCTCTCTCTCTCTCTCTCTCTCTCTCTCTCTCTCTCTCTCTCTCTCTCTCTGCCATCTTTTTTCCCTGTGGTCTTTCTCTCTCTCTCTCTCTCTGCCATCTTTTTTCCCTGTGGTCTTTCTCTCTCTCTCTCTCTCTCTCTCTGCCATGTTGTTTCCCTGTGGTCTCTCTCTCTCTCTCTGCCATCTTGTTTTCCTGTGGTCTCTCTCTCTCTCTCTCTCTCTCTCTCTCTCTCTCTCTCTCTCTCTCTCTCTCTCTCTTTCTCTCTCTCTGCCATCTTGTTTTCCAGTGGACTTTGTCTCTCTCTCTCTCTCTCTCTCTCTCTGCCATCTTGTTTCCCTGTGGATTTTGTTGTCGTCTTTGATTCTGCCATTGAAGCTTGGGGTACATTGGTCCCCTCCTTGGTTACAATACACTCTTTGATGGTACATTTGATATAAAGGCTTATACTGTAATTGCCTCTCTCCCTCTCGACCCTCCTTTCTCCATGTACAGAGGAAAAGAAGTGATAGTGTTATATGGAATTATGAATCTAATGCCACCATGGAGATGAATCCAGAGGGCCTACCTTCCCTGGACTACAGGGAAGAGGACCCCCCTCCCAAAAAACACCTCAAGTACCACACCAGCCTGCAGAACATGATCCCATTCCGCTTCTCAAACAAGTAAGTCCCAACTACACACCCCTAACCCCTACCCCCTAATAACCCTACCGTCTAACCCTACCCCATAACCCCTAACCCATAATAACACTACCCTCTACCCCTACCCCCTAACCCATAATAACCCTAACCCCTAACCCCTACTCTCTAATAACCCTACCCTCTAACCCTACCCCCTAACCCATAATAACCCTAACCCCTAATCCATAATAACCCTTCACCCTACCCCCTAATAACCCTACCCTCTAACCCTACCCCATAATAACACTAACCCCTAACCCATAATAACCCTAACCCATAATAACCCTACCCCATAATAACCCTACCCCATAATACCCCTAACCCATAATAACCCTAATCCATAATAACCCTAACCCCTAACCCATAATACCCCTAACCCATAATAACCCTAACCCATAATAACCCTAACCCATAATACCCCTAACCCATAATACCCCTAACCCATAACCCATAATAACCCTAACCCATAATAACCCTAACCCATAATACCCCTAACCCATAATACCCCTATCCCTAACCCATAATACCCCTAACCCCTAACCCCTGTACTTCCGGCGCCGACAGAGATGGCCGCCTCGCTTCGCATTCCTAGGAAACTATGCAGTTTTTTGTTTTTTTACGTGTTATTTCTTACATTAGTACCCCAGGTCATCTTAGGTTTCATTACATACAGTCGAGAAGAACTACTGAATATAAGATCAGCATCAACTCACCATCAGTACGACCAAGAATATGTTTTTCGCGACGCGGATCCTGTGTTCTGCCTTACAAACAGAACAACGGAGTGGATCCTATGCAGCGACCCAAAAAAACGACTCCGAAAGAGAGGGAAACGAGGCGGTCTTCTGGTCAGACTCCGGAGACGGGCACAGCGCACACCACTCCCTAGCATTCTTCTTGCCAATGTCCAGTCTCTTGACAACAAGGTTGATGAAATCCGAGCAAGGGTAGCATTCCAGAGGGACATCAGAGACTGTAACGTTCTTTGCTTCACGGAAACGTGGCTTACTGGAGAGACGCAATCCGAAGCGGTGCAGCCAACAGGTTTCTCCACGCATCGCGCAGACAGGAAAAAACATCTTTCTGGTAAAAAGAGGGGCGGGGGCGTATGCCTTATGACTAACGTGACATGGTGCGATGAAAGAAACATACAGGAACTCAAATCCTTCTGTTCACCTGATTTAGAATTCCTCACAATCAAATGTAGACCGCATTATCTACCAAGAGAATTCTCTTCGATTATAATCACAGCCGTATATATCCCCCCCCAAGCAGACACATCGATGGCTCTGAACGAACTTTATTTAACTCTCTGCAAACTGGAAACAATTTATCCGGAGGCTGCATTCATTGTAGCTGGGGATTTTAACAAGGCTAATCTGAAAACAAGACTCCCCAAATTTTATCAGCATATCGATTGCGCAACTAGGGGAGGAAAGACCTTGGACCATTGTTACTCTAACTTCCGCGACGCATATAAGGCCCTGCCCCGCCCCCCTTTCGGAAAAGCTGACCACGACTCCATTTTGTTGATCCCTGCCTACAGACAGAAACTAAAACAAGAGGCTCCCACGCTGAGGTCTGTCCAACGCTGGTCCGACCAAGCTGACTCCACACTCCAAGACTGCTTCCATCACGTGGACTGGGAGATGTTTCGTATTGCGTCAGATAACAACATTGACGAATACGCTGATTCGGTGTGCGAGTTCATTAGAACGTGCGTTGAAGATGTCGTTCCCATAGCAACGATTAAAACATTCCCTAACCAGAAACCGTGGATTGATGGCAGCATTCGTGTGAAACTGAAAGCGCGAACCACTGCTTTTAATCAGGGCAAGGTGTCTGGTAACAT
>NC_092172.1:48535962-48664103 GCF_045791955.1 Oncorhynchus clarkii lewisi | reverse complement strand
AGTTGTAAAAATTGTTGCGTCTCCGTCTGTAATTTTCTTCCTGCATGTTTTGCTTAAGTTGCAATCCGTTTTGTTGTTGATACAGCATCGTCTTTATATCAGAAAATAAACATTTTGGAGATCATCTTTCCAAGGGCTCCATCTGAATTCACCCCCCCCCCCCGACGTTCCTCTGCACTGCCACGCACAACTTTTTCTCAGCTGGCACAATTTGATTGGCTGCTGTCCGATTCAAACTGTAATCCGTTATATTAAGAAGTTGATGCGCTGCACAATTGTTTTTTTTTTAATAGCATCATTTTTAATATTTGGGCTTGGGGAGGGTGTCAGGTCGAGTCAAAAGGCTCAAGTCCAAGTTGAGTTGCAAGTCATCATATTTGTGACTCGAGTCCACACCTCTGGCAGTTACTCACAGTGAGGACTTTAGAATGCATCAGGAAATGTTTTGTATGTGACATGTCTCTTATTCACTTTATAGTCTTCCTTCTAGAACTTGTTGCTTAGATAATATGAATGGTATTTGGAAACCGGAATGTTTTGTCGTTATCGACGACACCTGTGATGTCGTGACAGATTTCGACCAATCAAGGGAAGACAGGAAAGAGCTGAAGGAGATTATCGAGCGGTTCAAGAAGCACGACAACCTGGAGAAGGCTTTCAGAGCACTCACCTCTGGAGACTGGTCCAGACACCACTTCCTACACAAGTCTAAAGCCCAGGAGAAGCTCTTCAAACAACACGTGAGATTACAACACCACAGAGTCACAAATTACACTCTATGCCAGGTCACAAAGGTTCAACAAATAATAATAAATGAAGTAGAGTCTGCACCAATCAACTGATCTAACAACATATATTTTATTAGGTTGGTTATCCACAAGATTCAGTCCCTTCTTTTCCTTGTAACTTGTTTGTTTGTTTGTTTTCCATTTTGTTCCAGGTATTTGTGTATCTGCGGATGTTTGCGGCTGACAGTGGGTTTGAGATTCTCCCGTGTAACCGCTACTCCTCTGAGCAGAACGGAGCCAAGATCGTGGCCACAAAGGAATGGTGAGGAACGCTGTTTTCTTCTTCACACTTCCTGTTGTTCTGACTTCCTGAAACGGCCCGACCTTCACACTTCCTTGTTCTGACATCATCGTCATGAAATGAACACGGTCATTGAATTGGACCGACCTTCACACTTCCTGCTGTTCTGACATCATCATCGTCATTGAAATGGACCGACCTTCACACTTCCTGTTGTTCTGACACATCATGAAACGGACCGACCTTCACATTGAATTGAAACGGACCGACCTTCACACTTCCTGCTGTTCTGACATCGACCTTCACACTTCCGTGACATTGAAATGGACCGACCTTCACACTTCCTGTTGTTCTGACATCATCGTCATTCGAAACGGACCGACCTTCACACTTCCTGTTGTTCTGACATCATCGTCATTGAAACGGACCGACCTTCACACTTCCTGCTGTTCTGACATCATCATCGTCATTGAAATGGACCGACCTTCACACTTCCTGTTGTTCTGACATCATCGTCATCATTGAAATGGACCGACCTTCACACTTCCTGTTGTTCTGACATCATCTTCATCATTGAAATGGACCGACCTACACACGTCCTGCTGTTCTGACGTCTTCATCATTGAAATAGACCGACCTACACACGTCCTGCTGTTCTGACATCATCGTCATTGAAATGGACCGACCTTCACACTTCCTGCTGTTCTGACATCATCGTCATAGAAATGGACCAATCTTCTTTCAAACCACTAAAATCACTATGCTCTTTAGTTCTTGATTTTCTGTGTCGTATTGATCACGTCCCTTATTTGGATCAACATTTTCTTTCTTTCTTTCTCTTCCTTTATTTCTCTCTTTCTTTCTCTTGTACTTCAGGAAAAGGAACGATAAGATAGAGTACTTGGTGGGCTGCATCGCCGAGCTGTCGGAGAGCGAGGAGAACATGCTGCTGCGTCACGGGGAGAATGACTTCAGCGTCATGTACTCGACACGCAAGAACTGTGCTCAGCTGTGGCTGGGGCCTGCAGCCTTCATCAACCACGGTACGACAGTCTCCACTGCCAACACCGTACAGGTTGTCATTGGAAATACCAATACCAATATCATTCACTTACCTGTATAAATTACTACACCACATTTTAAATGAATCAAAATATAACAAGTAAACCAACTTACATGAAAAAAATACAGCCAGCACTCCCAAATAGAGTTTACCGATAGCTGTATTCTGGGTAGTTACAATGGACAGATTTATTCTGGACAGTTACAATGGGATGTTTGGGTCCGTCTCCAACACGGAAACAGATAATAGGTGTTTAATATCAGACCCTGGTCTAAAGTAGTACACTAAATAAGTACTAGGGTGCCGTTTGGGGCGTGTCCTTTGTCAGTGTTCCAGAAGAACAATTGAAGTTATGCTGCAGTCTCTCTCTGTGAGGAAACTAGGATCCTAATCTTCTGTGTTGCTTTGTTGTTTCAGATTGCCGGCCAAATTGCAAGGTGAGTGTGACCAAGCCCAGGGCTCAATACAATAGGCTGCTACCCTTGGTGAGAGTGACGAAGCCCAGGGCTCAATACAATAGGCTGCTACCCTTGGTGAGAGTGACGAAGCCCCCAGGGCTCAATACAATAGGCTGCTACCCTTGGTGAGAGTGACGAAGCCCAGGGCTCAATACAATAGGCTGCTACCCTTGGTGAGAGTGACGAAGCCCAGGGCTCAATACAACAGGCTGCTACCCTTGGTGAGAGTGACGAAGCCCAGGGCTCAATACAACAGGCTGCTACCCTTGGTGAGAGTGACGAAGCCCAGGGCTCAATACAATAGGCTGCTACCCTTGGTGAGAGTGACGAAGCCCAGGGCTCAATACAATAGGCTGCTACCCTTGGTGTGAGTGACGAAGCCCAGGGCTCAATACAATAGGCTGCTACCCTTGGCGTGGAATGAGGTTAACACAATACACTTGGTGTATTGATTAAGATGGCAGAAAGAGGGTGGTTCACACACAGACAATAAAATATATTATTATTTGTAATGTCATTTTTTTATTTCTTGGTGACAACAAAAGATTGGTAAATCACACCTTAAAGTTGTGACTGAAAATGTTCACTTCTTTAAAAGTTTTTAATAATTTTCTTTGCTTTGAATGGTTCCCTTCAGTTTTGGGATTCTGCTACCCACCTGTGATTAAAGGTTACCTCAGGGTCCATATTTATAGAGTGCTGATTTTAGGATCATGTCCGTCCCCTCCATATAATCGTATTCATCAAATTGTATTTTGTCATATGTGCTGAATACAACGTAGACCTTACCGTTAAATGCTTATTATAAGCCCTTAACCAACAATAAATTAAAGAAAAAACAACAATAACATAAACATGGGCACCAATTCAGTGTGCGGAGGGTACAGGCTAGTCAAGGTAATTTGTACATGTAGGTAGGGGTAAAGTGACTATATATAGATAATAAACAGACAGTAACATCAGTGTAGGTAGGGGTAAAGTGACTATATATAGATAATAAACAGATAGTAACATCAGTGTAGGTAGGGGTAAAGTGACTATATATAGATAATAAACAGACAGTAACATCAGTGTAGGTAGGGGTAAAGTGACTATATATAGATAATAAACAGTAACATCAGTGTAGGTAGGGGTAAACAGTAACATCAGTGTAGGTAGGGGTAAAGTGACTATATATAGATAATAAACAGATAGTAACATCAGTGTAGGTAGGGGTAAAGTGACTATATATAGATACAGTAACATCAGTGTAGGTAGGGGTAAAGTGACTATATATAGATAATAAACAGATAGTAACATCAGTGTAGGTAGGGGTAAAGTGACTATATATAGATAATAAACAGACAGTAACATCAGTGTAGGTAGGGGTAAAGTGACTATATATAGATAATAAACAGATAGTAACATCAGTGTAGGTAGGGGTAAAGTGACTATATATAGATAATAAACAGACAGTAACATCAGTGTAGGTAGGGGTAAAGTGACTATATATAGATAATAAACAGACAGTAACATCAGTGTAGGTAGGGGTAAAGTGACTATATATAGATAATAAACAGACAGTAACATCAGTGTAGGTAGGGGTAAAGTGACTATATATAGATAATAAACAGACAGTAACATCAGTGTAGTTAGGGGTAAAGTGACTATATATAGATAATAAACAGACAGTAACATCAGTGTAGGTAGGGGTAAAGTGACTATATATAGATAATAAACAGTAACATCAGTGTAGGTAGGGGTAAAGTGACTATATATAGATAATAAACAGTAACATCAGTGTAGGTAGGGGTAAAGTGACTATATATAGATAATAAACAGACAGTAACATCAGTGTAGGTAGGGGTAAAGTGACTATATATAGATAATAAACAGACAGTCACATCAGTGTAGGTAGGGGTAAAGTGACTATATATAGATAATAAACAGACAGTAACATCAGTGTAGGTAGGGGTAAAGTGACTATATATAGATAATAAACAGTAACATCAGTGTAGGTAGGGGTAAAGTGACTATATATAGATAATAAACACAGTAACATCAGTGTAGGTAGGGGTAAAGTGACTATATATAGATAATAAACAGACAGTAACATCAGTGTAGGTAGGGGTAAAGTGACTATATATAGATAATAAACAGACAGTAACATCAGTGTAGGTAGGGGTAAAGTGACTATATATAGATAATAAACAGACAGTAACATCAGTGTAGGTAGGGGTAAAGTGATTATATATAGATAATAAACAGACAGTCACATCAGTGTAGGTAGGGGTAAAGTGACTATATATAGATAATAAACAGTAACATTAGTGTAGGTAGGGGTAAAGTGACTATATATAGATAATAAACAGACAGTAACATTAGTGTAGGTAGGGGTAAAGTGACTATATATAGATAATAAACAGTAACATCAGTGTAGGTAGGGGTAAAGTGACTATATATAGATAATAAACAGTAACATCAGTGTAGGTAGGGGTATAGTGACTATATATAGATAATAAACAGTAACATCAGTGTAGGTAGGGGTAAAGTGACTATATATAGATAATAAACAGTAACAGTAGTGTAGGTAGGGGTAAAGTGACTATATATAGATAATAAACAGACAGTAACATCAGTGTAGGTAGGGGTAAAGTGACTATATATAGATAATAAACAGACAGTAACATCAGTGTAGGTAGGGGTAAAGTGACTATATATAGATAATAAACAGACAGTAACAGCAGTGTAGGTAGGGGTAAAGTGACTATATATAGATAATAAACAGACAGTAACATCAGTGTAGGTAGGGGTAAAGTGACTATATATATAGATAATAAACAGTAACATCAGTGTAGGTAGGGGTAAAGTGACTATATATAGATAATAAACAGACAGTAACATCAGTGTAGGTAGGGGTAAAGTGACTATATATAGATAATAAACAGTAACATCAGTGTAGGTAGGGGTAAAGTGACTATATATAGATAATAAACAGACAGTAACATCAGTGTAGGTAGGGGTAAAGTGACTATATATAGATAATAAACAGACAGTAACATCAGTGTAGGTAGGGGTAAAGTGACTATATATAGATAATAAACAGTAACATCAGTGTAGGTAGGGGTAAAGTGACTATATATAGATAATAAACAGACAGTAACATCAGTGTAGGTAGGGGTAAAGTGACTATATATAGATAATAAACAGTAACATCAGTGTAGGTAGGGGTAAAGTGACTATATATAGATAATAAACAGTAACATCAGTGTAGGTAGGGGTAAAGTGACTATATATAGATAATAAACAGACAGTAACATCAGTGTAGGTAGGGGTAAAGTGACTATATATAGATAATAAACAGACAGTAACATCAGTGTAGGTAGGGGTAAAGTGACTATATATAGATAATAAACAGACAGTACCATCAGTGTAGGCAGGGGTAAAGTGACTATATATAGATAATAAACAGACAGTAACATCAGTGTAGGTAGGGGTAAAGTGACTATATATAGATAATAAACAGTAACATCAGTGTAGGCAGGGGTAAAGTGACTATATATAGATAATAAACAGACAGTAACATCAGTGTAGGTAGGGGTAAAGTGACTATATATAGATAATAAACAGACAGTAACATCAGTGTAGGTAGGGGTAAAGTGACTATATATAGATAATAAACAGACAGTAACATTAGTGTAGGTAGGGGTAAAGTGACTATATATAGATAATAAACAGTAACATCAGTGTAGGTAGGGGTAAAGTGACTATATATAGATAATAAACAGACAGTAACATCAGTGTAGGTAGGGGTAAAGTGACTATATATAGATAATAAACAGACAGTACCATCAGTGTAGGCAGGGGTAAAGTGACTATATATAGATAATAAACAGACAGTAACATCAGTGTAGGTAGGGGTAAAGTGACTATATATAGATAATAAACAGACAGTAACATCAGTGTAGGTAGGGGTAAAGTGACTATATATAGATAATAAACAGTAACATCAGTGTAGGTAGGGGTAAAGTGACTATATATAGATAATAAACAGTAACATCAGTGTAGGTAGGGGTAAAGTGACTATATATAGATAATAAACAGTAACATCAGTGTAGATAGGGGTAAAGTGACTGTATAGATGATAATAAACAGAGTAACAGTAGTTATCTAAAAGGCTAAACTGATCCTAGATCAGCACGTATTCTCAGAGACTCGTTGTAAATACTGTCCCTGGTGTCTAACTGTTTTAGTTGTGTATCTAGATGGCTGAAGGTGGTAATGAATCTCTAACTGTTTTAGTTGTGTGTCTAGATGGCTGAAGGTGGTAATGAGTGTCTTGGTGTGTTTTAGTTGTGTATCTAGATGGCTGAAGGTGGTAATGAGTGTCTTGGTGTGTTTTAGTTGTGTATCTAGATGGCTGAAGGTGGTAATGAGTGTAGTTGTGTATCTAGATGGCTGAAGGTGGAAAATGAGTGTAGTTGTGTATCTAGATGGCTGAAGGTGGTAATGAGTGTAGTTGTGTATCTAGATGGCTGAAGGTGGTAATGAGTGTAGTTGTGTATCTAGATGGCTGAAGGTGGTAATGAGTGTCTTGGTGTGTTTTAGTTGTGTATCTAGATGGCTGAAGGTGGTAATGAATCTCTAACTGTTTTAGTTGTGTATCTAGATGGCTGAAGGTGGAAATTAGTGTCTTGGTGTGTTTTAGTTGTGTATCTAGATGGCAGAAGGTGGTAATGAGTGTAGTTGTGTATCTAGAAGGCTGAAGGTGGTAATGAGTGTAGTTGTGTATCTAGATGGCTGAAGGTGTTTAATGAGTGTAGTTGTGTATCTAGATGGCTGAAGGTGTTTAATGAGTGTAGTTGTGTATCTAGATGGCTGAAGGTGGTAATGAGTGTAGTTGTGTATCTAGATGGCTGAAGGTGGTAATGAGTGTAGTTGTGTATCTAGATGGCTGAAGGTGTTTAATGAGTGTAGTTGTGTATCTAGATGGCTGAAGGTGGTAATGAGTGTAGTTGTGTATCTAGAAGGCTGAAGGTGGTAATGAGTGTAGTTGTGTATCTAGATGGCTGAAGGTGGTAATGAGTGTAGTTGTGTATCTAGATGGCTGAAGGTGTTTAATGAGTGTAGTTGTGTATCTAGATGGCTGAAGGTGGTAATGAGTGTAGTTGTGTATCTAGATGGCTGAAGGTGGTAATGAGTGTAGTTGTGTATCTAGATGGCTGAAGGTGGTTAATGAGTGTAGTTGTGTATCTGGATGGCTGAAGGTGGTTAATGAGTGTCTTGGTGTGTTCCAGTTTGTGTCGACGGGTCGTGACACGGCCTGTGTCAAGGTGCTAAGGGACATCGAACCGGGAGAGGAGATCTCCTGTTACTACGGCGACGGATTCTTCGGGGAGAACAACGAATATTGTGAATGCTACACGTGTGAACGGTATGTATGGTCTCGGCGTCCATTTTCTGTTGATTTTGAATAACAACAAAAGTCTGTTGGTTTTTCCATCTCTCCTTTTTTTTTGGGGGGTACATCATTTGAGGTAATGTGACGTAGAGGCACAATTTAATACACAATAAAACATAAAAACATTTTTTTAATAAGCAGTGTTTATTCATATGGCTGGAGGAATATGAACACAATGTGTTTACCCAAGGCACATGTTGTGAACTCTACTGGTCCGTTTGTTTGTTTGTTTGTTGTACAGACGTCTCACTGGCGCGTTCAAATCCAAGGCCGGGCTGCCGGCGGAGGCTCCGGTGATCAACAGCGCGTACGGGTTACGGGAGACAGACAAGCGTCTGAACAGGCTGAAGAAGATGGAGGCAGGAGGAGAGGGCAGCAGGAACTCTGACAGCCACTCCGTGGGCTCCCACACCGACATAGACTCTCAGGACATACCAAACACACACACATGTAAGAACAGGTTGACACCAGGGTTGAAATTAGGGCTGAGGTTTTTGGGGGTTCATTCAGTTTGTGGTTTTAGGTGGATCCCCTCCCCTTGTATTGTTAGAATTCTCTATTCTGAATTTGGGGATTTTTTTATTTTATTTCAAATGTATAAAACGAACCACAAATTGATCTGATGTTTACTTTCCCTCTCTTCTCCCCCCCCCCCCCCCCCCAACCCCCCTCAGCTGGAAGGAAAAGGACTTCCTCCAATATGAAGTTCAGCAGAACCAGAACTCGAAGCAGACCGTCTCTTTCCAGAGCACTAACCTCTACCTCACCTTCTAAACAAAGTCACAGAGACACTGGCAGGATACCAAAGAGACTGCGATCCAAACCCGCCAGGCCTTCGCTCTCCAAGGTCCGGTTGCGCAGTAGATGCAGCAGGGGCAGAGGTTCGGAGCCCAAAGCGGCGGCGGCCCGAGGGGAGGTGCTGGGTACCGCCGGGCCTGGTCGCCTGGGTCTCCGGGAGCCGAGGACGTCGTCGCTGTGTAAGGCGGGCGTGTCGGTGAAGACGGAGAAGGATGCACAGGGACCAGTCCAGACAGCACTGGGCCAGCGGGGGTGTCTGACCCGCCATGCGGCCAAGGAGAACAACACCCCGGCAGTCCGCGAGGGCAGCCAGAACCAGCCTTGCACTTACAGGACTCGCAGGTCCACCAGGACCCTGGTAAAGGTCCAGGAGGCTGTACCCGGGTCAGCTGGGGTTAAACTGGAGAATGGAGGGGTGGAGATTAAAACTGAGCCTGCTGACCTGGAGCAGTACCTGGGTCACGGGTTGGGCTCGGAGCTGGGCGGAGGTCTGGATGCTGGCTACACGAGCAGAGGGGTATGTACCAGACGCAGCCAGCTCACCCAGCTCCGGCCCGAACGGACGATAAAGTGCGAGGACTCGTCGTACGGCGAGCTGTTCCCACCGATAGCGGTGGCCCCGGTGGCGTCCTCCCAACAACCCCGTCACCACCACAGTACTGCCGACACGGCAGACTGCAACAAGATGCTGCTGGGCCTCTCTGTCCCAGAGCACCACTGGGACTACAAGGGGAGCGAGGCCCTCCGGAGGGAGCGGGGGGAGGACAGGGACAAGGGGAGGGAGCCCCTCCGGGGGGAGGACAGGGACAGGGACAAGGGGAGGGAGCCCCTCCGGAGGGAGCGGGGGGAGGACAGGAACAGGAACAAGGGGAGGGAGCCCCTCCGAAGGGAGCGGGGAGAGGACAGGAACAGGAACAAGGGGAGGGAGAAAGGGCGTCGGCATAAAGAGAAGGGAGGTTACCGGAGTCACAGGGGGGACAGAGCGCAGAGCAAAGGGAAGAAGAAACAGCGGATCACGCGCTACGACGCCCAGCTGATCCTGGAGAACAGTGGAGGGATCCCCAAACTGACGCTCCGTCGGCGCAGAGACAGCAGCAGCAGCAAGACCAACGAGCCCAGCGAGCCAATCAGCACGCAGCAGCAGGCTAGCAGCACCACCACGACGCCGCAGCCTACCGCCCAACCCCCAGTCAACTCCTCTTCGTCATCTTCCTCCTCATCAACGTCCAAGATCAGCATTATGTTCAGGAAGGACCCGTCTCAGGACAGGGAGAAGGGCAGTTCCTGCAGCTCCTACCACGTGTCCAAGCTGAACGGGTTTGGGCCTCCCGGGCTCCACAGCACCAGCAGCTCCACCAAGCTGAAGATCCAGCTGAAGAGGGAGGACGACGGACGGGCCCAGACGCACACCGACAACAGGGGGGACACGGAGGGCTGCGGTCTGGGTGGCGGGGCCTTCGGCCTGGAAGCCAGGAACGGTGGGAACCACGTGGGGCACAGGATACAAAACATTGTGGTAGATGAGTCTTCGTCTGATGATGATGAGGAGGAGGAGGAGGAGGATGACTACTTTGACGATGAGTTTGAGGACGATTTCATTCCACTCCCGCCGGCGAAGCGGTTGCGTCTCATCGTGGGGAAAGACTCAATAGACATCGATATCTCATCCCGGAGGAGAGAGGACCAGTCTCTGAGGCTAAACGCCTGATAAAGCTCTCTGAATGGAGTTCATAGCTGCGTCCCAAATGTCAAACTGTTCCCTATGCTGTGCACTACTTTTGTGTGTGGTAAATAGCAGTACACTAGGTAGGGAATAGGGTGCCATTTTGGGACTCAAGTCCATCACTCCACCTTTTACATGTACAGAAAACACTTGACTCACTAATCAACTGTTGTGTTGATGATGTTTAAAGAAGTACAGTCATTTAAAAAATAACTTATAAAGTTGCAAAAAAAAAACTAAGCGAATCAGAAGGAAGATGTTTGTATAAATGAAAAGTGAATGCACTTCTGTCATGATTTAATATTCATAATGAACATGAATATCGTAGAAGGTGTACAGATATTATGGTGACTATCCTCTGTCCCGCAGACAGACTTATTGAACTTTTTATTTTACATTTTGTCTCACAGTACGCAATTCTAAACTCTGTTGGCAAACCAGACTCTCTTTTTTGTTTTTTGTTTTATTTTTAAATTGAGTTTTTGTAAAAACCCCATATGATATGGGGATATGGGTCCAGTAACGTTCTGATAGGGATCAATCCATTCAGTTGTAGTAATAATGACAGGTTTCTATAACCGTTCCAACTCATGAGTGAACTCAGTCCCACCAACACACTGGAATCATAGTGGGTTCTATCAGCTGCTCATCAGGGTTGAGCTTCATTCCAATTCCGGAAACAAACAGGAATTCCGAATTGGAATTGGAATCTCTCAGTTTGCTTCCTTGTCTGAATTGAAATGGAATTGAGTCCAACCCTGCTCCTCCTGTCCTCCTGGCTGTGTTTTTTTGTTATTCTCTAAGAGAACGTTGACCCTGGCTGCAATATCCCAAATGTGTTTAAAGCTCACACAGTACTGTTTACAGCATGATGGGTAATGGGTCATTGACAAGCCAACAAATGGACCAATGTTTTGGTAATTTTTAAGCTTCATTTCTGATTTCTGGGGCCTCTGATTGGGTTTTGACTAGATCGTATACAGCTACGGACAGAATTAACTTCCTAGCAGGTTAGGAGAATTAGGTTAAAGGTTAGGAAAAGGGTTGGGGGTTAGCTGAAATGCTAATATTCTACCTGACTCCAACGTACAACGATGAATTTTTTACCGTTGCTGTTATACCAGGGGTGTCAAACTCATTCCACGGAGGGCCAAAGTGTCTGCTGTTTTTGTTGGTTGTTCCTTTTAAGACCTCGACAACCAGGTCAGAAGAGTTTCCTTACTAATTAGGTGACCTTGAGTCATCAATCGAGTACAAGTGGAGGAGGGAAAACCTGCATACACTTTAGCCCTCCGTAGAACGCATGCTGTATACCGTCTAGCCACGAGAGGTTTAACGTTTTTAAACACTAATCTGTTAAATGAATACATGGCGTGTACGCTGTCTGCTGTTTTTTTTTTAAACACGTCATCAGGAAGTAACACGAAGAAGACCAGAAGTCATGTGACAGGAAGACTGAATCATGTTCTGGAAAACGAGTTCAGACTCACCAGAGTATTTAGTTGTTGTTTTTCTTTAGATCCAAATCAAACATAATGAACACATGACGACTTCATCGAAATGTTATCCCCAACGAAATAGTCATTTTTCACAAACAGTATTAGGTGCCTTACAAATAACTCTTGGGGGGGGGGGGGTATCTGTCGAAGGCCTAGTTTTTTAGAAAAAAATGATTATCAGAAGGTGAAGAACTGTAGGTCGTCCCTCGGTAACTGTAACTACGGGAACACTCCCCCCCCCCCCCAGTCTTTCTGTATAGTCTTTCTGTTTGAGTTATTTTAGGGCTGGTTTCCCAGACATATTCAGACTAGCCTCGAACTACCAAGCTATTCTCCATCAACTGTTTTTGTTTTAGTCTTTAATCCTTGTCTGGGAAACCAGTCTTTTTAGTGTGGAAGTACTGAACTGCCAGATTTAACCCAAGGGATCAACTGAGATGAATGTTAACTCCACTTTCTGTTGTCCTGTACTGTTCATATCACCAGCAAGCAGCGAATCACAGTGATAAACAGGGGTTGTGTTCATGTAGGCACAAAAAGAGGAGGGGAGGGGGGAGGGGCCTCCCTGGACTTGTCCAATAAGAAATTGTCACTTTTTTTTTTCCTTTTTTTTTTCTTCCTGTTGCAAAACATTTTCTGTTGTTTGCCCTAATGAACACAACCCTGGCTATACCGTGTACCTCCCCCTGTATGGACGCCAGTCACTCTCCATTCTGTACTGTTCCAGGTGTTACTGTGTGATCTTATGTCAGCTGTCGACATTTCTGATTTGATGAAATTCAATAACGACAACAAACAAACAAACAAAAAAATGAAAGAAATGTGAATCGTTTGCAGACATTTTTTTTTAGTGTTGCGTTGGGTTAGTGGGGGGAAAAACACTTAAAACAGACCTTTAAACCGGAGCAGTGCTTTTATGTCCAGTATGTAAAACAAAATCATGTGAACACACCCTGTACTTATTTAACCGTTTTGGAATACTTGAAAACATAAAGTTTCTTTGTGAGAATAAACTTATTTTTCTGTGGTTAATGTCTTGCTTCTAAACATGTTAGAATAAGGAATTATTCAACTCATTTTTTTGTATCTGAAATGTTTCCCAATACTTTAAGCCTACTGAGCGTGGAGCCTGGGTCTCGTATTCACTAGGAACCAAACGGCAGGGATCTACCAAAAAAATGTGTCCCAATAAGAAATGTTTTTACCTATGGTGTACACTAATGAATACTACCCCAAGTGAATGCACTTCCCATCCAATCAATACATATGATCAAACTACCAGGGAGAAGGAAACACCATAAGTAGGGCTGTAGAAGTGGGCCGTCTAAGTTGTACGGAGTACCCCTGGCAGTCATGATAGAGGTCTTTTTCAAAGGGCTTCTTTTTTTAATTTTATTTTTTAAGTCTTGGGACTAATGTATTTTTCACTAGGCTCTGTTGCCTGGATACAGCGGTTAAGCAGGAAGTTGTTTTCTATGTAGTGAGTGGAGATGGTTTGTCTGGTTTGACCTATTCCATAACAACAGCCCCTGGCAGGTTTTACATGACTGATGTATCAACTAAACACAGGCCGAGCACCACCTCTTGGAACTGACCATGTCTTAGCTGGAACTCAGCCTAGCGTAGTTTAATACACTGACTGTGATATGTGGTAGCCTAGCCTAGCTTAGTTCAATACACTGACTGTGCTATGTGATAGCTTAGCTTAGTTTAATACACTGACTGTGATATGTGGTAGCCTAGCCTAGTTTAATACACTGACTGTGATATGTGGTAGCCTAGCCTAGCTTAGTTTAATACACTGACTGTGATATGTGATAGCCTAGCATAGTTCAATACACTGACTGTGATATGTGGTAGCCTAGCCTAGCTTAGTTCAATACACTGACTGTGATATGTGGTAGCCTAGCCTAGCTTAGTTCAATACACTGACTGTGATATGTGATAGCCTAGCTTAGCTTAGTTTAATACACTGACTGTGATATGTGGTAGCCTAGCTTAGTTCAATACACTGACTGTGATATGTGGTAGCCTAGCTTAGTTTAATACACTGACTGTGATATGTGATAGCCTAGCCTAGCATAGTTTAATACACTGACTGTGATATGTGGTAGCCTAGCCTAGTTCAATACACTGACTGTGATATGTGGTAGCCTAGCCTAGTTTAATACACTGACTGTGATATGTGGTAGCCTAGCCTAGCTTAGTTTAATACACTGACTGTGATATGTGATAGCCTAGCATAGTTCAATACACTGACTGTGATATGTGGTAGCCTAGCCTAGCTTAGTTCAATACACTGACTGTGATATGTGGTAGCCTAGCCTAGCTTAGTTCAATACACTGACTGTGATATGTGATAGCCTAGCTTAGCTTAGTTTAATACACTGACTGTGATATGTGGTAGCCTAGCTTAGTTCAATACACTGACTGTGATATGTGGTAGCCTAGCTTAGTTTAATACACTGACTGTGATATGTGATAGCCTAGCCTAGCATAGTTTAATACACTGACTGTGATATGTGGTAGCCTAGCCTAGTTTAATACACTGACTGTGATATGTGGTAGCTTAGCTTAGTTCAATACACTGACTGTGATATGTGGTAGCCTAGCCTAGTTTAATACACTGACTGTGATATGTGGTAGCCTAGCCTAGCTTAGTTTAATACACTGACTGTGATATGTGATAGCCTAGCATAGTTCAATACACTGACTGTGATATGTGGTAGCCTAGCTTAGTTTAATACACTGCCTGTGATATGTGGTAGCCTAGCCTAGCTTAGTTTAATACACTGACTGTGATATGTGGTAGCCTAGCTTAGTTCAATACACTGACTGTGATATATGGTAGCCTAGCTTAGTTCAATACACTGACTGTGATATGTGGTAGCCTAGCTTAGTTCAATACACTGACTGATATGTGGTAGCCTAGCCTAGCTTAGTACACTGACTGTGATATGTGGTAGCCTAGCTTAGTACACTGACTGTGATATGTGGTAGCCTAGCTTAGTTCAATACACTGACTGTGATATGTGGTAGCCTAGCTTAGTTCAATACACTGACTGTGATATGTGGTAGCCTAGCCTAGCTTAGTTCAATACACTGACTGTGATATGTGGTAGCCTAGCTTAGTTTAATACACTGACTGTGATATGTGGTAGCCTAGCTTAGTTCAATACACTGACTGTGATATGTGGTAGCCTAGCCTAGCTTAGTTCAATACACTGACTGTGATATGTGGTAGCCTAGCTTAGTTTAATACACTGTGAGTCACTCTGGATAAGAACATTATACTAAATGACTAAAATGTTCCTGGAACAGAGAACATCTTAATCTGAAACTGCCAAACAACTGGACCTGTCAATCAGTCTGCCATGATGATCCTGTATTTTATAATGATCAGGCTGTGACAGACAGCTGAAATACAATGGACTTGTCAGTCCAAAGAAAGAGGGAGGTTTAATTCCAGAATGGTGAGGATTCAGGAGGAAGGACAACCCTACCCAGCTGAGGGAGCTGTCTCTGTATTTACCACGCAGGTTACATCCTCCTATAATGAACCTGTGTAACAGAAGGGGGGGGGGGGAATTTCAGCTTCAAGACTTTTCAATAATCTGATGCATGTTTTCACTTATGATGGAACATAGTTGACCTACTGATTGACCTTAGTTGACCTACTGATTGACCTTAGTTGACCTACTGATTGACCTTAGTTGACCTACTGATTGACCTTAGTTGACCTACTGATTGACCTTAGTTGACCTACTGATTGACCTTAGTTGACTTACTGATTGACCTTAGTTGACCTACTGATTGACCTTAGTTGACCTACTGATTGACCTTAGTTGACCTACTGCTTGACCTTAGTTGACTTACTGATTGACCTTAGTTGACCTTAGTTGACCTACTGATTGACCTTAGTTGACCTACTGATTGACCTTAGTTGACCTACTGATTGACCTTAGTTGACCTACTGATTGACCTTAGTTGACTTACTGATTGACATTAGTTGACCTACTGATTGACCTTAGTTGACCTACTGATTGTCCTTAATTGATTGTGTGTGTGTTGTGACCATTGAGATTTGATGTTCTTAATTGTGTGAACATTCTTACCCACCCTCCTCAGACTGGAGCATCTCCTGGCAGTTCACACCCTCTTTGTAAATCTGGGGATCACAGTTAGGCCTCCAGACCCTCTGTTAGGCCTCCAGACCCTCTGTTAGGCCTCTAGACCCTCTGTTAGGCCTCTAGACCCTCTGTTAGGCCTCCAGCCCCTCTGTTAGACCTCTATACCCTCTGTTAGGCCTCCATACCCTCTGTTAGGCCTCCATCCCCTTTGTTAGGCCTCCATCCCCTCTGTTAGGCTTCCATCCCCTCTGTTAGCCCTCCATCCCCTCTGTTAGGCCTATATCCCCTCTGTTAGGCCTCTATCCCCTCTGTTAGCCCTCCATCCCCTCTGTTAGGCCTATATCCCCTCTGTTAGGCCTCTATCCCCTCTGTTAGGCCTCTACCTCTATACCCTCTGTTAGGCCTCCAGACCCTCTGTTAGGCCTCCAAACCCTCTGTTAGGCCTCTAGACCCTCTGTTAGGCCTCCATCCCCTCTGTTAGGCCTCCATCCCCTCTGTTAGGCCTCCATCCCCTCTGTTAGGCCTCTATACCCTCTGTTAGGCCTCTATACCCTCTGTTAGGCCTCTATACCCTCTGTTAGGCCTCTATACCCTCTGTTAGGCCTCTAGACCCTCTGTTAGGCCTCTAGACCCTCTGTTAGACCTCCATCCCCTCTGTTAGGCCTCCATCCCCTCTGTTAGGCCTCCAGACCCTCTATTAGGCCTCTATACCCTCTGTTAGGCCTCTATACCCTCTGTTAGGCCTCTAGACCCTCTGTTAGACCTCCATCCCCTCTGTTAGGCCTCCATCCCCTCTGTTAGGCCTCCATCCCCTCTGTTAGGCCTCCATCCCCTCTGTTAGGCCTCTATCCCCTCTGTTAGGCCTCCAGACCCTCTGTTAGGCCTCCATCCCCTCTGTTAGGCCTCCATCCCCTCTGTTAGGCCTCCAGATCCTCTGTTAGGCCTCCATCCCCTCTGTTAGGCCTCCATCCCCTCTGTTAGGCCTCCAGACCCTCTGTTAGGCCTCTATACCCTCTGTTAGGCCTCCATCCCCTCTGTTAGGCCTCTAGACCCTCTGTTCGGGCTGCACAGGGAGATGGAGATGATGGTGGAAAGTTGGGGAAGTTTGGGGTTAACTGGGTTAAAATCTTCCTAGAAGTCAGGAAAATGACATGGGACATTCCAAAATGGGGCATTTTTCCAAGGAAAAAAGTAATTATTGGTATTTTTTTAACATGGTTTAGAGTAAAACTACAATTACAAGGCCTTGAAAGGCACTTAGCCCTCTCTCCTAGAGACAGACACATGTACTTAGCCCTCTCTCCTAGAGACAGACACATGTACTTAGCCCTCTCTCCTAGAGACAGACAGACACATGTACTTAGCCCTCTCTCCTAGAGACAGACAGACACATGTACTTAGTTAGCCCTCTCTCCTAGAGACAGACAGACACATGTACTCAGCCCTCTCTCCTAGAGACAGACAGACACATGTACTCAGCCCTCTCTCCCTCCCAGTCTCTTAACCCTCCCTCCCAGTCTCTTAACCCTCCCTCCCTGTCTCTCAACCCTCCCTCCCTGTCTCTCAACCCTCCCTCCCTGTCTCTCAACCCTCCCTCCCTGTCTCTCAACCCTCCCCCTGTCTCTCAACCCTCCCTCCCTGTCTCTCAACCCTCCCTCCCTGTCTCTCAACCCTCCCTCCCTGTCTCTCAACCCTCCCTCCCTGTCTCTCAACCCTCCCTCCCTGTCTCTTAACCCTCCCTCCCTGTCTCTTAACCCTCCCCCCAGTCTCTTAACCCTCCCTCCCAGTCTCTTAACCCTCCCTCCCAGTCTCTTAACCCTCCCTCTCTTAACCCACCCTCCCTCCATCTCTTAACCCACCCTCCCTCCATCTCTTAACCCACCCTCCCTCCATCTCTTAACCCTTCCTCCCAGTCTCTTAACCCACCCTCCCTCCATCTCTTAACCCACCCTCCCTCCATCTCTTAACCCACCCTCCCTCCATCTCTTAACCCTTCCTCCCAGTCTCTTAACCCACCCTCCCTCCATCTCTTAACCCACCCTCCCTCCATCTCTTAACCCACCCTCCCTCCATCTCTTAACCCTTCCTCCCAGTCTCTTAGCCCACCCTCCCTCCATCTCTTAACCCACCCTCCCTCCATCTCTTAACCCACCCTCCCTCCATCTCTTAACCCTTCCTCCTAGTAGAGTAACCTGTAAAAATAATGGTTGGGGGAAACTGTCGGCAGATGTTTCTTTGTAAGATGTAATAAAACAGATTAACAGAGGAACACTGAATCAAATAAATGGCCTTTGCCCAGCAGTAGATACAGAATCATCAGACCACAACGTTTTTAAAAAAAAGCATCTATTTGTCGCCATCTCAGAGGAAAACGGATAAAAAGTAAACTGCATTTTCAAAGTGGAAAGGTCACAGAAAGCATTCAAATAAGATCCACTGGCTTGTATGTGTTATCTTAAACAGAAGCAGAGAGAGAGAGAGATGTGTATGTTACCGTCAGCCAGACATCTCTGAGTAGAATGGCTTAAAGGTCATAAAGCTCAGCATTCTACTGGCTGTTCAGATCAGAACCAACGTCCAGACCAGGATATCAGAACCATCTGTCCAGACCAGGATATCAGAACCATCTGTCCAGACCAGGATATCAGAACCATCCATCCAGACCAGGATCTGTCCAGACCAGGATATCAGAACCATCTGTCCAGACCAGGATATCAGACCAGGATATCAGAACCATCTGTCCAGACCAGGATATCAGAACCATCTGTCCAGACCAGGATATTAGAACCATCTGTCCAGACCAGGATATCAGAACCATCCGTCCAGACCAGGATATCAGAACCATCTGTCCAGACCAGGATATCAGACCAGGATATCAGACCAGGATATCAGAACCATCTGTCCGGACCAGGATATCAGAACCATCCGTCAACACCAGGATATCAGAACCATCCATCCAGACCAGGATATCAGAACCATCTGTCCAGACCAGGATCTGTCCAGACCAGGATATCAGAACCATCTGTCCAGACCAGGATATCAGAACCATCTGTCCAGACCAGGATCTGTCCAGACCAGGATATCAGAACCATCTGTCCAGACCAGGATATCAGAACCATCTGTCCAGACCAGGATATCAGAACCATCTGTCCAGACCAGGATATCAGAACCATCTATCCAGACCAGGATATCAGAACCATCTGTCCAGACCAGGATATCAGAACCATCTGTCCAGACCAGGATATCAGAACTATCTGTCCAGACCAGGATATCAGAACCATCTGTCCAGACCAGGATATCAGAACCATCTGTCCAGACCAGGATATCAGAACCATCTGTCCAGACCAGGATATCAGAACCATCCGTCCAGACCAGGATATCAGAACCATCTGTCCAGACCAGGATATCAGACCAGGATATCAGACCAGGATATCAGAACCATCTGTCCGGACCAGGATATCAGAACCATCCGTCCAGACCAGGATATCAGACCAGGATATCAGAACCATCCATCCAGACCAGGATATCAGAACCATCTGTCCAGACCAGGATATCAGAACCATCCGTCCAGACCAGGATATCAGAACCATCCGTCCAGACTAGGATATCAGAACCATCTGTCCAGACCAGGATATCACACCAGGATATCAGACCAGGATATCAGAACCATCTGTCCGGACCAGGATATCAGAACCATCCGTCCAGACCAGGATATCAGACCAGGATATCAGAACCATCCATCCAGACCAGGATATCAGAACCATCTGTCCAGACCAGGATATCAGAACCATCTGTCCAGACCAGGATATCAGAACCATCTGTCCAGACCAGGATATCAGAACCATCTGTCCAGACCAGGATATCAGAACCATCTGTCCAGACCAGGATCTGTCCAGACCAGGATATCAGAACCATCTGTCCAGACCAGGATATCAGAACCATCTGTCCAGACCAGGATATCAGAACCATCTGTCCAGACCAGGATATCAGAACCATCTGTCCAGACCAGGATATCAGACCAGGATATCAGAACCATCTGTCCAGACCAGGATATCAGAACCATCTGTCCAGACCAGGATATCAGAACCATCTGTCCAGACCAGGATATCAGAACCTTCTGTCCAGACCAGGATATCAGAACCTTCTGTCCAGACCAGGATATCAGAACCTTCTGTCCAGACCAGGATATCAGAACCTTCTGTCCAGACCAGGATATCAGAACCATCTGTCCAGACCAGGATATCAGAACCATCTGTCCAGACCAGGATATCAGAACCATCGGTCCAGACCAGGATATCAGACCAGGATATCAGAACCATCTGTCCAGACCAGGATATCAGACCAGGATATCAGAACCATTCGTCCAGACCAGGATATCAGAACCATCTGTCCAGACCAGGATATCAGACCAGGATATCAGAACCATCCAGACTAGGGTATGAGAACCATCCATTCAGACAAGGATATACTCAGAGAACTACTCCCTGGTCAGAGAACTACTCCCTTGTCATCCCATCTTCTGACGCTCAACTACACAGAGAACTACTCCCTGGTCAGAGAACTACTCCCTGGTCAGAGAACTACTCCCTGGTCAGAGAACTACTCCCTGGTCAGAGACCTACTCCCTGGCCAGAGACCTACTCCCTGGTCAGAGACCTACTCCCTGGTCAGAGACCTACTTCCTGGTCAGAGAACTACTCCCTGGTCAGAGACCTACTCCCTGGTCATCCCATCTTCTGATCCTCAACTACACAGAGACCTACTCCCTGGTCGGAGACCTACTCCCTGGTCAGAGACCTACTCCCTGGTCAGAGAACTACTCCCTGGTCAGAGACATTCTCCCTGGTCAGAGACCTTCTCCCTGGTCAGAGAACTACTCCCTGGTCAGAGACCTACTCCCTGGTCAGAGACCTACTCCCTGGTCAGAGAACTACTCCCTGGTCAGAGAACTACTCCCTGGTCAGAGAACTACTCCCGTGCCGGTGGAAGTACAGTAAAATATTGTCCCGGGACTTATAATCACATCTTGTCAGCCTACAGCCCATATATGGCATGGAACATAGCCAGGTAACAAACAGAAGGACAACTCATATTCTGTTCTTCTCAAATACATCATATTCTTTTCTTCTCAAATACATCACATTCTGTTCTTCTCAAATACATCACATTCTTTTCTTCTCAAATACATCACATTCTGTTCTTCTCAAATACATCACATTCTGTTCTTCTCAAATACATCACATTCTGTTCTTCTCAAATACATCACATTCTGTTCTTCTCAAATACATCACATTCTGTTCTTCTCAAATACATCACATTCTTTTCTTCTCAAATACATCACATTCTGTTCTTCTCAAATACATCACATTCTGTTCTTCTCAAATACATCACATTCTGTTCTTCTCAAATACATCACATTCTGTTCTTCTCAAATACATCACATTCTGTTCTTCTCAAATACATCACATTCTGTTCTTCTCAAATACATCACATTCTGTTCTTCTCAAATACATCACATTCTGTTCTTCTCAAATACATCACATTCTTTTCTTCTCAAATACATCACATTCTGTTCTTCTCAAATACATCACATTCTGTTCTTCTCAAATACATCACATTCTGTTCTTCTCAAATACATCACATTCTGTTCTTCTCAAATACATCACATTCTGTTCTTCTCAAATACATCATATTCTGTTCTTCTCAAATACATCACATTCTGTTCTTCTCAAATACATCATATTCTGTTCTTCTCAAATACATCACATTCTGTTCTTCTCAAATACATCATATTCTGTTCTTCTCAAATACATCATATTCTGTTCTTCTCAAATACATCATATTCTGTTCTTCTCAAATACATCCCATTCTGTTCTTCTCAAATACATTTTATTCACATCATCATGTTTCTTTTTGACCTGACTAAAATAAATAATGAATTTATTGTGATGGTGTTTATAACACCTCCTGACTGCCACAGCTCCTAACTCTACCCTGGTCTTTCCCCTCCAAGCTCATCATCAATCTAACGACCCTGGGACTGAACACCTCCTGACTGCTACAGCTCCTAACTCCACCCTGGTCTTTCCCCTCCAAGCTCATCACCAATCTAACGACCCTGGGACTGAACACCTCCTGACTGCCACAGCTCCTAACTCTACCCTGGTCTTTCCCCTCCAAGCTCATCACCAAGCTAATGAGCCTGGGACTGAACACCTCCTGACTGCCACAGCTCCTAACTCTACCCTGGTCTTTCCCCTCCAAGCTCATCACCAAGCTAATGAGCCTGGGACTGAACACCTCCTGACTGCCACAGCTCCTAACTCTACCCTGGTCTTTCCCCTCCAAGCTCATCACCAAGCTAACGACCCTGGGACTGAACACCTCCTGACTGCCACAGCTCCTAACTCTACACTGGCCTTTCCCCTCCAAGCTCATCACCAAGCTAATGAGCCTGGGACTGAACACCTCCCTCTAAGGACCCTGGGACCGAACACCTCCCTCTAAGGACGGATCCAGTGTCTCAGAAACATCCGCCTTCCTGGGCTTTTCACGCACCACAGTTTCGAGGGTTTAGCCAGAATTTTTATTTTTTTATTTATTTTACCTTTATTTAACTAGGCAAGTCAGTTAAGAACAAATTCTTATTTTCAATGACGGCCTAGGAACAGTGGGTTAACTGCCTGTTCAGGGGCAGAACGACAGATTTGTACCTTGTCGGCTCGGGGGTTTGAACTTGCAACCTTCCGATTACTAGTCCAACGCTCTAACCACTAGGCTACCCTGCCGCCCCCAAGAATGGTGAACAACAAACCAAACAACCCATCCAGTCAGCGGCAGTCCTGTGGGTGAAAACAGCTCGTTGATGAGAGAGGTGGAAGGAGAATGGCAGGAATGGTGCAAGATGACAGACGAGCCACAAACATATACAAACAATGGCGTAGTACACACAGTAGTACACACAGTAGTACACACAGTGATGTGCAGAATGACGTCTCGGGGAAAGCACAACTCGTCGATCCTCGTCAGGGATCGGCTATTGCAGCAGACGATCACACCGGGTTCCTATCAGCTACATTTTTTAACATCTATGGGTTTAAAACAGCAACTCATATTTCCTCTGCAGGTGACCCAATGAGGGTGCTTCCCAAATGGCTCCCTATGTAGTGCACTGCTTCTGGTCAAAAGTAGTGCACTATGTAGGGAATAGGGTTCTAGTCTATAGTAGTACACTATATAGGGAATAGGGCTCTGGTCTATAGTAGTACCACTATATAGGGAATAGGGCTCTGGTCTATAGTAGTACCACTATATAGGGAATAGGACTCTGGTCTATAGTAGTACCACTATATAGGGAATAGGGCTCTGGTCTATAGTAGTACCACTATATAGGGAATAGGGATCTGGTCTATAGTAGTGTACTATATAGGGAATAGGGCTCTGGTCTATAGTAGTACCACTATATAGGGAATAGGGCTCTGGTCTATAGTAGTACCACTATATAGGGAATAGGGCTCTGGTCTATAGTAGTACCACTATATAGGGAATAGGGCTCTGGTCTATAGTAGTACCACTATATAGGGAATAGGGCTCTGGTCTATAGTAGTACCACTATATAGGGAATAGGTAACCCAGAGGCTACGCTACAGGACTGCTACTGCACACAGGGCTATCGCAGCTAACCCAGAGGCTACGCTACAGGACTGCTACTGCACACAGGGCTATCGCAGCCAACCCAGAGGCTACGGCTGAAGATACGAACAGGTACAAAAAGTCCCTCTACGTCCTCCGCAGAGCCATCAAACAAGCAAAAGGACCGTATAGGAACAAGGATGGAATCCTATTATAACAGGCTCTGATGCCCGACCCATGTGGCAGGGGCTAGAGTCCATTACGGAATTCAAAGGAAGACCCAGCCGTCATCTACCAAAAGGCCAGACTAATTTTATGCACACTTTGACAAAAAACACAGAACCGTGCATGAGCCCCCCCCCCCCCTCACTCTCCGAGGCCCACGTGTCGTAAGGCTTTAATCAGGTCAACACTCACAAGGCCGCGAGGCCGGACGGTATCCCATGGCGCATTTTCAGAGCACGCGAAGAAAACAGCTGGCAGGCATATTCATGGTCATTTTTTTCAACCTGTCCTTGTCCAAGTCTGTTAATCCCCACGTCCTCAAGCTGACCACCCTCGTTCCTGTTCCCAAGAGCTCTTTAAGGGCTTCCTGCCACAACGACTACAGCCCTGTAGCACTCACAATCTGTAATCAGGAAGTGCTTTGAAAGGCTGGCTATGGCACACATCAACTCCATCATCCCAGACCGACTCCGATTTGCATACCGCCCCATCAGACCCATTGACTACACAATCTCAGTTGCAACTCCACACTGCCCTCACCCACCTAGATGAGAGGAAAATACCTATGTGAGAATGCTGTTCATTAACTACAGAGCGTTCAACACCATAGTCCCCTCCAAGCTTGAGACCCTGGGGCTGGACACCTCCCTCTGCAACTGGATGCTAGACTTCCTGCTAGGCTGGCCCCGGGTGGGGAGGGTAGGCATCGCTGACAGGGGTATGTGCTTAGTCCCCTCCAAGCTTGAGACCCTGGGGCTGGACACCTCCCTCTGCAACTGGATGCTAGACTTCCTGCTAGGCTGGCCCCGGGTGGGGAGGGTAGGCATCGCTGACAGGGGTATGTGCTTAGTCCCCTCCTGTACTCCCTGTGTACCCACGACGACTCCAACAACATCATCAAGTTTGCTGACGACATGACGGTGGTAGGCCTGATCACCAGCGACGATGAGACAGTCTACAGAATTCAAGGCACACTTAACCGGCATGGCTACCACAGCATTCTGCAGCGATTATGCCATCCCTTCTGGTTTGGGCTTGGTGGGATTATCATTTGTTTTAGTGGGACTATCATTTGCCCATACACACCTCCAGGCTGTGTAAGGGCTATTTGACCAAGAAGGAGAGTGATGGAGTGCTGCATCAGATGATCTGGCCTCCTCAATCCCCCGACCTCAACCCAATTGAGATGGTTTGGGATGAGTTGGAAAAGCAGCCAACAAGTTCTCAGCATATGTGGGAACTCCTTCCAGACTGTTGGAAAAGCATTCCTGGTGAAGCTGGTTGAGAGAATGCTGAGAGTGTGCAAAGCTGTCATCAAGGCAAAGCGTGGCTACTTTGAAGAATCTCAAATATAAAATATATATATTTGTTTAAAACTTTTTTTTTTGGTTACTACATGATTCCATATGTGTTATTTCATAGTTTTGATGTCTTCACTATTATCTTACAATGTAGAAAATAAAGAAAAACCCTTGAGAAGGTGTTCTAAAACTTTTTACTGGTATTGTATATCGTATATTATATCTATATATCTATTGTCTATATCTATTGTTTATATTGTCTATATCTATATAGTATATTTGACCTATTATCTATATTGTATCTGTTATATATATTGTGTATTTTACCTATTGTCTATATCAATATTGTATCTGTGGCATCTATTTTAAATATATTTCTACCTTCCCTTCATTAGCCTTTCTCAACATCAATTTCCCCCACAAACTATTTGATTTATTTAATCATTATTTAACTTGGCAAGTCAGTTGAGAACAAATTATTATTTACAATGACGGCCCACCAAAAGGCAAAAGGCCTCCTGCGGGACCGGGGCTGGGATAAAAACACACATCAGGACAAGAGAGACACAACACAACAATATAGCAAGGCAGCAACACATGACAACACAGCATGGTAGCATTATTGGGCACAGACCACAGCACAAAGGCAGACAACAATACATCACACAAAGCAGCCACAACTGTCAGTAAGTGTCCATGATTGAGTCGTTGAATGAAGAGATGGAGATAAAACTGTCCAGTTTGACTGTTTGTTGCAGCTCTTTCCTGTCGCTAGCTGCAGCGAACTGAAAAAACGAGCTATAATACTGGATATGTTAATCATAGCAAGGTTGTCAATATATTTTTATGTAAAGTAAGCTCTATATGTTGCATATACCTGTACTATTACTTCTGTATTATAACTGTATATATTCAGATTAAAAACTAAAATGGACGATATGGATTCATGAAATATGGCATTAATTCAACCTGTCAATCAATAATTATTCGAAGGCGTTGTGTAGTCCACGGATTACGGTACATACCTTTGCGCCGCGCAATCCGGTTGTCATACCTTTACGGTAAATGTGTTGGGTTCTGTTTGGACTGGAGTCAGCGTGGCGCTCTGCGAGAGACATACTGCCTTGGATCTGTAAACTATTGGAAGGAAAGTTCCTTGTCTACAAGGTAAGGCACTCGAAAAACAACTACGTTTACTACTTAAAAAAAAATAGAATAGGTGTTCGTGGTGTTATTGTGGGTATGTTATTTTATGAAACGTTACAAGGTTTCATTTATAGACACGAAGTGCAGTGAACAGACGATTTATGTAAACAATGTTGTGTTTTTACACACATGACTTAACTTTCACACAGACTGGGCGACATGGGCTAAATGATTGCATTTACGCAATGAACAACTCGTAAATATATATCAAATCCTCCTAAATATTACAGAGAGAACCTATCAACAAAGATTTTTTCATTGATTTCAACATGTTATTTAGCTTTTCATCCGCATTTGACTGTTGTCCCGCGTGTGTAGGATACACTACACTTGTTTGCTGTTGTCTTGTAATTGTATGGCTAATTCTTACTATGGAGAAGCGTCTACTCTTTACTACACCAGACTACGCAGCCTGAATTGTTCTCATTCCCACGTTCGCCTGAGATGACATACCCAAATCTAACTGACTGTAGCTCAGGACCTGAAGCAAGGATATGCATATTCTTGGTACCATTTGAAAGGAAACTCTGGTAAAAGAAAATACAAAGAAATTGGCCAAAGACATTTGTTTTGTACCATCATCTTTGAAATGCAAGAGAAAGGCCATAATGTATTATTGCTTATATGTTCAAAATGTCTGCTGTTCAGGTATGACAAGAGGATTTCGCGCGCAGAAGTATGTACCATAATCCGTGGATTCCTTTTAGTCAGGTAGTGAGTTTGGCCTCCTTTTAGTCAGGTAGTGAGTTTTACCTCTCCTTTTAGTCGGGTAGGGAGTTTTACCTCTCCTTTTAGTCGGGTAGGGAGTTTTACCTCTCCTTTTAGTCAGGTAGTGGGTTTTACCTCCTTTTAGTCTGGTGGTGAGTTTGGCCTCTCCTTTTAGTCGGGTAGGGAGTTTTACCTCTCCTTTTAGTCGGGTAGGGAGTTTTACCTCTCCTTTTAGTCGGGTAGGGAGTTTTACCTCTCCTTTTAGTCGGGTAGTGAGTTTTACCTCTCCTTTTAGTCAGGTAGTGAGGGCTCTGGTCTAAAGTAGTACCACTATATAGGGAATAGGGCTCTGGTCTATAGTAGTAACACTATATAGGGAATAGGGCTCTGGTCTATAGTTGTGTACTATATAGGGAATATTGTTCCATTTGGGACACATCCAAACAGTTGCACCTTCTGAGATTGTCACAGTGTAGGCTACTGTTGGACCATGCTGAGCTGAGTCTTCATTGGTTACATCTCAAATCAATGTCCCTTTGTGAGACTGACTGGGAGTGAAGTCATACTACATTATCCCCCCACTGTTCAGGGCTTTATCTCTCCCTCTCTCTGTTCAGGGCTTTATCTCTCTCTCTCTCTGCTGTTCGCCCTCTCTATTCAGGGCTTTATCTCTCCATCTCTGTTGTTCACCCTCTCTGTTCAGGGCTTTATAGCTCTCTCTCTGTTGTTCACCCTCTCTGTTCAGGGCTTTATCTCTCTCTCTCAGTTGTTCACCCTCTCTGTTCAGGGCTTTTATCTCTCTCTCTCAGTTGTTCACCCTCTCTGTTCAGGGCTCTCTCTCTGTTGTTCACCCTCTCTGTTCAGGGCTTTATAGCTCTCTCTCACTGTTGTTCACCCTCTCTGTTCAGGGCTTTATAGCTCTCTCTCTCTCTGTTGTTCACCCTCTCTGTTCAGGGCTTTATAGCTCTCTCTCTCTCTGATGTTCACCCTCTCTGTTCAGGGCTTAATAGCTCTCTCTCTCTCTGATGTTCACCCTCTCTGTTCAGGGCTTTATCTCTCTCTGCTGTTCACCCTCTCTGTTCAGGGCTTTATCTCTCTCTCTGCTGTTCACCCTCTCTGTTCAGGGCTTTATCTCTCTCTCTGCTGTTCACCCTCTCTGTTCAGGGCTTTATAGCTCTCTCTCTGCTGTTCACCCTCTCTGTTCAGGGCTTTATAGCTCTCGCTCTCTCTGTTCAGGGCTTTATCTCTCTCTCTCTCTCTGTTCAGGGCTTTATCTCTCTCTGCTGTTCACCCTCTGTTCAGGGCTTTATAGCTCTCTCTCTCTGTTGTTCACCCTCTGTTCAGGGCTTTATAGCTCTCTCTCTCTGCTGTTCACCCTCTGTTCAGGGCTCTGGTCTATAGTTGTACCACTATATAGGGAATAGGGCTCTGGTCTATAGTAGTACCACTATATAGGGAATAGGGCTCTGGTCTATAGTAGTACCACTATATAGGGAATAGGACCCTGGTCTATAGTAGTACCACTATATAGGGATTAGGGCCCTGGTCTATAGTAGTACCACTATATAGGGAATAGGGCTCTGGTCTATATTAGTGTGCTATAAATAGGGAATAGGGCTCTGGTCTATAGTAGGACCACTATATAGGGAATAGGGCTCTGGTCTATATTAGTGTGCTATGAAGGGAATAGGGCTCTGGTCTATAGTAGTACACTATATAGGGAATAGGGCTCTGGTCTATAGTAGTACCACTATATAGGGAATAGGGCACTGGTCTATAGTAGTACCACTATATAGGGAATAGGGCTCTGGTCTATAGTAGTACCACTATATAGGGCACTGGTCTATAGTAGTACCACTATATAGGGAATAGGGCTCTGGTCTATAGTAGTACCACTATATAGGGAATAGGGCACTGGTCTATAGTAGTACCACTATATAGGGAATAGGGCTCTGGTCTATAGTAGTACCACTATATAGGGAATAGGGCTCTGGTCTATAGTAGTACCACTATATAGGGAATAGGGCTCTGGTCTATAGTAGTACCACTATATAGGGCTCTGGTCTATAGTAGTACCACTATATAGGGAATAGGGCACTGGTCTATAGTAGTACCACTATATAGGGAATAGGGCTCTGGTCTATAGTAGTACCACTATATAGGGAATAGGGCTCTGGTCTATAGTAGTACCACTATATAGGGAATAGGGCTCTGGTCTATAGTAGTACCACTATATAGGGAATAGGGCCCTGGTCTATAGTAGTACCACTATATAGGGAATAGGGCTCTGGTCTATAGTAGTACCACTATATAGGGAATAGGGCTCTGGTCTATAGTAGTACCACTATATAGGGAATAGGGCTCTGGTCTATAGTAGTACCACTATATAGGGAATAGGGCACTGGTCTATAGTAGTACCACTATATAGGGAATAGGGCTCTGGTCTATAGTAGTACCACTATATAGGGAATAGGGCTCTGGTCTATAGTAGTACCACTATATAGGGAATAGGGCTCTGGTCTATAGTAGTACCACTATATAGGGAATAGGGCTCTGGTCTATAGTAGTACCACTATATAGGGAATAGGGCCCTGGTCTATAGTAGTACCACTATATAGGGAATAGGGCACTGGTCTATAGTAGTACCACTATATAGGGAATAGGGTTCTGGTCTATAGTAGTACACTATAGAGGGAATAGGGCTCTGGTCTATAGTAGTACCACTATATAGGGAATAGGGCTCTGGTCTATAGTAGTACCACTATATAGGGCTCTGGTCTATAGTAGTACCACTATATAGGGAATAGGGCACTGGTCTATAGTAGTACCACTATATAGGGAATAGGGCTCTGGTCTATAGTAGTACCACTATATAGGGAATAGGGCTCTGGTCTATAGTAGTACCACTATATAGGGAATAGGGCTCTGGTCTATAGTAGTACCACTATATAGGGAATAGGGCCCTGGTCTATAGTAGTACCACTATATAGGGAATAGGGCTCTGGTCTATAGTAGTACCACTATATAGGGAATAGGGCTCTGGTCTATAGTAGTACCACTATATAGGGAATAGGGCTCTGGTCTATAGTAGTACCACTATATAGGGAATAGGGCACTGGTCTATAGTAGTACCACTATATAGGGAATAGGGCTCTGGTCTATAGTAGTACCACTATATAGGGAATAGGGCTCTGGTCTATAGTAGTACCACTATATAGGGAATAGGGCTCTGGTCTATAGTAGTACCACTATATAGGGAATAGGGCTCTGGTCTATAGTAGTAGCACTATATAGGGAATAGGGCCCTGGTCTATAGTAGTACCACTATATAGGGAATAGGGCACTGGTCTATAGTAGTACCACTATATAGGGAATAGGGTTCTGGTCTATAGTAGTACACTATAGAGGGAATAGGGCTCTGGTCTATAGTAGTACCACTATATAGGGAATAGGGCTCTGATCTATAGTAGTACCACTATATAGGGAATAGGACTCTGGTCTATAGTAGTACCACTATATAGGGAATAGGGCTCTGGTCTATAGTAGTACCACTATATAGGGAATAGGGCCCTGGTCTATAGTAGTACCACTATATAGGGAATAGGGCCCTGGTCTATAGTAGTACCACTATATAGGGAATAGGGCCCTGGTCTATAGTAGTACCACTATATAGGGAATAGGGCCCTGGTCTATAGTAGTACCACTATATAGGGAATAGGGCCCTGGTCTATAGTAGTACCACTATATAGGGAATAGGGCTCTGGTCTATAGTAGTGCCACTATATAGGGAATAGGGCTCTGGTCTATAGTAGTACACTATATAGGGAACAGGGCTCTGGTCTATAGTAGTGTACTATATAGGGAATAGGGCACTGGTCTATAGTAGTACCACTATATAGGGAATAGGGCTCTGGTCTATAGTAGTACCACTATATAGGGAATAGGGCACTGGTCTATAGTAGTACCACTATATAGGGAATAGGGCACTGGTCTATAGTAGTACCACTATATAGGGAATAGGGCTCTGGTCTATAGTAGTACCACTATATAGGGAATAGGGCTCTGGTCTATAGTAGTACCACTATATAGGGAATAGGGCTCTGGTCTATAGTAGTACCACTATATAGGGAATAGGGCTCTGGTCTATAGTAGTACCACTATATAGGGCTCTGGTCTATAGTAGTACCACTATATAGGGAATAGGGCACTGGTCTATAGTAGTACCACTATATAGGGAATAGGGCTCTGGTCTATAGTAGTACCACTATATAGGGAATAGGGCTCTGGTCTATAGTAGTACCACTATATAGGGAATAGGGCTCTGGTCTATAGTAGTACCACTATATAGGGAATAGGGCCCTGGTCTATAGTAGTACCACTATATAGGGAATAGGGCTCTGGTCTATAGTAGTACCACTATATAGGGCTCTGGTCTATAGTAGTACCACTATATAGGGAATAGGGCACTGGTCTATAGTAGTACCACTATATAGGGAATAGGGCTCTGGTCTATAGTAGTACCACTATATAGGGAATAGGGCTCTGGTCTATAGTAGTACCACTATATAGGGAATAGGGCTCTGGTCTATAGTAGTACCACTATATAGGGAATAGGGCTCCGGTCTATAGTAGTACCACTATATAGGGAATAGGGCCCTGGTCTATAGTAGTACCACTATATAGGGAATAGGGCTCTGGTCTATAGTAGTACCACTATATAGGGAATAGGGCTCTGGTCTATAGTAGTACCACTATATAGGGAATAGGGCTCTGGTCTATAGTAGTACCACTATATAGGGAATAGGGCTCTGGTCTATAGTAGTACCACTATATAGGGAATAGGGCACTGGTCTATAGTAGTACCACTATATAGGGAATAGGGCTCTGGTCTATAGTAGTACCACTATATAGGGAATAGGGCTCTGGTCTATAGTAGTACCACCATATAGGGAATAGGGCACTGGTCTATAGTAGTACCACTATATAGGGAATAGGGCACTGGTCTATAGTAGTGTACTATGAAGGGAATAGGGCTCTGGTCTATAGTAGTACCACTATATAGGGAATAGGGCACTGGTCTATAGTAGTACCACTATATAGGGAATAGGGCACTGGTCTATAGTAGTGTACTATGAAGGGAATATGGCTCTATAGTAGTGTACTATGAAGGGAATAGGGCTCTGGTCTATAGTAGTACCACTATATAGGGAATAGGGCTCTGGTCTATAGTAGTACCACTATATAGGGAATAGGGCTCTGGTCTATAGTAGTACCACTATATAGGGAATAGGGCTCTGGTCTATAGTAGTACCACTATATAGGGAATAGGGCTCTGGTCTATAGTAGAACCACTATATAGGGAATAGGGCTCTGGTCTATAGTAGTACCACTATATAGGGAATAGGGCACTGGTCTATAATAGTGTACTATATAGGGAATAGGGCTCTGGTCTATAGTAGTACCACTATATAGGGAATAGGGCTCTGGTCTATAGTAGTACCACTATATAGGGAATAGGGCTCTGGTCTATAGTAGTACCACTATATAGGGAATAGGGCTCTGGTCTATAGTAGTACCACTATATAGGGAATAGGGCTCTGGTCTATAGTAGTACCACTCTATAGGGAATAGGGCTCTGGTCTATAGTAGTACCACTATATAGGGAATAGGGCTCTGGTCTATAGTAGTGTACTATATAGGGAATAGGGCTCTGGTCTATAGTAGTACCACTATATAGGGAATAGGGCTCTGGTCTATAGTAGTGTACTATATAGGGAATAGGACTCTGGTCTATAGTAGTACCACTATATAGGGAATAGGGCTCTTGTCTATAGTAGTACCACTATATAGGGAATAGGGCTCTGGTCTATAGTAGTACCACTATATAGGGAATATGGCTCTGGTCTATAGTAGTGTACTATATAGGGAATAGGACTCTGGTCTATAGTAGTACCACTATATAGGGAACAGGGCTCTGGTCTATAGTAGTACCACTATATAGGGAATAGGGCTCTGGTCTATAGTAGTACCACTATATAGGGAATAGGGCTCTGGTCTATAGTAGTACCACTATATAGGGAATAGGGCTCTGGTCTATAGTAGTGCCACTATATAGGGAATAGGGCTCTGGTCTATAGTAGTACCACCATATAGGGAATAGGGCTCTGGTCTATAGTAGTACCACTATATAGGGAATAGGGCTCTGGTCTATAGTAGTACCACCATATAGGGAATAGGGCTCTGGTCTATAGTAGTACACTATATAGGGAATAGGGCCCTGGTCTATAGTAGTACCACTATATAGGGAATAGGGCACTGGTCTATAGTAGTACCACTATATAGGGAATAGGGCTCTGGTCTATAGTAGTACACTATATAGGGGATAGGGCTCTGGTCTATAGTAGTACCACTATATAGGGAATAGGGCTCTGGTCTATAGTAGTACCACTATATAGGGAATAGGGCTCTGGTCTATAGTAGTACCACTATATAGGGAATAGGGCTCTGGTGTATAGTCGTACCACTATATAGGGAATAGGGCTCTGGTGTATAGTCGTACCACTATATAGGGAATAGGGCTCTGGTCTATAGTAGTACCACTATATAGGGAAAAGGGCTCTGGTCTATAGTAGTACCACTATATAGGGAATAGGGCTCTGGTCTATAGTAGTGCCACTATATAGGGAATAGGGCTCTGGTCTATAGTAGTACCACTATATAGGGAATAGGGCTCTGGTCTATAGTAGTGTACTATATAGGGAAATGGGCTCTGGTCTATAGTAGTACCACTATATAGGGAATAGGGCTCTGGTCTATAGTAGTACCACTATATAGGGAATAGGGCTCTGGTCTATAGTAGTACCACTATATAGGGAATAGGGCCCTTGTCTATAGTAGTACCACTTTATAGGGAATAGGGCTCTGGTCTATAGTAGTGTACTATATAGGGAATAGGGCTCTGGTCTATAGTAGTACCACTATATAGGGAATAGGGCTCTGCTCTATAGTAGTACCACTATATAGGGAATAGGGCTCTGGTCTATAGTAGTGTACTATATAGGGAATAGGGCCCTGGTCTATAGTAGTACCACTATATAGGGAATAGGGCTCTGATCTATAGTAGTACCACTATATAGGGCTCTGGTTTATAGTAGTGTACTATGAAGGGAATAGTGTGCCGTTTTCAATGCAGACCTCAGCTTTGCTGATCTCTCCACCTCTCACAGACAAAGTGCTTTTTCATGGCTGCAAAAGGGCCTAAAATAAGGCCCTAATTACGCTAGCGAGCGGCACCGGGCTTGAAAGGGGCCCATCACGGATTCAAGCAACAGTAAAGTTGCTACCCGGAACCCTCTTTTTTTGGTAAACAGCTGAGGGGATGGTCCTGGAGAAAGGTAAGGACAGAACTATGGATGCAAGGACTGACCATCCATGATATCACAATGATACGGTTCACCATGTTAGGAGGCTGTACAGTGTGTGTTTAGTTTAGATTATAATGGGTTCTGGTGGAATACAGTTGAACTAAGATTATAATGGGTTCTGGTGGTGGAATACAGTTGAACTAAGATTATAATGGGTTCTGGTGGAATACAGTTGAACTAAGATTATAATGGGTTCTGGTGGTGAAATACAGTTGAACTAAGATTATAATGGGTTCTGGTGGAATACAGTTGAACTAAGATTATAATGGGTTCTGGTGGTAGAATACAGTTGAACTAAGATTATAATGGGTTCTGGTGGAATACAGTTGAACTAAGATTATAATGGGTTCTGGTGGTGAAATACAGTTGAACTAAGATTATAATGGGTTCTGGTGGAATACAGTTGAACTGAGATTATAATGGGTTCTGGTGGTGGAATACAGTTGAACTGAGATTATAATGGGTTCTGGTGGAGAAATACAGTTGAACTAAGATTATAATGGGTTCTGGTGGTGAAATACAGTTGAACTAAGATTATAATGGGTTCTGGTGGAATACAGTTGAACTAAGATTATAATGGGTTCTGGTGGTGGAATACAGTTGAACTGAGATTATAATGGGTTCTGGTGGTAGAATACAGTTGAACTAAGATTATAATGGGTTCTGGTGGTGGAATACAGTTGAACTAAGATTATAATGGGTTCTGGTGGAGAAATACAGTTGAACTAAGATTATAATGGGTTCTGGTGGTGGAATACAGTTGAACTAAGATTATAATGGGTTCTGGTGGTAGAATACAGTTGAACTAAGATTATAATGGGTTCTGGTGGTAGAATACAGTTGAACTAAGATTATAATGGGTTCTGGTGGTGGAATACAGTTGAACTAAGATTATAATGGGTTCTGGTGGTAGAATACAGTTGAACTGAGATTATAATGGGTTCTGGTGGAATACAGTTGAACTAAGATTATAATGGGTTCTGATGGTGGAATACAGTTGAACTGAGATTATAATGGGTTCTGGTGGAATACAGTTGAACTAAGATTATAATGGGTTCTGATGGTGGAATACAGTTGAACTAAGATTATAATGGGTTCTGGTGGAGAAAAACAGTTAAACTAAGATTATAATGGGTTCTGGTGGAATACAGTTGAACTAAGATTATAATGGGTTCTGATGGTGGAATACAGTTGAACTAAGATTATAATGGGTTCTGATGGTGGAATACAGTTGAACTAAGATTATAATGGGTTATGGTGGTGGAATACAGTTGAACTAAGATTATAATGGGTTCTGGTGGTGGAATACAGTTGAACTAAGATTATAATGGGTTCTGGTGGTGGAATACAGTTGAACTAAGATTATAATGGGTTCTGGTGGTGGAATACAGTTGAACTGAGATTATAATGGGTTCTGGTGGTGGAATACAGTTGAACTGAGATTATAATGGGTTCTGGTGGTGGAATACAGTTGAACTGAGATTATAATGGGTTCTGGTGGAGAAATACAGTTGAACTAAAATTATAATGGGTTCTGGTAGTGGAATACAGTTGAACTGAGATTATAATGGGTTCTGGTGGAATACAGTTGAACTAAGATTATAATGGGTTCTGGGTGAATACAGTTGAACTGAGATTATAATGGGTTCTGGTGGAATACAGTTGAACTAAGATTATAATGGGTTCTGGTGGAATACAGTTGAACTGAGATTATAATGGGTTCTGGTGGAATACAGTTGAACTAAGATTATAATGGGTTCTGGTGGAATACAGTTGAACTGAGATTATAATGGGTTCTGATGGAATACAGTTGAACTGAGATTATAATGGGTTCTGGTGGTGAAATACAGTTGAACTAAGATTATAATGGGTTCTGGTGGAATACAGTTGAACTAAGATTATAATCGGTTCTGGTGGTGGAATACAGTTGAACTAAGATTATAATGGGTTCTGGTGGTGGAATACAGTTGAACTAAGATTATAATGGGTTCTGGTGGAATACAGTTGAACTGAGATTATAATGGGTTCTGGTGGTAGAATACAGTTGAACTAAGATTATAATGGGTTCTGGTGGTGGAATACAGTTGAACTAAGATTATAATGGGTTCTGGTGGTGGAATACAGTTGAACTAAGATTATAATGGGTTCTGGTGTTAGAATACAGTTGAACTAAGATTATAATGGGTTCTGGTGGTGGAATACAGTTGAACTAAGATTATAATGGGTTCTGGTGGTGGAATACAGTTGAACTGAGATTATAATGGGTTCTAGTGGAGAAATACAGTTTTTGCTCGTGAAGAATTTGGAAGTCATATTCTTGAAGAATCTATTAGGCTAGACATCATTCATTTAAAAGTTGTATTTTTTTAATGATCCTGACTCAGACTTGGGTTGTATTTAATCTTAATAGCAGCAGTATTCTGGTGCCAACTGAGCCAGTTCTATTCATCTGGTTCTGACACAGCTAGTAATGTGTTTGGCTTTGTGCTTCTCACAATGCCACTCATTATGTGTCTGATAGAGCCAACTAGCCACGTGTTTGGCTGGCTGAAGTTGCCAAGTCATTCAGGACAGGGAGAAAGGGAGAGACAACACTGTGTATATATATATATATATAATATGACATTTGTAATGTCTTTATTGTTTTGAAACTTCTGTATGTTTAATGTTTACTGTTAATTTGTATTGTTTATTTCACTTTTGTATATTATCTACCTCACTTGCTTTGGCAATGTTAACATATGTTTCCCATGTGAATAAAACCCCTTGAATTGAATTGAGAGAGAGAGAGAGAGATGGGGGGGGAGAGGAGAAAGACAGAGGGAGGAAGGTGGAAGGACAGAGAGACAGGAGACGAGGGAGAAGGAAAGAGAGAGAGGAGAGAGCTTCTCACTGATTGATTCACACGTCCTGTCTGCCTACTCATCTCGTCCTGAGTGCTTCTCTCTGAGCTCTCTGAGGAACCATGTCGTGGTTGAATAGATGAATGTGTTAGAACTACAGTAACACCGTCAAAACATCAAAGAACAGGAAGTAAATACGTTAAAACTGGCAGGACATATATAACCTTCTGTTGTTGATTAGCTTTGATCAGGAAACAAAGCCTAGCTCTCTCTCTCTCTGTCTCTGTCTCTCTCTATGTCTCTGTCTCTGTCTCTCTACCTCTGTCTCTCTGTCTCTGTCTCTCTCCCTCTGTCTCTCTGTCTCTGTCTCTCTACCTCGTCTCTGTCTCTTCTCTCTCTCTCTCCCTCTCTCTCTCCCTCTGTCTCTCTCTCTGTCTCTCTGTCTCTCTACCTCGTCTCTGTCTCTTCTCTCTCTCTCTCTCTCTCTGTCTCTGTCTCTCCCTGTTTCTGTCTCTGTCTCTCCCTGTTTCTGTCTCTGTCTGTCCCTCTCTCTACCTCGTCTCTCTCCCTCTGTCTCTCTCTCTCCCTCTGTCTCTCTCTCTACCTCGTCTCTCTGTCTCTGTCTCTCTACCTCGTCTCTCTGTCTCTGTCTCGCTCTGTCTTTCTCTCTGTCTGTCCCATTCTCTCCCTCTGTCTCTATGTCTCTGTCTCTCTCTATGTCTCTGTCTCTGTCTCTCTCTATGTCTCTGTCTCTGTCTCTCTCTATGTCTCTCTGTCTCTGTCTCTCTCTATGTCTCTCTGTCTGTCTCTCTCTATGTCTCTCTGTCTCTGTCTCTCTACCTCGTCTCTGTCTCTTCTCTCTGTCTCTTTACCTCGTCTCTCTGTCTCTGTCTCTCTGCCTCGTCTCTCTGTCTCTGTCACTTTCTCTGTCTCGTCTCTCTCTCTCTGTCTGTCTTTCTCTCTCTCTCATTTTCAATTCAAGGAGCTTTATTGTCAGGGGAAACATATGTTAACATTGATCTTTATTGTCAGGGGAAACATATGTTAACATTGATCTTTATTGTCAGGGGAAACATATGTTAACATTACCAAAGCAAGTGAAATAGCTTATTTCACTTTTGTTTATTATCTATCAAATATTAACAGTAAACATTACACTCACAAAAGTTTCAAAATAATAGAAATGTTAAATGTCATTATGTGTCTATATACAGTGTTGTAACAATGTACAAATAGTTAAAATACAAAAGGGAAAATAAATAAGCATAAATATGGGTTGTATTTACAACGGTGTTTGTTCTTCACTGGTTGACCTTTTCTCGTGGCAACAGGTCACACATCTTGCTGCTGTGATGTCACACTGTGGTACTTCACCCAGTAGAAATGGGAGTTTTTCAAATTTGGATTTGTTTTCGAATTCTTTGTGGATCTGTGTAATCTGAGGGAAATATGTCTCTCTAAAATGGTCATACATTGGGCAGGAGGTTAGGAAGTGCAGCTCAGTTTCCACCTCATTTTGTGGGCAGTGAGCACATAGCCTGTCTTCTCTTGAGAACAAGGCTATGCTCACTGAGTCTGTACATAGTCAAAGCTTTCCTTAAGTTTTGGTCAATCACAGTGGTCAGGTATTCTGCCACTGTGTACTCTCTGTTTAGGGCCAAATAGCATTCTAGTTTGCTCTGTTTTTTGTTAATTCTTCCCAATGTGTCAAGTAATAATGTTTTTGTTTTCTAATGATTTGGTTTGGGTCTAATTGTGCTGTTGTCCTGGGGCTCTGTAGGGTGTGTTTGTGTTTGTGAACAGAGCCCCAGGACCAGCTTGCTTAGGGGACTCTTCTCCAGGTTCATCTCTCTGTAGGTGATGGCTTTGTTATGGAAGGTTTGGGAATCACTTCCTTTTAGGTGGTTGGAGAATTTAACGGCTCTTTTCTGGATTTTGATAATTAGTGGGCATCGGCCTAATTCTGCTCTGTAGGCATTACGTGTTTCACGTTGTACACAGAGGATATTTTTTGCAAAATTCTTCAATGCAGAGTCTCAATTTGGTGTTTGTCCCATTTTTGTCCGATTGCTCTGTATGTGTCTCTCTCTCTTTCTCTGTCTGTGTCTCTCTTTCTCTGTCTGTGTCTGTCTCTCTTTCTCTGTCTGTGTCTGTCTCTCTTTCTCTGTCTGTGTCTGTCTTTCTCTGTTTGTCTCTCTTTCTTTGTCTGTCTGTCCTTGTCAGTTGAACTGTAGTATCCCTGGTCCATAACCGACTCCCTCTGCAGCTTCTAGAACTGAAATATTACAGTATTGAAGGAGCAGAGAACAAGAAGCAGCAACAGCGTGGTCTCATCATGGTTAAAGTGGATGTTACCGGGCCGACCAGAACTCCATCAGCCTGGTCTCATGGTTAAAGAGGATGTTACCGGGCCGACCAGAACTCCATCCCAGACTCAAACAGCCTGGTCTCATCATGGTTAAAGTGGATGTTACCGGGCCGACCAGAACTCCATCCCAGACTCAAACAGCCTGGTCTCATCGTGGTTAAAGAGGATGTTACCGGGCCGACCAGAACTCCATCCCAGAATCAAACAGCCTGGTCTCATCATAGTTAAAGAGGATGTTACCGGGCTGACCAGAACTCCATCCCAGACTCAAACAGCCTGGTCTCATCGTGGTTAAAGAGGATGTTACCGGGCCGACCAGAACTCCATCAGCGTGGTCTCATCATGGTTAAAGAGGATGTTACCGGGCCGACCAGAACTCCATCCCAGACTCAAACAGCCTGGTCTCATCATGGTTAAAGAGGATGTTACCGGGCCGACCAGAACTCCATCAGCCTGGTCTCATCATGGTTAAAGAGGATGTTACCGGGCCGACCAGAACTCCATCCCAGACTCAAACAGCCTGGTCTCATCGTGGTTAAAGAGGATGTTACCGGGCCGACCAGAACTCCATCCCAGACTCAAACAGCCTGGTCTCATCGTGGTTAAAGAGGATGTTACCGGGCCGACCAGAACTCCATCAGCCTGGTCTCACCGTGGTTAAAGAGGATGTTACCGAGCCGACCAGAACTCCATCAGCATGGTCTCATCATGGTTAAAGAGGATGTTACCGGGCCGACCAGAACTCCATCCCAGACTCAAACAGCCTGGTCTCATCATGGTTAAAGTGGATGTTACCGGGCCGACCAGAACTCCATCAGCCTGGTCTCATGGTTAAAGAGGATGTTACCGGGCCGACCAGAACTCCATCCCAGAATCAAACAGCCTGGTCTCATCATGGTTAAAGAGGATGTTACCGGGCTGACCAGAACTCCATCCCAGACTCAAACAGCCTGGTCTCATCGTGGTTAAAGAGGATGTTACCGGGCCGACCAGAACTCCATCAGCGTGGTCTCATCATGGTTAAAGAGGATGTTACCGGGCCGACCAGAACTCCATCCCAGACTCAAACAGCCTGGTCTCATCATGGTTAAAGAGGATGTTACCGGGCCGACCAGAACTCCATCAGCCTGGTCTCATCATGGTTAAAGAGGATGTTACCGGGCCGACCAGAACTCCATCCCAGACTCAAACAGCCTGGTCTCATCGTGGTTAAAGAGGATGTTACCGGGCCGACCAGAACTCCATCCCAGACTCAAACAGCCTGGTCTCATCGTGGTTAAAGAGGAGGTTTACCGGGCCGACCAGAACTCCATCAGCCTGGTCTCACCGTGGTTAAAGAGGATGTTACCGAGCCGACCAGAACTCCATCAGCATGGTCTCATCATGGTTAAAGAGGATGTTACCGGGCCGACCAGAACTCCATCAGCCTGGTCTCATCATGGTTAAAGAGGATGTTACCGGGCCGACCAGAACTTCATCCCAGACTCAAACAGCCTGGTCTCATCATGGTTAAAGTGGATGTTACCGGGCCGACCAGAACTCCATCAGCCTAGTCTCATGGTTAAAGAGGATGTTACCGGGCCGACCAGAACTCCATCCCAGACTCAAACAGCCTGGTCTCATCATGGTTAAAGTGGATGTTACCGGGCCGACCAGAACTCCATCCCAGACTCAAACAGCCTGGTCTCATCGTGGTTAAAGAGGATGTTACCGGGCCGACCAGAACTCCATCCCAGAATCAAACAGCCTGGTCTCATCATGGTTAAAGAGGATGTTACCGGGCTGACCAGAACTCCATCCCAGACTCAAACAGCCTGGTCTCATCGTGGTTAAAGAGGATGTTACCAGGCCGACCAGAACTCCATCAGCGTGGTCTCATCATGGTTAAAGAGGATGTTACCGGGCCGACCAGAACTCCATCCCAGACTCAAACAGCCTGGTCTCATCATGGTTAAAGAGGATGTTACCGGGCCGAACAGAACTCCATCAGCCTGGTCTCATCATGGTTAAAGAGGATGTTACCGGGCCGACCAGAACTCCATCCCAGACTCAAACAGCCTGGTCTCATCGTGGTTAAAGAGGATGTTACCGGGCCGACCAGAACTCCATCCCAGACTCAAACAGCCTGGTCTCATCGTGGTTAAAGAGGATGTTACCGGGCCGACCAGAACTCCATCAGCCTGGTCTCACCGTGGTTAAAGAGGATGTTACCGAGCCGACCAGAACTCCATCAGCATGGTCTCATCATGGTTAAAGAGGATGTTACCGGGCCGACCAGAACTCCATCAGCCTGGTCTCATCATGGTTAAAGAGGATGTTACCGGGCCGACCAGAACTCCATCCCAGACTCAAACAGCCTGGTCTCATCATGGTTAAAGAGGATGTTACCGGGCCGACCAGAACTCCATCAGCCTGGTCTCATCATGGTTAAAGAGGATGTTACCGGGCCGACCAGAACTCCATCCCAGACTCAAACAGCCTGGTCTCATCGTGGTTAAAGAGGATGTTACCGGGCCGACCAGAACTCCATCCCAGACTCAAACAGCCTGGTCTCATCGTGGTTAAAGAGGATGTTACCGGGCCGACCAGAACTCCATCAGCCTGGTCTCATCATGGTTAAAGAGGATGTTACCGGGCCGACCAGAACTCCATCAGCCTGGTCTCATCATGGTTAAAGAGGATGTTACCGGGCCGACCAGAACTCGATCCCAGACTAAAACAGCCTGGTCTCATCGTGGTTAAAGAGGATGTTACCGGGCCGACCAGAACTCCATCAGCCTGGTCTCATCATGGTTAAAGAGGATGTTACCGGGCCGACCAGAACTCCATCAGCCTGGTCTCATCGTGGTTAAAGAGGATGTTACCGGGCCGACCAGAACTCCATCCCAGACTCAAACAGCGTGGTCTCATCATGGTTAAAGAGGATGTTACCGGGCCGACCAGAACTCCATCAGCCTGGTCTCACCGTGGTTAAAGAGGATGTTACCGGGCCGACCAGAACTCCATCCCAGACTCAAACAGCCTGGTCTCATCGTGGTTAAAGAGGATGTTACCGGGCCGACCAGAACTCCATCAGCCTGGTCTCACCGTGGTTAAAGAGGATGTTACCGGGCCGACCAGAACTCCATCAGCCTGGTCTCACCGTGGTTAAAGAGGATGTTACCGGGCCGACCAGAACTCCATCAGCCTGGTCTCATCATGGTTAAAGAGGATGTTACCGGGCCGACCAGAACTCCATCAGCATGGTCTCACCGTGGTTAAAGAGGATGTTACCGGGCCGACCAGAACTCCATCAGCATGGTCTCATCATGGTTAAAGAGGATGTTACCGGGCCGACCAGAACTCCATCCCAGACTCAAACAGCCTGGTCTCATCATGGTTAAAGAGGATGTTACCGGGCCGACCAGAACTCCATCAGCCTGGTCTCATCATGGTTAAAGAGGATGTTACCGGGCCGACCAGAACTCCATCAGCCTGGTCTCATCATGGTTAAAGAGGATGTTACCGGGCCGACCAGAACTCGATCCCAGACTCAAACAGCCTGGTCTCATCGTGGTTAAAGAGGATGTTACCGGGCCGACCAGAACTCCATCAGCCTGGTCTCATCATGGTTAAAGAGGATGTTACCGGGCCGACCAGAACTCCATCAGCCTGGTCTCATCGTGGTTAAAGAGGATGTTACCGGGCCGACCAGAACTCCATCCCAGACTCAAACAGCGTGGTCTCATCATGGTTAAAGAGGATGTTACCGGGCCGACCAGAACTCCATCAGCCTGGTCTCACCGTGGTTAAAGAGGATGTTACCGGGCCGACCAGAACTCCATCAGCCTGGTCTCATCATGGTTAAAGAGGATGTTACCGGGCCGACCAGAACTCCATCAGCCTGGTCTCATCATGGTTAAAGAGGATGTTACCGGGCCGACCAGAACTCCATCCCAGACTCAAACAGCCTGGTCTCATCGTGGTTAAAGAGGATGTTACCGGGCCGACCAGAACTCCATCCCAGACTCAAACAGCCTGGTCTCATCGTGGTTAAAGAGGATGTTACCGGGCCGACCAGAACTCCATCAGCCTGGTCTCACCGTGGTTAAAGAGGATGTTACCGAGCCGACCAGAACTCCATCAGCATGGTCTCATCATGGTTAAAGAGGATGTTACCGGGCCGACCAGAACTCCATCCCAGACTCAAACAGCCTGGTCTCATCATGGTTAAAGTGGATGTTACCGGGCCGACCAGAACTCCATCAGCCTGGTCTCATGGTTAAAGAGGATGTTACCGGGCCGACCAGAACTCCATCCCAGAATCAAACAGCCTGGTCTCATCATGGTTAAAGAGGATGTTACCGGGCTGACCAGAACTCCATCCCAGACTCAAACAGCCTGGTCTCATCGTGGTTAAAGAGGATGTTACCGGGCCGACCAGAACTCCATCAGCGTGGTCTCATCATGGTTAAAGAGGATGTTACCGGGCCGACCAGAACTCCATCCCAGACTCAAACAGCCTGGTCTCATCATGGTTAAAGAGGATGTTACCGGGCCGACCAGAACTCCATCAGCCTGGTCTCATCATGGTTAAAGAGGATGTTACCGGGCCGACCAGAACTCCATCCCAGACTCAAACAGCCTGGTCTCATCGTGGTTAAAGAGGATGTTACCGGGCCGACCAGAACTCCATCCCAGACTCAAACAGCCTGGTCTCATCGTGGTTAAAGAGGAGGTTTACCGGGCCGACCAGAACTCCATCAGCCTGGTCTCACCGTGGTTAAAGAGGATGTTACCGAGCCGACCAGAACTCCATCAGCATGGTCTCATCATGGTTAAAGAGGATGTTACCGGGCCGACCAGAACTCCATCAGCCTGGTCTCATCATGGTTAAAGAGGATGTTACCGGGCCGACCAGAACTCCATCCCAGACTCAAACAGCCTGGTCTCATCATGGTTAAAGTGGATGTTACCGGGCCGACCAGAACTCCATCAGCCTGGTCTCATGGTTAAAGAGGATGTTACCGGGCCGACCAGAACTCCATCCCAGACTCAAACAGCCTGGTCTCATCATGGTTAAAGAGGATGTTACCGGGCTGAGCAGAACTCCATCCCAGACTCAAACAGCCTGGTCTCATCGTGGTTAAAGAGGATGTTACCAGGCCGACCAGAACTCCATCAGCGTGGTCTCATCATGGTTAAAGAGGATGTTACCGGGCCGACCAGAACTCCATCCCAGACTCAAACAGCCTGGTCTCATCATGGTTAAAGAGGATGTTACCGGGCCGAACAGAACTCCATCAGCCTGGTCTCATCATGGTTAAAGAGGATGTTACCGGGCCGACCAGAACTCCATCCCAGACTCAAACAGCCTGGTCTCATCGTGGTTAAAGAGGATGTTACCGGGCCGACCAGAACTCCATCCCAGACTCAAACAGCCTGGTCTCATCGTGGTTAAAGAGGATGTTACCGGGCCGACCAGAACTCCATCAGCCTGGTCTCACCGTGGTTAAAGAGGATGTTACCGAGCCGACCAGAACTCCATCAGCATGGTCTCATCATGGTTAAAGAGGATGTTACCGGGCCGACCAGAACTCCATCAGCCTGGTCTCATCATGGTTAAAGAGGATGTTACCGGGCCGACCAGAACTCCATCCCAGACTCAAACAGCCTGGTCTCATCATGGTTAAAGAGGATGTTACCGGGCCGACCAGAACTCCATCAGCCTGGTCTCATCATGGTTAAAGAGGATGTTACCGGGCCGACCAGAACTCCATCCCAGACTCAAACAGCCTGGTCTCATCGTGGTTAAAGAGGATGTTACCGGGCCGACCAGAACTCCATCCCAGACTCAAACAGCCTGGTCTCATCGTGGTTAAAGAGGATGTTACCGGGCCGACCAGAACTCCATCAGCCTGGTCTCATCATGGTTAAAGAGGATGTTACCGGGCCGACCAGAACTCCATCAGCCTGGTCTCATCATGGTTAAAGAGGATGTTACCGGGCCGACCAGAACTCGATCCCAGACTAAAACAGCCTGGTCTCATCGTGGTTAAAGAGGATGTTACCGGGCCGACCAGAACTCCATCAGCCTGGTCTCATCATGGTTAAAGAGGATGTTACCGGGCCGACCAGAACTCCATCAGCCTGGTCTCATCGTGGTTAAAGAGGATGTTACCGGGCCGACCAGAACTCCATCCCAGACTCAAACAGCGTGGTCTCATCATGGTTAAAGAGGATGTTACCGGGCCGACCAGAACTCCATCAGCCTGGTCTCACCGTGGTTAAAGAGGATGTTACCGGGCCGACCAGAACTCCATCCCAGACTCAAACAGCCTGGTCTCATCGTGGTTAAAGAGGATGTTACCGGGCCGACCAGAACTCCATCAGCCTGGTCTCACCGTGGTTAAAGAGGATGTTACCGGGCCGACCAGAACTCCATCAGCCTGGTCTCACCGTGGTTAAAGAGGATGTTACCGGGCCGACCAGAACTCCATCAGCCTGGTCTCATCATGGTTAAAGAGGATGTTACCGGGCCGACCAGAACTCCATCAGCATGGTCTCACCGTGGTTAAAGAGGATGTTACCGGGCCGACCAGAACTCCATCAGCATGGTCTCATCATGGTTAAAGAGGATGTTACCGGGCCGACCAGAACTCCATCCCAGACTCAAACAGCCTGGTCTCATCATGGTTAAAGAGGATGTTACCGGGCCGACCAGAACTCCATCAGCCTGGTCTCATCATGGTTAAAGAGGATGTTACCGGGCCGACCAGAACTCCATCAGCCTGGTCTCATCATGGTTAAAGAGGATGTTACCGGGCCGACCAGAACTCGATCCCAGACTCAAACAGCCTGGTCTCATCGTGGTTAAAGAGGATGTTACCGGGCCGACCAGAACTCCATCAGCCTGGTCTCATCATGGTTAAAGAGGATGTTACCGGGCCGACCAGAACTCCATCAGCCTGGTCTCATCGTGGTTAAAGAGGATGTTACCGGGCCGACCAGAACTCCATCCCAGACTCAAACAGCGTGGTCTCATCATGGTTAAAGAGGATGTTACCGGGCCGACCAGAACTCCATCAGCCTGGTCTCACCGTGGTTAAAGAGGATGTTACCGGGCCGACCAGAACTCCATCAGCCTGGTCTCATCATGGTTAAAGAGGATGTTACCGGGCCGACCAGAACTCCATCCCAGACTCAAACAGCCTGGTCTCATCGTGGTTAAAGAGGATGTTACCGGGCCGACCAGAACTCCATCAGCCTGGTCTCACCGTGGTTAAAGAGGATGTTACCGGGCCGACCAGAACTCCATCAGCCTGGTCTCATCATGGTTAAAGAGGATGTTACCGGGCCGACCAGAACTCCATCCCAGACTCAAACAGCCTGGTCTCATCGTGGTTAAAGAGGATGTTACCGGGCCGACCAGAACTCCATCAGCCTGGTCTCATCTTGGTTAAAGAGGATGTTACCGGGCCGACCAGAACTCCATCCCAGACTCAAACAGCCTGGTCTCATCATGGTTAAAGAGGATGTTACCGGGCCGACCAGAACTCCATCCCAGACTCCATCAGCCTGGTCTAATCGTGGTTAAAGAGGATGTTACCGGGCCGACCAGAACTCCATCCCATACTCAAACAACCTGGTCTCATCATGGTTAAAGAGGATGTTACCGGGCCGACCAGAACTCCATCCCAGACTCAAACAGCCTGGTCTCATCATGGTTAAAGAGGATGTTACCGGGCCGACCAGAATTCCATCAGCCTGGTCTCATCATGGTTAAAGAGGATGTTACCGGGCCGACCAGAACTCCATCAGCCTGGTCTCATCATGGTTAAAGAGGATGTTACCGGGCCGACCAGAACTCCATCAGCCTGGTCTCATCATGGTTAAAGAGGATGTTACCGGGCCGACCAGAACTCCATCAGCCTGGTCTCACCGTGGTTAAAGAGGATGTTACCGGGCTGACCAGAACTCCATCCCAGACTCAAACAGCCTGGTCTCATCGTGGTTAAAGAGGATGTTACCGGGCCGACCAGAACTCCATCAGCCTGGTCTCATCATGGTTAAAGAGGATGTTACCGGGCCGACCAGAACTCCATCAGCCTGGTCTCATCATGGTTAAAGAGGATGTTACCGGGCCGACCAGAACTCCATCAGCCTGGTCTCACCGTGGTTAAAGAGGATGTTACCGGGCTGACCAGAACTCCATCCCAGACTCAAACAGCCTGGTCTCATCGTGGTTAAAGAGGATGTTACCGGGCCGACCAGAACTCCATCAGCCTGGTCTCACCGTGGTTAAAGAGGATGTTACCGGGCCGACCAGAACTCCATCAGCCTGGTCTCATCATGGTTAAAGAGGATGTTACCGGGCCGACCAGAACTCCATCCCAGACTCAAACAGCCTGGTCTCATCGTGGTTAAAGAGGATGTTACCGGGCCGACCAGAACTCCATCTGCCTGGTCTCATCATGGTTAAAGAGGATGTTACCGGGCCGACCAGAACTCCATCCCAGACTCAAACAGCCTGGTCTCATCGTGGTTAAAGAGGATGTTACCGGGCCGACCAGAACTCCATCAGCCTGGTCTCATCATGGTTAAAGAGGATGTTACCGGGCCGACCAGAACTCCATCAGCCTGGTCTCATCATGGTTAAAGAGGATGTTACTGGGCTGACCAGAACTCCATCCTAGACTCAAACAGCGTGGTCTCATCATGGTTAAAGAGGATGTTACCGGGCCGACCAGAACTCCATCCCAGACTCAAACAGCCTGGTCTCATCGTGGTTAAAGAGGATGTTACCGGGCCGACCAGAACTCCATCCCAGACTCAAACAGCATGGTCTCATCGTGGTTAAAGAGGATGTTACCGGGCCGACCAGAACTCCATCAGCCTGGTCTCATCATGGTTAAAGAGGATGTTACCGGGCCGACCAGAACTCCATCCCAGACTCAAACAGCACTTAAACTAAAAGGGCATTTTCATCATTTTTACACTTCACACTATTATTCCAACCTCATAGTGTGGACATCAACACTGAGTGTACAAAACATTAGGAACACCTTCCTCCCTTTTGTCCTCAGAACAGCCTCACTTTGTCGGGGCATGGACTCTACAAGGTGTTGAAAGCCTTCCACAGGGACTCTACAAAGTGTTGAAAGCCTTCCACAGGGACTCTACAAGGTGTTGAAAGCCTTCCACAGGGACTCTACAAGGTGTTGAAAGCCTTCCACAGGGACTCTACAAGGTGTTGAAAGCCTTCCACAGGGACTCTACAAGGTGTTGAAAGCCTTCCACAGGGACTCTACAAGGTGTTGAAAGCCTTCCACAGGGACTCTACAAGGTGTTGAAAGCCTTCCACAGGGACTCTACAAGGTGTTGAAAGCCTTCCACAGGGACTCTACAAGGTGTTGAAAGCCTTCCACAGGGTCTCTACAAGGTGTTGAAAGCCTTCCACAGGGTCTCTACAAGGTGTTGAAAGCCTTCCACAGGGACTCTACAAGGTGTTGAAAGCCTTCCACAGGGACTCTACAAGGTGTTGAAAGCCTTCCACAGGGACTCTACAAAGTGTTGAAAGCCTTCCACAGGGACTCTACAAGGTGTTGAAAGCCTTCCACAGGGACTCTACAAGGTGTTGAAAACCTTCCACAGGGTCTCTACAAGGTGTTGAAAGCCTTCCACAGGGACTCTACAAGGTGTTGAAAGCCTTCCACTGGGTCTCTACAAGGTGTTGAAAGCCTTCCACAGGGACTCTACAAGGTGTTGAAAGCCTTCCACAGGGTCTCTACAAGGTGTTGAAATCCTTCCACAGGGTCTCTACAAGGTGTTGAAATCCTTCCACAGGGTCTCTACAAGGTGTTGAAATCCTTCCACAGGGTCTCTACAAGGTGTTGAAAGCCTTCCACAGGGATACTGGCCCATGTTGACTCCAATGCTTCCCACAGTTGTGTCAAGTTGGCTGGATGTCCTTTGGTTGGTGGACCATTCTCAATACACACAGGAAACTGTTGAGCGTGAAAAACCCAGCAGCGTTGCAGTTCTTGACACAAGCCAGTGTTCCTGACACCTACTACCGTACACCGTTCAAAGGCACTTCAATATTCTGTCTTGTCCATTCACCCTCTGAATGACACACATACACAATCCATGTCTCAATTGTCTCAAGGTTTAAAAATCCTTCTTCAAACTGTCTCCTCCCCTTCATCTACACTGATTGAAGTGGATTTAACAAGAGACATCAATAAGGGATCATAGACTGACCAGGTGAAGGAAGCTATGTCATGGAAAGAGCAGGTGTTCCTAATATTTTGTCCACTCTGTGTACATTACTACCGACCTATCAGTGTGAATGTGGGTTAGAATTGGACCAACTAAAATACTTCTGATCTCTGCTTAGGCTAGTCGTTGTGTCGTCACTGCCCTTTACAAAGGTCTTTATCATTCACAGACAGTAGGACTTATCAATTCAAGTGCTGCTAGTTCTGCCACTTGACAAACCTATTGAGAGTAATTTAGTGACTGTGTAGTGCTGTGTGGCATCTCTCTCCGTGGCACTCTCTTTCACTTTCTGTCTCTCTCTCTCTTGATCTTGTTCTCTCTCTCCTCTCTGTCTCGCTCTCTTTATCTCTCTGTCTCTCTCTCTTTATTTCTCTTTTTTAATTTCTCTCTCTTTTCATATCTGGCTCTCTCTCTCTCTGGTAAAGTCTCTCTTTGACACCCTCTCTCTCTGTCTCTGTCTCTGTCTCTTTCTCCCACTCCCTCTGTCTCTGTCTCTTTCTCCCTCTCTCTCTCTGTCTCTCTATTTCTCTGAGGTGTTGGTAATGTTGTCAGGTGAATCACAAGGTGTCTGCCAGGATGGTGGTGCTTGGCAGACCTGTTATTCTGACCGGTTTTGAAGGCTCTCTGAGGAGAGTGAAGTGTGACGGTGTTAGTGAGAGAGAAAAGGTGCTGATACTGTGTGTGGATTAACCCTGTCCACTGGTGTGAGACAGAGAATAGGTATCTGAATGCCCAGCAGAGCAGACTGACCGAATGGCCAGCAGAGCAGACTAACCGAATGGCCAGCAGAGCAGACTGACCGAATGGCCAGCAGAGCAGACTAACCGAATGGCCAGCAGAGCAGACTGACCGAATGGCCAGCAGAGCAGAATGACCGAATGGCCAGCAGAGCAGACTAACCGAATGGCCAGCGGAGCAGACTGACCGAATGGCCAGCAGAGCAGACTAACCGAATGGCCAGCAGAGCAGAATAACTGAATGGCCAGCGGAGCAGACTAACCGAATGGCCAGCAGAGCAGACTGACCGAATGGCCAGCAGAGCAGACTAACCGAATGGCCAGCGGAGCAGACTAACCGAATGGCCAGCAGAGCAGACTAACCGAATGGCCAGCAGAGCAGACTAACCGAATGGCCAGCAGAGCAGACTGAATCGAATGTCCAGCAGAGCAGACTAACCGAATGGCCAGCAGAGCAGACTAACTGAATGGCCAGCAGAGCAGACTGAATCGAATGTCCAGCAGAGCAGACTAACCGAATGGCCAGCAGAGCAGACTAACTGAATGGCCAGCAGAGCAGACTAACCGAATGGCCAGCGGAGCAGACTAACTGAATGGCCAGCAGAGCAGACTGAATCGAATGTCCAGCAGAGCAGACTAACCGAATGGCCAGCAGAGCAGACTAACCGAATGGCCAGCAGAGCAGACTGAATCGAATGTCCAGCAGAGCAGACTAACCGAATGGCCAGCAGAGCAGACTAACTGAATGGCCAGCAGAGCAGACTGAATCGAATGTCCAGCAGAGCAGACTAACCGAATGGCCAGCAGAGCAGACTAACTGAATGGCCAGCAGAGCAGACTAACCGAATGGCCAGCAGAGCAGACTAACCGAATGGCCAGCAGAGCAGACTAACCGAATGGCCAGCAGAGCAGACTAACTGAATGGCCAGCAGAGCAGACTAACTGAATGGCCAGCAGAGCAGACTAACCGAATGGCCAGCAGAGCAGACTAACCGAATGGCCAGCAGAGCAGACTAACCGAATGGCCAGCAGAGCAGACTAACTGAATGGCCAGCAGAGCAGACTAACCGAATGGCCAGCAGAGCAGACTAACTGAATGGCCAGCAGAGCAGACTAACTGAATGGCCAGCAGAGCAGACTAACCGAATGGCCAGCAGAGCAGACTAACCGAATGGCCAGCAGAGCAGAATAACTGAATGGCCAGCAGAGCAGACTAACCGAATGGCCAGCAGAGCAGACTAACCGAATGGCCAGCGGAGCAGAATAACTGAATGGCCAGCGGAGCAGAATAACTGAATGGCCAGCAGAGCAGACTAACTGAATGGCCAGCAGAGCAGACTAACCGAATGGCCAGCAGAGCAGAATAACCGAATGTCCAGCGGAGCAGACTAACCGAATGGCCAGCAGAGCAGAATAACTGAATGGCCAGCAGAGCAGAATAACTGAATGGCATTTGTATTGATTAAGGATCACCATTAGTTCCTGCCAAGGCAGCAGCTACTCTTCCTGGGGTCCAGCAACATTAAGGCAGTTCTGTGCAGTTTAAAATAATACCTGACATTACATTTCATAAGACTTTTCACAACACATTGTGTGTTCCCTCTGGCCACTACTCTACTATCACATATCTACAACACATTGTGTGTTCCCTCTGGCCACTACTCTACTATCACATATCTACAACACATTGTGTATTCCCTCTGGCCACTACTCTACTATCACATATCTACAACACATTGTGTATTCCCTCTGGCCACTACTCTACTATCACATATCTACAACACATTGTGTGTTCCCTCTGGCCACTACTCTACTATCACATATCTACAACACATTGTGTGTTCCCTCTGGCCACTACTCTACTATCACATATCTACAACACATTGTGTATTCCCTCTGGCCACTACTCTACTATCACATATCTACAACACATTGTGTGTTCCCTCTGGCCACTACTCTACTATCACATATCTACAACACATTGTGTGTTCCCTCTGGCCACTACTCTACTATCACATATCTACAACACATTGTGTATTCCCTCTGGCCACTACTCTACTATCACATATCTACAACACATTGTGTGTTCCCTCTGGCCACTACTCTACTATCACATATCTACAACACATTGTGTGTTCCCTCTGGCCACTACTCTACTATCACACATCTACAACACATTGTGTGTTCCCTCTGGCCACTACTCTACTATCACATATCTACAACACATTGTGTGTTCCCTCTGGCCACTACTCTACTATCACATATCTACAACACATTGTGTGTTCCCTCTGGCCACTACTCTACTATCACACATCTACAACACATTGTGTGTTCCCTCTGGCCACTACTCTACTATCACATATCTACAACACATTGTGTGTTCCCTCTGGCCACTACTCTACTATCACATATCTACAACACATTGTGTGTTCCCTCTGGCCACTACTCTACTATCACATATCTACAACACATTGTGTGTTCCCTCTGGCCACTACTCTACTATCACATATCTACAACACATTGTGTGTTCCCTCTGGCCACTACTCTACTATCACATATCTACAACACATTGTGTTCCCTCTGGCCACTACTCTACTATCACATATCTACAACACAACATCCATGTGTATGTCTTATCATGTGGATGTGTGTCTGTGTGTGTCTCTTCACAGTCCCCGCTGTTCCATAAGGTGTATATTTACCTGTTTTCTAAATTATTCTACCTCTTGCATCAGTTACATGATGTGGAATAGAGTTCCATGTAGTCATGTCTCTATGTAGTACTGTGGAATAGAGTTCCATGTAGTCATGGCTCTATGTAGTACTGTGGAATAGAGTTCCATGTAGTCATGGCTCTATGTAGTACTGTGGAATAGAGTTCCATGTAGTCATGGCTCTATGTAGTACTGTGGAATAGAGTTCCATGTAGTCATGGCTCTATGTAGTACTGTGGAATAGAGTTCCATGTAGTCATGGCTCTATGTAGTACTGTGGAATAGAGTTCCATGTAGTCATGGCTCTATGTAGTACTGTGGAATAGAGTTCCATGTAGTCATGGCTCTATGTAGTACTGTGGAATAGAGTTCCATGTGGTCATGGCTCTATGTAGTACTGTGGAATAGAGTTCCATGTAGTCATGGCTCTATGTAGTACTGTGGAATAGAGTTCCATGTAGTCATGGCTCTATGTAGTACTGTGGAATAGAGTTCCATGTAGTCATGGCTCTATGTAGTACTGTGGAATACAGTTCCATGTAGTCATGTCTCTATGTAGTACTGTGGAATAGAGTTCCATGTAGTCATGGCTCTATGTAGTACTGTGGAATAGAGTTCCATGTAGTCATGGCTCTATGTAGTACTGTGGAATACAGTTCCATGTAGTCATGGCTCTATGTAGTACTGTGGAATAGAGTTCCATGTAGTCATGGCTCTATGTAGTACTGTGGAATAGAGTTCCATGTAGTCATGGCTCTATGTAGTACTGTGGAATAGAGTTCCATGTAGTCATGGCTCTATGTAGTACTGTGCCAATTGTAATTTTTTACAATTTGTAGCAGCTGACTGAACAGTAGTCCAGGTGTGACAAAACTAGAGCCTGTAAGACCTGCCTTGTTGATAGTGCTGTTTAAAAAGGCAGAGCAGCGCTTTATTATGGACAGACTTCTCCCCATTTTAGTTACTGTTGTATCAATATGTTTTGACCAAGACAGTTTACAATCCAGGGTTACTCCAAGCAGTTTAGTCACCTCAACTTGCTCAATTTCCACATTATTTATTACAAGAGTTAGGGTTTAGGGTTTAGTGAATGATTTGTCCCAAATACAACGCTTTTAGTTTTTGAAATATTTAGGACTAACTTCTTCCTTGCAACCAATTCGCATGCATAGACACACTGGCTTTACCTAAGGCCAGTGGAATGTCATTAGTAAAGATTTTTAAAAACTAAGGGGCCTAGACAGCTGCCCTGGGGAATTCCTGATTCTACCAGGATTATGTTGTAGAGGCTTCCCATTCTAGAACACCCTCTGTGTTCTGTTAGACCGGTAACTCTTTATCCACAATATAGCAGAGGGTGTTAAGCCATAACACATACGTTTGTGGCGAAATCTGCACGGAGCCTTCACCGTGCACTGCCACTTTAAGAGCGCATGAGCAGTAAGGAAGGAGAAAATAAAGAGAGCTCGTTCAGCTCTTTGGGGAGGGGCTCTTTGGTGGCGCGACAGTTTGATTGTGTGTGCTGTGCTGCAGAAGTTTTGTTTGTGTTCAGCGTGTGTAGTTTATAGAGTGTTTAACTCCATCATCGGTGTAATCGCTCTAGGTCGGGGTTGTTTTCGTTTGGGACCACGCCCGTTATGGATCGCATGGATTAGTAGCAACATTGTTGCGAAGCTTTAACATGCAAACCATCGGACAGTCAGACAGTACACCTGCACGCCTGAAGACCACAGCTAAGATCTCTCTTGTTCTCTTTTTCTCTTCCCTCTATCGTTCCAGTGCTTTACCCTGCAACAGACTCTCTATTTGTCCAATGCACTTCCCATTGAAGTTCATTAGAGCTGGACTATTATTGCCCTGCCAGAAGTATTTGGACATTTCAGTTAAAAGGGAGGTTGCTTGCAAGTTGTGTATTGTTATGTGAACTGTATTGAGGTGTACTAATGACATGTGGCCGAGAAGACTGTGGACATTTTTAAGGCCTTTGTTGTGTCGATGAACACCCCCCACATTCATACCCTCTGCACTCATCCACTAGAAAATAATACAGATTATAGCAAATCCTATGTTGATGACTGGGTCGTTCTTGTATGAAGTTGCTGTTGAATTGCTCTGCCATTATTAGTATTAGTATTATTGTATGAGGTATTCTTGTTTGGGTTACCCCTGTGCTGTGATGTGGGTTTTATATGGTGTGTATTCTCTTTTCTCTCCACTGGCTATCTGGTGAACAGGCTACCCTCTAGGCAGTCTCTTCTGCTGATGTGTGTGGGTCTGGTAGTGGTACTCTCTCTAGTCTACTCTTTTCCTTTCGGCATGGTTAATACCTGCCTGGCGCCCGAACAAAATCTTTCTTTACCCATTTCCTTCAGCAGACTATGATCCATAATGTCATAAGCCACAGTAAAATGTCTAACAAGACAGTCCCCACAATCTTCTTGTCAACAATTTCTCTCAGCCAATCAGTGATTTGTGTAAGTGCTGTGCTTGTTGTATGTCCTTCCCTTTAAGCTGAAAGTCTGTTGTCAATTTGTTTACAGTAAAATAGCATTGTATTTGGTCAAGCACCATGTTTTTTCCTAATGTTTACTAAGGGTTGGTAACTGGCTGATTTGTTGGCTATTTGAGCCAGTAAAAGGGCTTTACTATTCTTAGGTAGGGGAATTACTTTAGCTTCCCTCCAAGCCTGAGGGCACACACTTTCTAGTAGGCATAGATTGAAGAAGCTATGGCAAATAGGAGTGGCGACATCATCATGCAGCATACAGAAGACCTACTGAGATGAAAAATGACATACTGAGATGTGATACAAAGTGGTATATATCTGGAGCCCTGGCTAGTCTCTCCATCTAAAAACCCATTGATTTAAGTTAGGTAGAGGGGCAGGAGACTTTCTAAGCAAGACATTCAGAGTGAAAATGCATTAGTTTTGTTAAAAAATAAATTCACAGTGAAAATGCATTGTTAATGGACCATATTAATGGACCAAATATTCATATGCCAAACCCATTAGGCCGAAGTGTGGAACTGTGTGGCAACTCTTCTATCACACTCACTGTAGTCAATCCCTTGGTTCAGCAGTGCTCCTGTGTAGCTTTGTTGGTAAGCGCGAGGCGTTAGCCAGGTCAGGGTCGGGGGTTTGATTCCGTCTGGGGTCACATGGACTGAATGGATAAAGGTCAGGGTCGTGGGTTTGATTCTGTCTGGGGTCACGTGGACTAAATGGACTGAATGGATAAAGGTCAGGGTCGTGGGTTTGATTCCGTCTGGGGTCACGTGGACTAAATGGACTGAATGGATAAAGGTCAGGGTCGGGGTTTGATTCCGTCTGGGGTCACATGGACTAAATGGACTGAATGGATAAAGGCGTCAAGGTCAAGGTCAGGGTCGGGGGTTTGATTCCGTCTGGGGTCACATGGACTGAATGGACTGAATGGATAAATGCGTCAAGGTCAGGGTCACATGGACTGAATGGACTGAATGGATAAATGCGTCAAGGTCAGGGTCGTGGGTTTGATTCCGTCTGGGGTCACGTGGACTGAATGGACTGAATGGATAAATGCGTCAAGGTCAGGGTTGTGGGTTTGATTCCGTCTGGGGTCACATGGACTGAATGGACTGAATGGATAAATGCGTCAAGGTCAGGGTCGTGGGTTTGATTCCGTCGGGTCACGTGGACTGAATGGACTGAATGGATAAATGCGTCAAGGTCGTGGGTTTGATTCCGTCTGGGGTCACGTGGACTAAATGGATAAAGGCATCAAGGTCAGGGTCGTGGGTTTGATTCCGTCTGGGGTCACATGGACTAAATGGACTGAATGGATAAAGGCGTCAAGGCCAGGGTCGTGGGTTTGATTCCGTCTGGGGTCACATGGACTGAATGGATAAATGCGTCAAGGCCAGGGTCGTGGGTTTGATTCCGTCTGGGGTCACATGGACTGAATGGATAAATGCGTCAAGGTCAGGGTCGTGGGTTTGATTCCGTCTGGGGTCACATGGACTGAATGGATAAATGCGTCAAGGCCAGGGTCGTGGGTTTGATTTCGTCTGGGGTCACATGGACTGAATGGATAAATGCGTCAAGGTCAGGGTCGTGGGTTTGATTCCGTCTGGGGTCACATGGACTGAATGGATAAATGCGTCAAGGCCAGGGTCGTGGGTTTGATTCCGTCTGGGGTCACATGGACTGAATGGATAAATGCGTCAAGGCCAGGGTCGTGGGTTTGATTCCGTCTGGGGTCACATGGACTGAATGGATAAATGCGTCAAGGCCAGGGTCGTGGGTTTGATTCCGTCTGGGGTCACATGGACTAAATGGACTGAATGGATAAAGGCGTCAAGGTCAGGGTCGTGGGTTTGATTCCGTCTGGGGTCACGTGGACTGAATGGACTGAATGGATAAATGCGTCAAGGTCGTGGGTTTGATTCCGTCTGGGGTCACGTGGACTAAATGGACTGAATGGATAAATGCGTCTGCTACAATGACATGTTCACTTCACCCAGAAAGATGCCTCTTCAGTCAGTCATACGTTTATGAGACGTCATTGGTCCCAGATTTCACTCTGTTTCAAGAGGAGATTCACCTGCAGTCCCTCTTTCCCTCCTCTTCCTCACCCCCCCTCCCCTGCCTCCTTCCCCTCCCTGCCTGCCTCCTTCCCCTCCCTTTCTGCCTCCCTCCCCTCCTTACCTCCCTCCCCTCCCTCTCTGCCTCCCTCTCTGCCTCCTTCCCCTCCCTCTCTGCCTCCCTCTCTGCCTCCTTCCCCTCCCTCTCTGCCTCCCTCTCTGCCTCCTTCCCCTCCCTCTCTGCCTCCTTCCCCTCCCTCTCTGCCTCCTTCCCCTCCCTCTCTGCCTCCTTCCCCTCCCTCTCTGCCTCCTACCCCTCCCTCTCTGCCTCCTACCCCTCCCTCTCTGCCTCCTTCCCTTCTCTCCCTACCTCCCTTCCTCTCTGCCTTCCAACCTCCCTACCTGCAGCTAGTGTTTATAATCAGGTGTGGGTGTGTGGGGTGGTATCCAGATGTTCCTGCTCTCATACCCGCTGCGCCACTCGGGAGGCCAAGGTGCGTTGGACGGCTCAACACTAACATGCGTTTAGATGGGCATTATTAATATGCTTGTGTTCTAAACCAGTGTCTGTGTACTAAACCAGTGGCTGGTGAACTAAACTTGTGGCTGGTGTACTAAACCTGTGGCTGGTGTACTAAACCTGTGGCTGGTGTACTAAACCTGTGGCTGGTGTACTAAACCAGTGGCTGTGTACTAAACCAGTGGCTGTGTACTAAACCAGTGGCTTGTGTACTAAACCAGTGGCTGTGTTCCAAATAGCACCCCTTTCTCTTTATAGTGCACTGCATTGGATAATGGCAGTTTAGTTTTATAGGTGATATGGTGCTATTTGGGATACAAGCTATTGCAGCCTTCTATTTTCCATACAGTATGGCTGGGTGGTAGTGGCTATACGTCACACTGCTGAACCAACTAATGGCAGTCTGTTTACAGTCTGTGTACATGGTACGTCCCAACTGGGCCCCTATATAGTGCACTACTTCTGACCTGAGTCCTATTAGGCCCTGGTCAAAATTAGTGCACTATATAGGGAATAGGGCGCCATATGGGACTCCCTCACAGTCATTTGGTCAATATATTGTCCCATTCTGAGAGTCCACATGGATCCTCTTTAGGTGTAATGATCCATGGACTAACAGCCATTTCCCTGATGGATCAATCCTTTCACTAAAGACCCCAGTGTTAGTAGTTACTACAGCAAAGGGGGGGGGGGTGTCAGAGGGTACAAGGGGGTCATGGTGTATTGGGGGGGTGGGGATCAGGGAGGAAAGAGGGTACATGGGGGTCAGGGAGGAAAGAGGGTACGGGGGGGGTCAGGGAGGAAAGAGGGTACGGGGGGGGGGTCAGGGAGGAAAGAGGGTACGGGGGGGGGCAGGGAGGAAAGAGGGTACGGGGGGGGGGGCAGGGAGGAAAGAGGGTACGGGGGGGGGGCAGGGAGGAAAGAGGGTACGGGGGGGTGGGACAGGGAGGATAGAGGGTACGGGGTGGACAGGGAGGATAGAGGGTACATGAGGGACAGGGAGGATAGAGGGTACATGGGGGTCAGGGAGGAAAGAGGGTACATGGGGGTCAGGGAGGAAAGAGGGTACGGGGGGGGGGGGGGGGGGCAGGGAGGAAAGAGGGTACGGGGGGGTGGGACAGGGAGGATAGAGGGTACGGTGTGGACAGGGAGGATAGAGGGTACATGAGGGACAGGGAGGATAGAGGGTACATGGGGGTCAGGGAGGAAAGAGGGTACATGAGGGTCAGGGAGGAAAGAGGGTACGGAGGACAGGAACGAGTGCTGCGTTCCCTTTTTTTCCTTGGTTGTGGTTGCTTGGTAACGGGCAGTCCCAGTGCCATTGGCACCTTGACCCGGAGTAAACAGGTTGGCAGTAATCTGGTCATTAACCTCCTGCTGCTGTTTAAACACGGCTGCCGACCCAGGAAGTCTGACTGAAGTCGGTCAGATGAACTTCTGGAAAACATCAGGACCATAACGACGTCTTCCTGTATGAAAAACGAATACTAAAACAACAGCTATACTAAATTATACTAAGAAGAGAAAAACATTGGGATTTTTTTTTAGGCCTAATCTTTAATGTGTCAAATTCTCTGTTCCCAATCCCAAACCACACACACATACCGCCCTCGACACCATGGCAACTACTGTTTCCGCTCAGCTGAAAGGTCAGCGTTGATCTGGGTGGATTCAGGGACATGCATATTGCATGGGCCCTCTCTCTCTCTGTGTGTGTGTGCGTGTGTGTGTGTTCTAAATGAAACCAGGCAGGGGAACCAGTATTTGGAGCGTGGCCAGAGGCTTGTTCTCGTATGTGTTCAGGGTTGAAAAGACACAGAGCCTAAAGGGCAGGTTTACTCTGAGTAATCTAGAAACGTCTCCTACATTTCAACAACTAGGGCAGAATAAACACTCCTTTCATCATTCACGGTACAATCTAAATTACATTTTGAATTACAATAGTTTCCATAACCATTCAAGCAACTCCATGCACTTGAAACCTTAAAAAAAATAATCAAAACACTGCTTTATGAAAATGTGTAGATGGCTGAATGGGGGAAAAAGAAATGGTTTCTAAGAAGAAAAGAAACTGTCCCTAGAAATGGAAGTAGTTTCCTTCCTTCGTCTCGTTGAGAAGCAGTTCAAGGTTGGTTACAATCCATTTACCTCAGGCCCACTCTCATAAACATCCCCCAGTCTCCAAAAATACTTTCCCCATTGATAATGGTACTGAACATTTACCTCAGGCCCACTCTCATAAACATCCCCCAGTCTCCAAAAAGACTTTCCCCATCGGTAATGGTACTGAACATTTACCTCAGGCCCACTCTCATAAACATCCCCCAGTCTCCAAAAAGACTTTCCCCATCGGTAATGGTACTGAACATTTACCTCAGGCCCACTCTCATAAACATCCCCCAGTCTCCAAAAATACTTTCCCCATTGATAATGGTACTGAACATTTACCTCAGGCCCACTCTCATAAACATCCCCCAGTCTCCAAAAATACTTTCCCCATCGGTAATGGTACTGAACATTTACCTCAGGCTCACTCTCATAAACATCCCCCAGTCTCCAAAAATACTTTCCCCATCGGTAATGGTACTGAACATTTACCTCAGGCCCACTCTCATAAACATCCCCCAGTCTCCAAAAAGACTTTCCCCATCGGTAATGGTACTGAACATTTACCTCAGGCTCACTCTCATAAACATCCCCCAGTCTCCAAAAATACTTTCCCCATCGGTAATGGTACTGAACATTTACCTCAGGCCCACTCTCATAAACATCCCCCAGTCTCCAAAAAGACTTTCCCCATCGGTAATGGTACTGAACATTTACCTCAGGCCCACTCTCATAAACATCCCCCAGTCTCCAAAAAGACTTTCCCCATTGATAATGGTACTGAACATGGATTATTGAAATGAGAACTTTTCTTTAGTAAATACGAGCTTTGTTTTCCCTAATAACTACCCGTTGTCCTGATGGGGCGGCAGGGTAGCCTAGTGGTTAGAGCGTTGGACTAGTAACCGGAAGGTTGCAAGTTCAAACCAGGTACAAGGTACAAATCTGTCCTTCTGTCCTTCTGCCCCTGAACAAGGCAGTTAACCCACTGTTCCTAGGCCGTCATTGAAAATAAGAAATTTGTTCTTAACTGACTTGCCTAGTTAAATAAATAAATATCAAAATGTAAACATTTTACTCTAGTAAATATGTGCTTTGATTTCCCTAATAACTCCCTGCTGCCTACCACCTACCACATTATGCTGCTACCTGTTGTCCTGATGTAAACATTTTACTTTAGTAAATACGAGCTTTGTTTTCCCTAATAACTCCATGGTAGTTATGCTGCTACCTGTTGTCCTGATGTAAACATGGTGTTATTGGCTTTCCAGGGGGAATCTGATGACACATGAGATGTCTCCAGCTGTAGATATGTGTTGTAGGTCCTCTGTTATTCTAGGAGTGGAAACAGGCTGCTACTTGCTTTGTATGGAGACAGTTTGATGACAGAGAGAGATCAGACTGAAGCGTGAAACAACTCCTCTCTCTGGCTCTGTTTTACAGAAAGCACTGACACACACACAGCCTTATGTGGAGTTGGGTTGGGCTCTATTTAGGATTACACAGACAAACACTCCATGAGAAATGATCCATTTCTCTCTGCACATAAATCCATGGTAGTATTATATAGAGGTCGACCGATTATGATTTTTCAACGCCGATACCGATTATTGGAGGACCCAAAAAAGCCGATAGCGATTAATCGGACAATTTTTATTTATTTTTAATAATGACAATTACAACAATACTGAATGAACACCTATTTTAACTTAATATAATACATCAATAAAATCAATTTAGCCTCAAATAAATAATGAAACATGTTCAATTTGGTTTAAATAATGCAAAAACAAAGTGTTGGAGAAGAAAGTAAAAGTGCAATATGTGCCATGTAAGAAAGCTAACGTTTCAGTTCCTTGCTCAGAACATGAGAACATATGAAAGCTCTTCAATATTCCCAGGTAAGAAGTTTTAGGTTGTAGTTATTATAGGAATTATAGGACTATTTCCCTCTATACCATTTGTATTTCATTAACCTTTGACTATTGGATGTTCTTATAGGCACTTTAGTATTGCCAGTGTAACAGTATAGCTTCCGTCCCTCTCCTCGGCCCTACCTGGGCTCGAACCAGGAACACATCGACAACAGCCACCCTTGAAGCATCGTTACCCATCGCCCCACAAAAGCTGCAGCCCTTGCAGAGCAAAGGGGATCAACTACTCCGTCTCAGAGCGATTGATGTCCATGATTGGAAACGCTATTAGCGTGCACCCCGCTAACTAGCTAGCCATTTCACATCGGTTACACCAGCCTAATCTCGGGAGTTGATAGGCTTGAAGTCATAAACAGCTCAATGCTTGACGCATTGCAAGGGGGCTGCTGGCAAACACACAAAAGTGCTGTTTGAATGAATGTTTACAGGCCTGCTGCTGCCTACCACCACTCAGTCAGACTGCTCTATCAAATCATAGACTTAATTATACCATAATAACACACAGAAATACGAGCCTTTGGTCATTGATTCTTTCTGTGAAATACGGAACCGTTCCGTATTTTATCTAACGGGTGGCATCCCGATGTCTAAATATTGCTGTTACATTGTACAACCTTCAATGTTATGTCATAATTATATACAATTATGGCAAATTAATTACGGTCTTTGTCAGGAAGAAAAGGTGTTCACACAGTTCACAACGAGCCAGGCGGCCCAAACTGCTGCATATACCCTGACTGCTTGCACAGAACGCAAGAGAAGTAACACAATTTCCCTAGTTATAAGAAATTCATGTTAGCAGGCAATATTAACTAAATATGCTGGTTTAAAAATATATACAGCAAGCAAGGCAGGTGTTGAAGCACGTTGGCTAGGAAAAACTCCCTATAAAGGCTAAAACCTAGCCTGGTTCCTCTCTAGGTTTCTTCCTATGTGGGGTGGCCAGTCCTCTTCTGGCTGTGCCGGGTGGAGATTACAACAGAACATGGCAAAGATGTTCAAATGTTCATAAATGACCAGCATGGTCCAATAATAATAATCACAGAAGTTGTTGAGGGTGCAGCAAATCAGCACCTCAGTTGGCTTTTCATAGCCAATCATTAAGCGTATTTCTACCACTCCTGCTGTCTCTAGAGAGTTGAAAACAGCAGGTCTGGGGCAGGTAGCACGTCCGGTGAACAGGTCAGGATTCCATAGCCACAGGCAGAACAGTTGAAACTGGATCAGAAGCACGGCCAGGTGGACTGGGGACAGCAAGGAGTCATCATGCCAGGTAGTCCTGAGACATGAAAGAAAGAGAGAATTAGAGAGAGCATACTTAAATTCACACAGAACACCGGATAAGACAGGAGAAGTACTCCAGATATAACAAACTGACCCTAGCCCCCAGACACATAAACTACTGCAGCATAAATACTGGAGGCTGAGACAGGAGGGGTCAGGAGACACTGTGGCCCCATCCGATGATACCCCCGGACAGGGCCAAACAGGAAGGATATAACCCCACCCATTTTGCCAAAGCACAGCCCCCACACCACTAGAGGGATATCTTCAACCACCAACTTACCATCCTGAGACGAGGCCGAGTATAGCCCACAAAGATCTCCGCCACGGCACAACCCAAGGGGGGGGGCGCCAACCCAGACAGGAAGATCACATCAGTGACTCAACCCACTCAAGTGACGCACCCCTCCTAGGGATGGCATGAAAGAGCACCAGTAAGCCAGTGACTCAGCCCCTGTAATAGGGTTAGAGGCAGAGAATCCCAGTTGAGAGAGGGGAACCGGCCAGGCAGAGACAGCAAGGGTGGTTCGTTGCTCCAGAGCCTTTCCGTTCACCTTCTCACTCCTGGGCCAGACTACACTCAATCATATGACCCACTGAAGAGATGAGTCTTCAGTAGACTTAAAGATTGAGTCCGAGTTTGCATCTCTCACATGGGTATGCAGACCATTCCATAAAAATGGAGCTCTATAGGAGAAAGCCCTGCTTCCAGCCTGCGTCTTGTGACTAGTGTACGTGTAGGTATGTACGGCAGGACCAAATCAGAGAGATGGGTAGGAGCAAGCCCATGTAATGCTTTGTAGGTTAGCAGTAAAACCTTGAAATCAGCCCTTGCCTTAACAGGAAGCCAGTGTAGAGAGGCTAGCACTGGAGTAATATGATCACATTTTTTGGTTCTAGTCAGGATTCTAGCAGCCGTATTTAGACCTAACTGAAGTTTATTTAGTGCTTTATCCGGGTAGCCGGAAAGTAGAGCATTGACCTAGAAGTAACAAAAGCATGGATTAATTTTTCTGCATCATTTTTGGACAAAGTTTCTGATTTTTGTGTTTTTTAGGAGTCATAGGTCGTAACCGCCCCCCCTATCAGCCATGAGCAGCAAACCCCAACCCCCTCTGATGAAGAAACACAGCCAGACAGATCTGGTGAGCCGGCTGAAGACCAGGAAGATACTGGGCGTTGGAGGAGAGGACGATGACGGAGAGATACACAGGTCGAAGGTCAGTAGTATGCAGATTCTACAGGGCCTTCAGAAAGTATTCACACCCCATTTTCTTTTCCCACATTTTGTAGTGTTACAGCCTGAATTTAAAATGGATCAAATTTAGATTTTTTGGCAGGGCGTTGGGTCACTGGCCTACACACAATACCCCAGAATGTAAAAGTGTTATTATGTTTTTAGAAATATTTACGAATTAATAGAAAAATGAAAAGCTTAAATGCCTAAATAACTTCAGGAGTAAAAATATGCTTAACAAGTCACATAATAAGTTACATGGGACTCACTATGTAATAATAGTGTTTTTAACATGACTTCCTCATCTCTGTACCCCACACATAGTTATCTGGTCTCTCAGTCGAGCATTTCAAACACTGTTTCAACCACAAAGACCAGGGAGGTTTTCCAATGCCTCGTAAAGAAGGGCACCTATTGGGAGATGGATTTGTTTTTTAAAGCAGACATTGAATATCCCGTTGAGCATGGTGAAGTTATTAATAACACTTTAGATGATGTATCAATACACCCCAGTCACTACAGAGATACAGACGTCCTTCCTAACTCAGTGTATCAATACACCCCAGTCACTACAGAGATACAGACGTCCTTCCTAACTCAGTGTATCAATACACACCACAGTCACTACAGAGATACAGACGTCCTTCCTAACTCAGTGTATCAATACACACCACAGTCACTACAGAGATACAGACGTCCTTCCTAACTCAGTGTATCAATACACCCCAGTCACTACAGAGACACAGACGTCCTTCCTAACTCAGTGTATCAATACACACCCCAGTCACTACAGAGATACAGACGTCCTTCCTAACTCAGTGTATCAATACACACCAGTCACTACAGAGATACAGACGTCCTTCCTAACTCAGTGTATCAATACACCCCAGTCACTACAGAGTTACAGACGTCCTTCCTAACTCAGTTGCCGGAGAGGAAGGAAACTGCTCAGGTATTTCAACATGAAGCCAATGGTGACTTTAAAACAGTTAGAGTTTAATGGCTGTGATAGGAGAAAACTCAGGATGGATCAACAACATTGTAGTTACTCCACAATACGAACCAAATTGAGTGAAAAGAAGGAAGCCTGTACATAATAAAATATTCCAAAACATGCATCCTGTTAATAAAGTAATACTGCAAAAAAGTGTGGCAAGGAAATTAACTTTTTGTTCTAAATACAAAGTGTTATGTTTGGGGCAAATCCAATATAACACATTACTGAGTACCACTCTCCATATTTTCAAGCATAGTGGTGGCTGCGTCATGTTATGGGCATGCTTTTTGTTAAGGACTGTGGAGTTTTTCAGGATAAAAAAAAGAGAGAGTTGCTTACCAAGAAGACAGTGAATGTTTCCTGAGTGACCAAGTTACAGTTTTCACTTAAATCTACTTGAAAATATACGATAAGATCTGAAATTGGTTGTCTAGCGATGATCAACAACTAATTTGACATTTGGCTTGAAGAATTTTTTTTTAAAGAATGCTGGCCAAATGTTGCACAACCCAGGAGACTTACCCAAAAGGCTCACAGCTTTAATCTTTAAAAGCCAAAGGTGTTTCTAAAATAAATGTGCAAAAGATGTATAAAAAACGTGTTCACTTCGTTATTACTGGGTCTTCTGTGTGTAGATTAGTATAATAAATATTTTTAGAAAGTATTATATTTTGAATTCAGGCTGTAACACAATGTGAAATAAGTCAAGGGGTGTGGATACTTTCTGGAGGCTCTGCAGGCTTTTTATTTTCTTCAAAAACAAAACGTGTTTTGTCGTCTCATATACAAAAGTTGTTTTGTTTTATACCCGATAGGTGCAGTGAAATGTTGTTTCACGGGGTCAGCCATGGTAGCACGGCACCCTAATAAAAATAAGGGTTAAGTGCCTTGCTCAAGGGCACGTCGACAGATCTTTTTCTCACTTTGTCGGCGTCAGTATTCAAACCAGCGACTTTTCAGTTACTGGCGCAACGCACTAACCGCTAGGCTACCTGCCTCCTTACATGCTGACCAATCCGCACGTGCCTGTGCAAGTTGATTTTGTTCATCCAGAAGAACCAGAAGCGATCAGGACAAGCAGGTTGAAATATCAAAACAAACTCTGAACCAATTGTTAATTTGGGGACAGGTCAAAAAAGCAGTAAACATTTTTGGCAATTTAGCTAACTAGGTAGCTTGCTGTTGCTAGCTAATTTGTCCTGGGATATAAACATTGGGTTGTTAATGTACCTGAAATGCACAAGGTCCTCTACTCCGACAATTAATCCACAGATAAAACGGTCAACTGAATTAGTTTCTCTCCTCCTTCCTTCAGGCTTCTTTTTCTTCTTTGGACTTTATATGGCGGTTGGCAACCAACTTTACGGTGCATTACTACAACCGACCCGGAGTGTGAACCTCAGTTCATCTTTCAATCACCCACGTGGATATATGCTCCTAAAAACCAATGAGGAGATGGGAGAGGCCGGATTTGCAGCGCTTTAAGCGTCACAATTAGAACCTATTACTATTTTAGTGCCATACGCTCGCGAGCAGTGTGGGTGCAATGATTTGAAAAACGTGTACATTTATTTTGCAACGCGAGCGGTGTGGTCTGCATGTTAGAGTCATAGCAGACATGGAGACTTGGTATGGAATTCAAACCAGGGGCCTTGCTTGTAGAGACAGCCTTTGAAAGTGAATTTGATAGCATGGACACATGTTCATAGTGTCAACAGCAGACACAGCAGATGGCTCTCTGTGTACAGAGATGGCCTTTGATCAGGCATCAAACACCTGACTCCATGTCACCTCACCTCTATCGCTGCACGTACATACACTCTCTCTGTGTTTCTCTCCATTTCTCTCTGTGTTTCTCTCTCTCTGTTTCTCTCTGTTTTTCTCTCTCTCTCCATCTCTCTCTCTCTGTTTCTCTCTGTTTTCTCTGTTTCTCTCTGTTTATCTCCATCTCTCTCTCTCTCGCTCTCCATCTCTCTCTGTTTATCTATCTGTTTTCTGTTTCTCTCTCTCTCTCTCTCTCTCTCTCTCTCTCTCTCTCTCTCTCTCTCTAATACCACAACAGGTATTCATAAATAGATGAAATGCTGAACACAGTTTTGGGAGGAATATTCATGCTCTGTCAGCATGGTGCGATTTTTGGATTCGTTATATAATTATTATTGAAATATTTCTGGAGATCAAGTCTTTATGACACAATCTGAGTTTGTTTTGTCACAGAACACAGAACACAGAGGGTGTAACGATACAGTGAGATACCCTACTGCCCTTCCTCAACAGTGCAAATGCATTCGATTAGGAAAGGACTAGAAGGCACTCAACCAACTTAAACCCAACATATATATACACTACCCTTTCAAAAATGTGGGGTCACTTTAAAATGTGCTTGTTTTTGAAAGAAAAGCAAATTTGTTGTCCGTTAAAATAACATCAAATTGATCAGAAATACAGTGTAGACATTGTTAATGTTAATGACTATTGTAGCTGGAAACGGCTGATTAAAAAATGTAATAATACAAAATTAATGAATAATATCTACAGAGACCCATTACCAGCAACCATTACTCCTGTGTTCCAATGGCACGTTGTGTTAGCTAATCCAAGTTTATCATTTTAAAAGGCTAATTGATCATTAGAAAACCCTTATAGCAATTATGTTAGCACAGCTGGAAACTGTTGTCCTGAAATAAAGAAGTAATAAAACTGGCCTTTTTTTAGACTAGTTGAGTATCTGGAGCATCAGCATTTGTGGGTTCGATTACAGGCTCAAAATGGCCAGAAACAAAACTTTCTTCTGTAACTCGTCAGTCTCTTCTTGTTCTGGGAAATGAAGGCTATTCCATGTGAGAAATTGTCAAGGAACTGAAGATCTCGTACAACCATGTTCTGGTATTATACTTTGCTGCAAACCTCATCGTAAATAAATTAATATATAACGGGTGTGTGAACATGTCCACAAAGCCAAACATCTCTGAGTTTTATAGTTTTTTTACTGTTTGTGCCACTTCCTGTTCACTATTTTCTCTCTCAGCCTCACAACCTATTGTGAGGGTATCACGTCAATCCTGGATCCCTCCGTCTACTGTGTCTGAATCTCTTCACGTGGCTCTTGAGAAATACTCTGATATCCCTGATATCAGAGTTATATCAGGCACCAAATCTGGAAATAAACATTATGTAGGAAATGGGAGGAGAAGATTGACTAAAGAAGTGATTTAGCCCAGTCAGATAGAGATGCATGCTGGGGGTTTTGGACCTGACTTTCAATAGTGTTGCTACATCCATTGTGAACGTATACATTAATGACATGTACCCATTGTTAATGACATGTGCCCATTGTTAATGACATGTGCCCATTGATTCTTAAAAGAACATAACTTTTATAAATGCCTCATCAGCCCAAAGTTCAACCCAAAATACAAGCTTGTTTTACTCCGATGTTGGTAGACAAAGTTAATGTAAACAAACGCTGTATAGACTCAAAACGATTAAAAACGGTTAAAAACGATCAGGTTAGTCCCTGCATCCACAGCTCGGGCTACGAATTTGAGAGGAGGTACTTTTCTCCAGCCCCGTCCCTCATTCTTCTTACCGAAACAGTACACTTTGTTACTGTTTCAACTGCAGATGGGCCCTTTTTAAAAGGGTAGAGCAGACCAGGGGACGAAGACAGGAGGAACCAGTTCTATTAGATTGTACCATGGTTGGAGGGGGCCTGTACCAGGTGTATTAGATTGAACCATGGTTGGAGGGGACCTGTATCAGGTATATTAGATTGAATCAGGGGTGGAGGGGACCTGTACCAGGTCTATTAAATTGTACCAGGTCTATTAGATTGTACCAGGTATATTAGATTGTACCAGGTCTATTAGATTGTACCAGGGGACCTGTACCAGGTGTATTAGATTGAATCATGGTTGGAGGGGACCTGTACCAGGTCTATTAGATTGTACCAGGGGTGGAGGGGACCTGTTGGAGGGGACCTGTACCAGGTCTATTAGATTGTACCAGGGGTGGAGGGGACCTGTTGGAGGGGATATGTACCAGGTCTATTAGATTGTACCAGGGGTGGAGGGGACCTGTACCAGGTCTATTAGATTGTACCATGGTTGGAGGGGACCTGTACCAGGTCTATTAGATTGTACCAGGGGACCTGTATCAGGTCTATTAGATTGTACCATGGTTGGAGGGGACCTGTATCAGGTCTATTAGATTGTACCATGGTTGGAGGGGGACCTGTATCAGGTCTATTAGATTGTATCATGGTTGGAGGGGACCTGTACCACGTCTATTAGATTGTACCAGGGGTGGAGGGGACCTGTTAGAGGGGACCTGTACCAGGTCTATTAGATTGTACCAGGGGTGGAGGGGACCTGTTGGAGGGGACCTGTACCAGGTCTATTAGATTGTATCATGGGTGGAGGGGACCTGTACCAAGTCTATTAGATTGTATCAGGGGTGGAGGGGACCTGTACCAGGTCTATTAGATTGTACCAGGTCTATTAGATTGTACCAGGGGTGGAGGGGACCTGTACCAGGTCTATTAGATTGTATCAGGGGTGGAGGGGACCTGTACCAGGTCTATTAGATTGTACCAGGGGTGGAGGGGACCTGTACCAGGTCTATTAGATTGTACCAGGGGACCTGTACCAGGTCTATTAGATTGTACCAGGGGTGGAGGGGACCTGTACCAGGTCTATTAGATTGTATCATGGGTGGAGGGGACCTGTACCAGGTCTATTAGATTGTACCATGGGTGGAGGGGACCTGTTGGAGGGGACCTGTACCAGGTCTATTAGATTGTACCAGGGGTGGAGGGGACCTGTTGGAGGGGACCTGTACCAGGTCTATTAGATTGTACCAAGGGACCTGTATCAGGTCTATTAGATTATACCAGGGGTGGAGGGGACCTGTACCAGGTCTATTAGATTGTGTCAGGGGTGGAGGGGACCTGTACCAGGTCTATTAGATTGTATCAGGGGTGGAGGGGACCTGTACCAGGTCTATTTGATTGTACCAGGGGTGGAGGGGACCTGTTGGAGGGGACCTGTACCAGGTCTATTAGATTGTACCAGGGGACCTGTATCAGGTCTATTAGATTGTATCATGGTTGGAGGGGACCTGATTGTACCAGGGGTGGCGGGGACCTGTTGGAGGGGACCTGTACCAGGTCTATTAGATTGTACCAGGGGTGGAGGGGACCAGTACCAGGTCCATTCGATTGTATCAGGGGTGGAGGGGACCTGTACCAGGTCTATTAGATTGTATCATGGGTGGAGGGGACCTGTACCAGGTCTATTAGATTGTATCAGGGGTGGAGGGGACCTGTACCAGGTCTATTAGATTGTACCAAGGGACCTGTATCAGGTCTATTAGATTATACCAGGGGTGGAGGGGACCTGTTGGAGGGGACCTGTACCAGGTCTATTAGATTGTATCATGGGTGGAGGGGACCTGTACCAGGTCTATTAGATTGTACCAGGTCTATTAGATTGTACCAGGGGTGTAGGGGACCTGTACCAGGTCTATTAGATTGTGTCAGGGGTGGAGGGGACCTGTACCAGGTCTATTAGATTGTATCATGGTTGGGGGGGACCTGTACCAGGTCTATTAGATTGTACCAGGGGTGGAGGGGACCTGTTGGAGGGGACCTGTACCAGGTCTATTAGATTGTACCAGGGGACCTGTATCAGGTCTATTAGATTGTATCATGGTTGGAGGGGACCTGTATCAGGTCTATTAGATTGTACCAGGGGTGGAGGGGACCAGTACCAGGTCCATTCGATTGTATCAGGGGTGGAGGGGACCTGTACCAGGTCTATTAGATTGTGTCAGGGGTGGAGGGGACCTGTACCAGGTCTATTAGATTGTATCAGGGGTGGAGGGTACCTGTACCAGGTCTATTAGATTGTATCATGGGTGGAGGGGACCTGTACCAGGTCTATTAGATTGTATCAGGGGTGGAGGGGACCTGTATCATGGGTGGAGGGGACCTGTACCAGGTCTATTAAATTGTATCATGGGTGGAGGGGACCTGTACCAGGTCTATTAGTTTGTACCAGGGGTGGAGGGGACCTGTACCAGGTCTATTAGATTGTACCAGGTCTATTAGATTGTACCAGGGGTGGAGGGGACCTGTACCAGGTCTATTAGATTGTGTCAGGGGTGGAGGGGACCTGTACCAGGTCTATTAGATTGTATCATGGTTGGGGGGGACCTGTACCAGGTCTATTAGATTGTACCAGGGGTGGAGGGGACCTGTATCAGGTCTATTAGATTGTATCATGGTTGGAGGGGACCTGTACCAGGTCTATTAGATTGTACCAGGGGTGGCGGGGACCTGTTGGAGGGGACCTGTACCAGGTCTATTAGATTGTACCAGGGGTGGAGGGGACCAGTACCAGGTCCATTCGATTGTATCAGGGGTGGAGGGGACCTGTACCAGGTCTATTAGATTGTATCATGGGTGGAGGGGACCTGTACCAGGTCTATTAGATTGTATCAGGGGTGGAGGGGACCTGTACCAGGTCTATTAGATTGTACCAAGGGACCTGTATCAGGTCTATTAGATTATACCAGGGGTGGAGGGGACCTGTACCAGGTCTATTAGATTGTATCATGGGTGGAGGGGACCTGTACCAGGTCTATTAGATTGTACCAGGTCTATTAGATTGTACCAGGGGTGGAGGGGACCTGTACCAGGTCTATTAGATTGTGTCAGGGGTGGAGGGGACCTGTACCAGGTCTATTAGATTGTATCATGGTTGGGGGGGACCTGTACCAGGTCTATTAGATTGTACCAGGGGTGGAGGGGACCTGTTGGAGGGGACCTGTACCAGGTCTATTAGATTGTACCAGGGGACCTGTATCAGGTCTATTAGATTGTATCATGGTTGGAGGGGACCTGTACCAGGTCTATTAGATTGTACCAGGGGTGGCGGGGACCTGTTGGAGGGGACCTGTACCAGGTCTATTAGATTGTACCAGGGGTGGAGGGGACCAGTACCAGGTCCATTCGATTGTATCAGGGGTGGAGGGGACCTGTATCAGGTCTATTAGATTGTATCATGGTTGGAGGGGACCTGTACCAGGTCTATTAGATTGTACCAGGGGTGGCGGGGACCTGTTGGAGGGGACCTGTACCAGGTCTATTAGATTGTACCAGGGGTGGAGGGGACCTGTACCAGGTCTATTAGATTGTACCAGGGGTGGCGGGGACCTGTTGGAGGGGACCTGTACCAGGTCTATTAGATTGTACCAGGGGTGGCGGGGACCTGTTGGAGGGGACCTGTACCAGGTCTATTAGATTGTACCAGGTCCATTCGATTGTATCAGGGGTGGAGGGGACCTGTACCAGGTCTATTAGATTGTGTCAGGGGTGGAGGGGACCTGTACCAGGTCTATTAGATTGTATCAGGGGTGGAGGGGACCTGTACCAGGTCTATTAGATTGTATCAGGGTTGGAGGGGACCTGTACCAGGTCTATTAGATTGTACCAGGGGTGGAGGGGACCTGTTGGAGGGGACCTGTACCAGGTCTATTAGATTGTACCAGGGGACCTGTATCAGGTCTATTAGATTGTATCATGGTTGGAGGGGACCTGTATCAGGTCTATTAGATTGTATCAGGGGTGGAGGGGACCTGTACCAGGTCTATTAGATTGTACCAAGGGACCTGTATCAGGTCTATTAGATTATACCAGGGGTGGAGGGGACCTGTTGGAGGGGACCTGTACCAGGTCTATTAGATTGTATCATGGGTGGAGGGGACCTGTACCAGGTCTATTAGATTGTACCAGGTCTATTAGATTGTACCAGGGGTGTAGGGGACCTGTACCAGGTCTATTAGATTGTGTCAGGGGTGGAGGGGACCTGTACCAGGTCTATTAGATTGTATCATGGTTGGGGGGGACCTGTACCAGGTCTATTAGATTGTACCAGGGGTGGAGGGGACCTGTTGGAGGGGACCTGTACCAGGTCTATTAGATTGTACCAGGGGACCTGTATCAGGTCTATTAGATTGTATCATGGTTGGAGGGGACCTGTATCAGGTCTATTAGATTGTACCAGGGGTGGAGGGGACCAGTACCAGGTCCATTCGATTGTATCAGGGGTGGAGGGGACCTGTACCAGGTCTATTAGATTGTGTCAGGGGTGGAGGGGACCTGTACCAGGTCTATTAGATTGTATCAGGGGTGGAGGGTACCTGTACCAGGTCTATTAGATTGTATCATGGGTGGAGGGGACCTGTACCAGGTCTATTAGATTGTATCAGGGGTGGAGGGGACCTGTATCATGGGTGGAGGGGACCTGTACCAGGTCTATTAAATTGTATCATGGGTGGAGGGGACCTGTACCAGGTCTATTAGTTTGTACCAGGGGTGGAGGGGACCTGTACCAGGTCTATTAGATTGTACCAGGTCTATTAGATTGTACCAGGGGTGGAGGGGACCTGTACCAGGTCTATTAGATTGTGTCAGGGGTGGAGGGGACCTGTACCAGGTCTATTAGATTGTATCATGGTTGGGGGGGACCTGTACCAGGTCTATTAGATTGTACCAGGGGTGGAGGGGACCTGTATCAGGTCTATTAGATTGTATCATGGTTGGAGGGGACCTGTACCAGGTCTATTAGATTGTACCAGGGGTGGCGGGGACCTGTTGGAGGGGACCTGTACCAGGTCTATTAGATTGTACCAGGGGTGGAGGGGACCAGTACCAGGTCCATTCGATTGTATCAGGGGTGGAGGGGACCTGTACCAGGTCTATTAGATTGTATCATGGGTGGAGGGGACCTGTACCAGGTCTATTAGATTGTATCAGGGGTGGAGGGGACCTGTACCAGGTCTATTAGATTGTACCAAGGGACCTGTATCAGGTCTATTAGATTATACCAGGGGTGGAGGGGACCTGTACCAGGTCTATTAGATTGTATCATGGGTGGAGGGGACCTGTACCAGGTCTATTAGATTGTACCAGGTCTATTAGATTGTACCAGGGGTGGAGGGGACCTGTACCAGGTCTATTAGATTGTGTCAGGGGTGGAGGGGACCTGTACCAGGTCTATTAGATTGTATCATGGTTGGGGGGGACCTGTACCAGGTCTATTAGATTGTACCAGGGGTGGAGGGGACCTGTTGGAGGGGACCTGTACCAGGTCTATTAGATTGTACCAGGGGACCTGTATCAGGTCTATTAGATTGTATCATGGTTGGAGGGGACCTGTACCAGGTCTATTAGATTGTACCAGGGGTGGCGGGGACCTGTTGGAGGGGACCTGTACCAGGTCTATTAGATTGTACCAGGGGTGGAGGGGACCAGTACCAGGTCCATTCGATTGTATCAGGGGTGGAGGGGACCTGTATCAGGTCTATTAGATTGTATCATGGTTGGAGGGGACCTGTACCAGGTCTATTAGATTGTACCAGGGGTGGCGGGGACCTGTTGGAGGGGACCTGTACCAGGTCTATTAGATTGTACCAGGGGTGGAGGGGACCTGTACCAGGTCTATTAGATTGTACCAGGGGTGGCGGGGACCTGTTGGAGGGGACCTGTACCAGGTCTATTAGATTGTACCAGGGGTGGCGGGGACCTGTTGGAGGGGACCTGTACCAGGTCTATTAGATTGTACCAGGTCCATTCGATTGTATCAGGGGTGGAGGGGACCTGTACCAGGTCTATTAGATTGTGTCAGGGGTGGAGGGGACCTGTACCAGGTCTATTAGATTGTATCAGGGGTGGAGGGGACCTGTACCAGGTCTATTAGATTGTATCAGGGTTGGAGGGGACCTGTACCAGGTCTATTAGATTGTACCAGGGGTGGAGGGGACCTGTTGGAGGGGACCTGTACCAGGTCTATTAGATTGTACCAGGGGACCTGTATCAGGTCTATTAGATTGTATCATGGTTGGAGGGGACCTGTATCAGGTCTATTAGATTGTATCAGGGGTGGAGGGGACCTGTACCAGGTCTATTAGATTGTACCAAGGGACCTGTATCAGGTCTATTAGATTATACCAGGGGTGGAGGGGACCTGTTGGAGGGGACCTGTACCAGGTCTATTAGATTGTATCATGGGTGGAGGGGACCTGTACCAGGTCTATTAGATTGTACCAGGTCTATTAGATTGTACCAGGGGTGTAGGGGACCTGTACCAGGTCTATTAGATTGTGTCAGGGGTGGAGGGGACCTGTACCAGGTCTATTAGATTGTATCATGGTTGGGGGGGACCTGTACCAGGTCTATTAGATTGTACCAGGGGTGGAGGGGACCTGTACCAGGTCTATTAGATTGTGTCAGGGGTGGAGGGGACCTGTACCAGGTCTATTAGATTGTATCAGGGGTGGAGGGGACCTGTACCAGGTCTATTAGATTGTATCAGGGTTGGAGGGGACCTGTACCAGGTCTATTAGATTGTACCAGGGGTGGAGGGGACCTGTTGGAGGGGACCTGTACCAGGTCTATTAGATTGTACCAGGGGACCTGTATCAGGTCTATTAGATTGTATCATGGTTGGAGGGGACCTGTATCAGGTCTATTAGATTGTATCAGGGGTGGAGGGGACCTGTACCAGGTCTATTAGATTGTACCAAGGGACCTGTATCAGGTCTATTAGATTATACCAGGGGTGGAGGGGACCTGTTGGAGGGGACCTGTACCAGGTCTATTAGATTGTATCATGGGTGGAGGGGACCTGTACCAGGTCTATTAGATTGTACCAGGTCTATTAGATTGTACCAGGGGTGTAGGGGACCTGTACCAGGTCTATTAGATTGTGTCAGGGGTGGAGGGGACCTGTACCAGGTCTATTAGATTGTATCATGGTTGGGGGGGACCTGTACCAGGTCTATTAGATTGTACCAGGGGTGGAGGGGACCTGTTGGAGGGGACCTGTACCAGGTCTATTAGATTGTACCAGGGGACCTGTATCAGGTCTATTAGATTGTATCATGGTTGGAGGGGACCTGTATCAGGTCTATTAGATTGTACCAGGGGTGGAGGGGACCAGTACCAGGTCCATTCGATTGTATCAGGGGTGGAGGGGACCTGTACCAGGTCTATTAGATTGTGTCAGGGGTGGAGGGGACCTGTACCAGGTCTATTAGATTGTATCAGGGGTGGAGGGTACCTGTACCAGGTCTATTAGATTGTATCATGGGTGGAGGGGACCTGTACCAGGTCTATTAGATTGTATCAGGGGTGGAGGGGACCTGTATCATGGGTGGAGGGGACCTGTACCAGGTCTATTAAATTGTATCATGGGTGGAGGGGACCTGTACCAGGTCTATTAGTTTGTACCAGGGGTGGAGGGGACCTGTACCAGGTCTATTAGATTGTACCAGGTCTATTAGATTGTACCAGGGGTGGAGGGGACCTGTACCAGGTCTATTAGATTGTGTCAGGGGTGGAGGGGACCTGTACCAGGTCTATTAGATTGTATCATGGTTGGGGGGGACCTGTACCAGGTCTATTAGATTGTACCAGGGGTGGAGGGGACCTGTATCAGGTCTATTAGATTGTATCATGGTTGGAGGGGACCTGTACCAGGTCTATTAGATTGTACCAGGGGTGGCGGGGACCTGTTGGAGGGGACCTGTACCAGGTCTATTAGATTGTACCAGGGGTGGAGGGGACCAGTACCAGGTCCATTCGATTGTATCAGGGGTGGAGGGGACCTGTACCAGGTCTATTAGATTGTATCATGGGTGGAGGGGACCTGTACCAGGTCTATTAGATTGTATCAGGGGTGGAGGGGACCTGTACCAGGTCTATTAGATTGTACCAAGGGACCTGTATCAGGTCTATTAGATTATACCAGGGGTGGAGGGGACCTGTACCAGGTCTATTAGATTGTATCATGGGTGGAGGGGACCTGTACCAGGTCTATTAGATTGTACCAGGTCTATTAGATTGTACCAGGGGTGGAGGGGACCTGTACCAGGTCTATTAGATTGTGTCAGGGGTGGAGGGGACCTGTACCAGGTCTATTAGATTGTATCATGGTTGGGGGGGACCTGTACCAGGTCTATTAGATTGTACCAGGGGTGGAGGGGACCTGTTGGAGGGGACCTGTACCAGGTCTATTAGATTGTACCAGGGGACCTGTATCAGGTCTATTAGATTGTATCATGGTTGGAGGGGACCTGTACCAGGTCTATTAGATTGTACCAGGGGTGGCGGGGACCTGTTGGAGGGGACCTGTACCAGGTCTATTAGATTGTACCAGGGGTGGAGGGGACCAGTACCAGGTCCATTCGATTGTATCAGGGGTGGAGGGGACCTGTATCAGGTCTATTAGATTGTATCATGGTTGGAGGGGACCTGTACCAGGTCTATTAGATTGTACCAGGGGTGGCGGGGACCTGTTGGAGGGGACCTGTACCAGGTCTATTAGATTGTACCAGGGGTGGAGGGGACCTGTACCAGGTCTATTAGATTGTACCAGGGGTGGCGGGGACCTGTTGGAGGGGACCTGTACCAGGTCTATTAGATTGTACCAGGGGTGGCGGGGACCTGTTGGAGGGGACCTGTACCAGGTCTATTAGATTGTACCAGGTCCATTCGATTGTATCAGGGGTGGAGGGGACCTGTACCAGGTCTATTAGATTGTGTCAGGGGTGGAGGGGACCTGTACCAGGTCTATTAGATTGTATCAGGGGTGGAGGGGACCTGTACCAGGTCTATTAGATTGTATCAGGGTTGGAGGGGACCTGTACCAGGTCTATTAGATTGTACCAGGGGTGGAGGGGACCTGTTGGAGGGGACCTGTACCAGGTCTATTAGATTGTACCAGGGGACCTGTATCAGGTCTATTAGATTGTATCATGGTTGGAGGGGACCTGTATCAGGTCTATTAGATTGTACCAGGGGTGGAGGGGACCAGTACCAGGTCCATTCGATTGTATCAGGGGTGGAGGGGACCTGTACCAGGTCTATTAGATTGTGTCAGGGGTGGAGGGGACCTGTACCAGGTCTATTAGATTGTATCAGGGGTGGAGGGTACCTGTACCAGGTCTATTAGATTGTATCATGGGTGGAGGGGACCTGTACCAGGTCTATTAGATTGTATCAGGGGTGGAGGGGACCTGTATCATGGGTGGAGGGGACCTGTACCAGGTCTATTAAATTGTATCATGGGTGGAGGGGACCTGTACCAGGTCTATTAGTTTGTACCAGGGGTGGAGGGGACCTGTACCAGGTCTATTAGATTGTACCAGGTCTATTAGATTGTACCAGGGGTGGAGGGGACCTGTACCAGGTCTATTAGATTGTGTCAGGGGTGGAGGGGACCTGTACCAGGTCTATTAGATTGTATCATGGTTGGGGGGGACCTGTACCAGGTCTATTAGATTGTACCAGGGGTGGAGGGGACCTGTTGGAGGGGAACTGTACCAGGTCTATTAGATTGTACCAGGGGACCTGTATCAGGTCTATTAGATTGTATCATGGTTGGAGGGGACCTGTACCAGGTCTATTAGATTGTACCAGGGGTGGCGGGGACCTGTTGGAGGGGACCTGTACCAGGTCTATTAGATTGTACCAGGGGTGGAGGGGACCAGTACCAGGTCCATTCGATTGTATCAGGGGTGGAGGGGACCTGTACCAGGTCTATTAGATTGTATCATGGGTGGAGGGGACCTGTACCAGGTCTATTAGATTGTATCAGGGGTGGAGGCGACCTGTACCAGGTCTATTAGATTGTACCAAGGGACCTGTATCAGGTCTATTAGATTATGCCAGGGGTGGAGGGGACCTGTTGGAGGGGACCTGTACCAGGTCTATTAGATTGTACCAGGTCTATTAGATTGTACCAGGGGTGTAGGGGACCTGTACCAGGTCTATTAGATTGTGTCAGGGGTGGAGGGGACCTGTACCAGGTCTATTAGATTGTATCATGGTTGGGGGGGACCTGTACCAGGTCTATTAGATTGTACCAGGGGTGGAGGGGACCTGTTGGAGGGGACCTGTACCAGGTCTATTAGATTGTACCAGGGGACCTGTATCAGGTCTATTAGATTGTATCATGGTTGGAGGGGACCTGTATCAGGTCTATTAGATTGTACCAGGGGTGGAGGGGACCAGTACCAGGTCCATTCGATTGTATCAGGGGTGGAGGGGACCTGTACCAGGTCTATTAGATTGTGTCAGGGGTGGAGGGGACCTGTACCAGGTCTATTAGATTGTATCAGGGGTGGAGGGTACCTGTACCAGGTCTATTAGATTGTATCATGGGTGGAGGGGACCTGTACCAGGTCTATTAGATTGTATCAGGGGTGGAGGGGACCTGTATCATGGGTGGAGGGGACCTGTACCAGGTCTATTAAATTGTATCATGGGTGGAGGGGACCTGTACCAGGTCTATTAGTTTGTACCAGGGGTGGAGGGGACCTGTACCAGGTCTATTAGATTGTACCAGGTCTATTAGATTGTACCAGGGGTGGAGGGGACCTGTACCAGGTCTATTAGATTGTGTCAGGGGTGGAGGGGACCTGTACCAGGTCTATTAGATTGTATCATGGTTGGGGGGGACCTGTACCAGGTCTATTAGATTGTACCAGGGGTGGAGGGGACCTGTATCAGGTCTATTAGATTGTATCATGGTTGGAGGGGACCTGTACCAGGTCTATTAGATTGTACCAGGGGTGGAGGGGACCAGTACCAGGTCCATTCGATTGTATCAGGGGTGGAGGGGACCTGTACCAGGTCTATTAGATTGTATCATGGGTGGAGGGGACCTGTACCAGGTCTATTAGATTGTATCAGGGGTGGAGGGGACCTGTACCAGGTCTATTAGATTGTACCAAGGGACCTGTATCAGGTCTATTAGATTATACCAGGGGTGGAGGGGACCTGTTGGAGGGGACCTGTACCAGGTCTATTAGATTGTATCATGGGTGGAGGGGACCTGTACCAGGTCTATTAGATTGTACCAGGTCTATTAGATTGTACCAGGGGTGGAGGGGACCTGTACCAGGTCTATTAGATTGTGTCAGGGGTGGAGGGGACCTGTACCAGGTCTATTAGATTGTATCATGGTTGGGGGGGACCTGTACCAGGTCTATTAGATTGTACCAGGGGTGGAGGGGACCTGTTGGAGGGGACCTGTACCAGGTCTATTAGATTGTACCAGGGGACCTGTATCAGGTCTATTAGATTGTATCATGGTTGGAGGGGACCTGTACCAGGTCTATTAGATTGTACCAGGGGTGGCGGGGACCTGTTGGAGGGGACCTGTACCAGGTCTATTAGATTGTACCAGGGGTGGAGGGGACCAGTAACAGGTCCATTCGATTGTATCAGGGGTGGAGGGGACCTGTACCAGGTCTATTAGATTGTATCATGGGTGGAGGGGACCTGTACCAGGTCTATTAGATTGTATCAGGGGTGGAGGGGACCTGTACCAGGTCTATTAGATTGTACCAAGGGACCTGTATCAGGTCTATTAGATTATACCAGGGGTGGAGGGGACCTGTTGGAGGGGACCTGTACCAGGTCTATTAGATTGTATCATGGGTGGAGGGGACCTGTACCAGGTCTATTAGATTGTACCAGGTCTATTAGATTGTACCAGGGGTGGAGGGGACCTGTACCAGGTCTATTAGATTGTGTCAGGGGTGGAGGGGACCTGTACCAGGTCTATTAGATTGTATCATGGTTGGGGGGGACCTGTACCAGGTCTATTAGATTGTACCAGGGGTGGAGGGGACCTGTTGGAGGGGACCTGTACCAGGTCTATTAGATTGTACCAGGGGACCTGTATCAGGTCTATTAGATTGTATCATGGTTGGAGGGGACCTGTACCAGGTCTATTAGATTGTACCAGGGGTGGCGGGGACCTGTTGGAGGGGACCTGTACCAGGTCTATTAGATTGTACCAGGGGTGGAGGGGACCAGTACCAGGTCCATTCGATTGTATCAGGGGTGGAGGGGACCTGTATCAGGTCTATTAGATTGTATCATGGTTGGAGGGGACCTGTACCAGGTCTATTAGATTGTACCAGGGGTGGCGGGGACCTGTTGGAGGGGACCTGTACCAGGTCTATTAGATTGTACCAGGGGTGGAGGGGACCAGTACCAGGTCTATTAGATTGTATCATGGGTGGAGGGGACCTGTACCAGGTCTATTAGATTGTATCAGGGGTGGAGGGGACCTGTATCATGGGTGGAGGGGACCTGTACCAGGTCTATTAAATTGTATCATGGGTGGAGGGGACCTGTATCAGGTCTATTAGATTGTATCATGGTTGGAGGGGACCTGTATCAGGTCTATTAGATTGTACCAGGGGTGGAGGGGACCAGTACCAGGTCCATTCGATTGTATCAGGGGTGGAGGGGACCTGTACCAGGTCTATTAGATTGTGTCAGGGGTGGAGGGGACCTGTACCAGGTCTATTAGATTGTATCAGGGGTGTAGGGTACCTGTACCAGGTCTATTAGATTGTATCATGGGTGGAGGGGACCTGTACCAGGTCTATTAAATTGTATCATGGGTGGAGGGGACCTGTACCAGGTCTATTAGTTTGTACCAGGGGTGGAGGGGACCTGTACCAGGTCTATTAGATTGTACCAGGTCTATTAGATTGTACCAGGGGTGGAGGGGACCTGTACCAGGTCTATTAGATTGTGTCAGGGGTGGAGGGGACCTGTACCAGGTCTATTAGATTGTATCATGGTTGGAGGGGACCTGTACCAGGTCTATTAGATTGTACCAGGGGTGGAGGGGACCTGTTGGAGTGGACCTGTACCAGGTCTATTTGATTGTACCAGGGGACCTGTATCAGGTCTATTAGATTGTATCATGGTTGGAGGGGACCTGTACCAGGTCTATTAGATTGTACCAGGGGTGGCGGGGACCTGTTGGAGGGGACCTGTACCAGGTCTATTAGATTGTACCAGGGGTGGAGGGGACCAGTACCAGGTCCATTCGATTGTATCAGGGGTGGAGGGGACCTGTACCAGGTCTATTAGATTGTATCATGGGTGGAGGGGACCTGTACCAGGTCTATTAGATTGTATCAGGGGTGGAGGGGACCTGTATCATGGGTGGAGGGGACCTGTACCAGGTCTATTAAATTGTATCATGGGTGGAGGGGACCTGTACCAGGTCTATTAGTTTGTACCATGGTTGGAGGGGACCTGTTGGAGGGGACCTGTACCAGGTCTATTAGATTGTACCAGGGGTGGAGGGGACCTGTTGGAGGGGACCTGTACCAGGTCTATTAGATTGTACCAGGGGACCTGTATCAGGTCTATTAGATTGTATCATGGTTGGAGGGGACCTGTACCAGGTCTATTAGATTGTACCAGGGGTGGCGGGGACCTGTTGGAGGGGACCTTTACCAGGTCTATTAGATTGTACCAGGGGACCTGTATCAGGTCTATTAGATTGTATCATGGTTGGAGGGGACCTGTATCAGGTCTATTAGATTGTACCAGGGGTGGAGGGGACCTGTACCAGGTCTATTAGATTGTACCAGGGGTGGAGGGGACCTGTAGCAGGTCTATTAGATTGTACCAGGTCTATTAGATTGTACCAGGTCTATTAGATTGTACCATGGTTGGAGGGGGACCTGTATCAGGTCTATTAGATTGTATCATGGTTGGAGGGGACCTGTACCAGGTCTATTAGATTGTACCAGGGGTGGAGGGGACCTGTTGGAGGGGACCTGTACCAGGTCTATTAGATTGTACCAGGGGTCGAGGGGGCCTGTACCAGGTCTATTAGATTGCACCATGGTTGGAGTGGACCCTGTACCAGGTCTATTAGATTGTACCAGGTCTATTAGATTGTAGCAGGGGTGGAGGGGACCTGTACCAGGTCTATTAGATTGTATCATGGGTGGAGGGGACCTGTACCAGGTCTATTAGATTGTATCATGGGTGGAGGGGACCTGTACCTGGTCTATTAGATTGTACCATGGGTGGAGGGGACCTGTTGGAGGGGACCTGTACCAGGTCTATTAGATTGTACCAGGGGTGGAGGGGACCTGTTGGAGGGGACCTGTACCAGGTCTATTAGATTGTACCAAGGGACCTGTATCAGGTCTATTAGATTATACCAGGGGTGGAGGGGACCTGTTGGAGGGGACCTGTACCAGGTCTATTAGATTGTATCATGGGTGGAGGGGACCTGTACCAGGTCTATTAGATTGTGTCAGGGGTGGAGGGGACCTGTACCAGGTCTATTAGATTGTACCAGGGGTGGAGGGGACCTGTTGGAGGGGACCTGTACCAGGTCTATTAGATTGTACCAAGGGACCTGTATCAGGTCTATTAGATTATACCAGGGGTGGAGGGGACCTGTTGGAGGGGACCTGTACCAGGTCTATTAGATTGTATCATGGGTGGAGGGGACCTGTACCAGGTCTATTAGATTGTACCAGGGGTGGAGGGGACCTGTTGGAGGGGACCTGTACCAGGTCTATTAGATTGTACCAGGGGACCTGTATCAGGTCTATTAGATTGTATCATGGTTGGAGGGGACCTGTACCAGGTCTATTAGATTGTACCAGGGGTGGCGGGGACCTGTTGGAGGGGACCTGTACCAGGTCTATTAGATTGTACCAGGGGTGCAGGGGACCAGTACCAGGTCCATTCGATTGTATCAGGGGTGGAGGGGACCTGTGCCAGGTCTATTAGATTGTATCATGGGTGGAGGGGACCTGTACCAGGTCTATTAGATTGTATCAGGGGTGGAGGGGACCTGTATCATGGGTGGAGGGGACCTGTACCAGGTCTATTAAATTGTATCATGGGTGGAGGGGACCTGTACCAGGTCTATTAGTTTGTACCATGGGTGGAGGGGACCTGTTGGAGGGGACCTGTACCAGGTCTATTAGATTGTACCAGGGGTGGAGGGGACCTGTTGGAGGGGACCTGTACCAGGTCTATTAGATTGTACCAAGGGACCTGTACCAGGTCTATTAGATTGTACCAGGGGTGGAGGGGACCTGTACCAGGTCTATTAGATTGTACCAGGGGACCTGTATCAGGTCTATTAGATTGTACCAGGGGTGGAGGGGACCTGTACCAGGTCTATTAGATTGTATCAGGGGTGGAGGTTACCTGTATCATGGGTGGAGGGGACCTGTACCAGGTCTATTAAATTGTATCATGGGTGGAGGGGACCTTTACCAGGTCTATTAGTTTGTACCAGGGGTGGAGGGGACCTGTACCAGGTCTATTAGATTGTACCAGGTCTATTAGATTGTACCAGGGGTGGAGGGGACCTGTACCAGGTCTATTAGATTGTGTCAGGGGTGGAGGGGACCTGTACCAGGTCTATTAGATTGTATCAGGGGTGGAGGGGACCTGTACCAGGTCTATTAGATTGTATCATGGTTGGAGGGGACCTGTACCAGGTCTATTAGATTGTACCAGGGGTGGAGGGGACCTGTACCAGGTCTATTAGATTGTACCAGGTCTATTAGATTGTACCAGGGGTGGAGGGGACCTGTACCAGGTCTATTAGATTGTGTCAGGGGTGGAGGGGACCTGTACCAGGTCTATTAGATTGTATCATGGGTGGAGGGGACCTGTACCAGGTCTATTAGATTGTACCATGGGTGGAGGGGACCTGTTGGAGGGGACCTGTACCAGGTCTATTAGATTGTACCAGGGGTGGAGGGGACCTGTTGGAGGGGACCTGTACCAGGTCTATTAGATTGTACCAAGGGACCTGTATCAGGTCTATTAGATTATACCAGGGGTGGAGGGGACCTGTTGGAGGGGACCTGTACCAGGTCTATTAGATTGTATCATGGGTGGAGGGGACCTGTACCAGGTCTATTAGATTGTGTCAGGGGTGGAGGGGACCTGTACCAGGTCTATTAGATTGTACCAGGGGTGGAGGGGACCTGTTGGAGGGGACCTGTACCAGGTCTATTAGATTGTACCAAGGGACCTGTATCAGGTCTATTAGATTATACCAGGGGTGGAGGGGACCTGTACCAGGTCTATTAGATTGTATCATGGGTGGAGGGGACCTGTACCAGGTCTATTAGATTGTACCAGGGGTGGAGGGGACCTGTTGGAGGGGACCTGTACCAGGTCTATTAGATTGTACCAGGGGACCTGTATCAGGTCTATTAGATTGTATCATGGTTGGAGGGGACCTGTACCAGGTCTATTAGATTGTACCAGGGGTGGCGGGGACCTGTTGGAGGGGACCTGTACCAGGTCTATTAGATTGTACCAGGGGTGCAGGGGACCAGTACCAGGTCCATTCGATTGTATCAGGGGTGGAGGGGACCTGTGCCAGGTCTATTAGATTGTATCATGGGTGGAGGGGACCTGTACCAGGTCTATTAGATTGTATCAGGGGTGGAGGGGACCTGTATCATGGGTGGAGGGGACCTGTACCAGGTCTATTAAATTGTATCATGGGTGGAGGGGACCTGTACCAGGTCTATTAGTTTGTACCATGGGTGGAGGGGACCTGTTGGAGGGGACCTGTACCAGGTCTATTAGATTGTACCAGGGGTGGAGGGGACCTGTTGGAGGGGACCTGTACCAGGTCTATTAGATTGTACCAAGGGACCTGTACCAGGTCTATTAGATTGTACCAGGGGTGGAGGGGACCTGTACCAGGTCTATTAGATTGTACCTGGGGACCTGTATCAGGTCTATTAGATTGTACCAGGGGTGGAGGGGACCTGTACCAGGTCTATTAGATTGTATCAGGGGTGGAGGTTATCTGTATCATGGGTGGAGGGGACCTGTACCAGGTCTATTAAATTGTATCATGGGTGGAGGGGACCTTTACCAGGTCTATTAGTTTGTACCAGGGGTGGAGGGGACCTGTACCAGGTCTATTAGATTGTACCAGGTCTATTAGATTGTACCAGGGGTGGAGGGGACCTGTACCAGGTCTATTAGATTGTGTCAGGGGTGGGGGGGACCTGTACCAGGTCTATTAGATTGTATCAGGGGTGGAGGGGACCTGTACCAGGTCTATTAGATTGTATCATGGTTGGAGGGGACCTGTACCAGGTCTATTAGATTGTACCAGGGGTGGAGGGGACCTGTTGGAGGGGACCTGTACCAGGTCTATTAGATTGTACCAGGGGACCTGTATCAGGTCTATTAGATTGTATCATGGTTGGAGGGGACCTGTATCAGGTCTATTAGATTGTACCAGGGGTGGAGGGGACCAGTACCAGGTCCATTCGATTGTATCAGGGGTGGAGGGGACCTGTATCAGGTCTATTAGATTGTATCATGGGTGGAGGGGACCTGTACCAGGTCTATTAGATTGTATCAGGGGTGGAGGGGACCTGTATCATGGGTGGAGGGGACCTGTACCAGGTCTATTAAATTGTACCAGGGGTGGAGGGGACCAGTACCAGGTCCATTCGATTGTATCAGGGGTGGAGGGGACCTGTATCAGGTCTATTAGATTGTATCATGGGTGGAGGGGACCTGTACCAGGTCTATTAGATTGTATCAGGGGTGGAGGGGACCTGTATCATGGGTGGAGGGGACCTGTACCAGGTCTATTAAATTGTATCATGGGTGGAGGGGACCTGTACCAGGTCTATTAGTTTGTACCATGGGTGGAGGGGACCTGTACCAGGTCTATTAGATTGTACCAGGGGTGGAGGGGACCTGTTGGAGGGGACCTGTACCAGGTCTATTAGATTGTACCAGGGGACCTGTATCAGGTCTATTAGATTGTATCATGGTTGGAGGGGACCTGTACCAGGTCTATTAGATTGTACCAGGGGTGGAGGGGACCTGTACCAGGTCTATTAGATTGTGTCAGGGGTGGAGGGGACCTGTACCAGGTCTATTAGATTGTATCTTGGGTGGAGGGGACCTGTACCAGGTCTATTAGATTGTATCATGGTTGGAGGGGACCTGTACCAGGTCTATTAGATTGTACCAGGGGTGGAGGGGACCTGTTGGAGGGGACCTGTACCAGGTCTATTAGATTGTACCAGGGGACCTGTATCAGGTCTATTAGATTGTATCATGGTTGGAGGGGACCTGTACCAGGTCTATTAGATTGTATCATGGGTGGAGGGGACCTGTATCATGGGTGGAGGGGACCTGTACCAGGTCTATTAAATTGTATCATGGGTGGAGGGGACCTGTACCAGGTCTATTAGTTTGTACCAGGGGTGGAGGGGACCTGTACCAGGTCTATTAGATTGTACCAGGTCTATTAGATTGTACCAGGGGTGGAGGGGACCTGTACCAGGTCTATTAGATTGTGTCAGGGGTGGAGGGGACCTGTACCAGGTCTATTAGATTGTGTCAGGGGTGGAGGGGACCTGTACCAGGTCTATTAGATTGTACCAGGGGTGGAGGGGACCTGTTGGAGGGGACCTGTACCAGGTCTATTAGATTGTACCAGGGGTGGAGGGGACCAGTACCAGGTCCATTCGATTGTATCAGGGGTGGAGGGGACCTGTACCAGGTCTATTAGATTGTGTCATGGGTGGAGGGGACCTGTACCAGGTCTATTAGATTGTATCAGGGGTGGAGGGGACCTGTATCATGGGTGGAGGGGACCTGTACCAGGTCTATTAAATTGTATCATGGGTGGAGGGGACCTGTACCAGGTCTATTAGTTTGTACCATGGGTGGAGGGGACCTGTTGGAGGGGACCTGTACCAGGTCTATTAGATTGTACCAGGGGTGGAGGGGACCTGTTGGAGGGGACCTGTACCAGGTCTATTAGATTGTATCAGGTCTATTAGATTGTATCATGGTTGGAGGGGACCTGTACCAGGTCTATTAGATTGTACCAGGGGTGGCGGGGACCTGTTGGAGGGGACCTTTACCAGGTCTATTAGATTGTACCAGGGGACCTGTATCAGGTCTATTAGATTGTATCATGGTTGGAGGGGACCTGTATCAGGTCTATTAGATTGTACCAGGGGTGGAGGGGACCTGTACCAGGTCTATTAGATTGTACCAGGGGTGCAGGGGACCAGTACCAGGTCCATTCGATTGTATCAGGGGTGGAGGGGACCTGTAGCAGGTCTATTAGATTGTACCAGGTCTATTAGATTGTACCAGGTCTATTAGATTGTACCAGGTCTATTAGATTGTACCATGGTTGGAGGGGGACCTGTATCAGGTCTATAAGATTGTATCATGGTTGGAGGGGACCTGTACCAGGTCTATTAGATTGTACCAGGGGTCGAGGGGGCCTGTACCAGGTCTATTAGATTGCACCATGGTTGGAGTGGACCCTGTACCAGGTCTATTAGATTGTAGCAGGGGTGGAGGGGACCTGTACCAGGTCTATTAGATTGTATCATGGGTGGAGGGGACCTGTACCAGGTCTATTAGATTGTATCATGGGTGGAGGGGACCTGTACCAGGTCTATTAGATTGTACCAGGGGTGGAGGGGACCTGTTGGAGGGGACCTGTACCAGGTCTATTAGATTGTACCAAGGGACCTGTATCAGGTCTATTAGATTATACCAGGGGTGGAGGGGACCTGTTGGAGGGGACCTGTACCAGGTCTATTAGATTGTATCATGGGTGGAGGGGACCTGTACCAGGTCTATTAGATTGTGTCAGGGGTGGAGGGGACCTGTACCAGGTCTATTAGATTGTACCAGGGGTGGAGGGGACCTGTTGGAGGGGACCTGTACCAGGTATATTAGATTGTACCAAGGGACCTGTATCAGGTCTATTAGATTATACCAGGGGTGGAGGGGACCTGTTGGAGGGGACCTGTACCAGGTCTATTAGATTGTATCATGGGTGGAGGGGACCTCTACCAGGTCTATTAGATTGTGTCAGGGGTGGAGGGGACCTGTACCAGGTCTATTAGATTGTACCAGGGGTGGAGGGGACCTGTTGGAGGGGACCTGTACCAGGTCTATTAGATTGTACCAGGGGTGGAGGGGACCTGTTGGAGGGGACCTGTACCAGGTCTATTAGATTGTATCAGGTCTATTAGATTGTATCATGGTTGGAGGGGACCTGTACCAGGTCTATTAGATTGTACCAGGGGTGGCGGGGACCTGTTGGAGGGGACCTTTACCAGGTCTATTAGATTGTACCAGGGGACCTGTATCAGGTCTATTAGATTGTATCATGGTTGGAGGGGACCTGTATCAGGTCTATTAGATTGTACCAGGGGTGGAGGGGACCTGTACCAGGTCTATTAGATTGTACCAGGGGTGCAGGGGACCAGTACCAGGTCCATTCGATTGTATCAGGGGTGGAGGGGACCTGTAGCAGGTCTATTAGATTGTACCAGGTCTATTAGATTGTACCAGGTCTATTAGATTGTACCAGGTCTATTAGATTGTACCATGGTTGGAGGGGGACCTGTATCAGGTCTATAAGATTGTATCATGGTTGGAGGGGACCTGTACCAGGTCTATTAGATTGTACCAGGGGTCGAGGGGGCCTGTACCAGGTCTATTAGATTGCACCATGGTTGGAGTGGACCCTGTACCAGGTCTATTAGATTGTAGCAGGGGTGGAGGGGACCTGTACCAGGTCTATTAGATTGTATCATGGGTGGAGGGGACCTGTACCAGGTCTATTAGATTGTATCATGGGTGGAGGGGACCTGTACCAGGTCTATTAGATTGTACCAGGGGTGGAGGGGACCTGTTGGAGGGGACCTGTACCAGGTCTATTAGATTGTACCAAGGGACCTGTATCAGGTCTATTAGATTATACCAGGGGTGGAGGGGACCTGTTGGAGGGGACCTGTACCAGGTCTATTAGATTGTATCATGGGTGGAGGGGACCTGTACCAGGTCTATTAGATTGTGTCAGGGGTGGAGGGGACCTGTACCAGGTCTATTAGATTGTACCAGGGGTGGAGGGGACCTGTTGGAGGGGACCTGTACCAGGTATATTAGATTGTACCAAGGGACCTGTATCAGGTCTATTAGATTATACCAGGGGTGGAGGGGACCTGTTGGAGGGGACCTGTACCAGGTCTATTAGATTGTATCATGGGTGGAGGGGACCTGTACCAGGTCTATTAGATTGTGTCAGGGGTGGAGGGGACCTGTACCAGGTCTATTAGATTGTACCAGGGGTGGAGGGGACCTGTTGGAGGGGACCTGTACCAGGTCTATTAGATTGTACCAGGGGACCTGTATCAGGTCTATTAGATTGTATCATGGTTGGAGGGGACCTGTACCAGGTCTATTAGATTGTACCAGGGGTGGCGGGGACCTGTTGGAGGGGACCTGTACCAGGTCTATTAGATTGTGTCAGGGGTGGAGGGGACCTGTACCAGGTCTATTAGATTGTACCAGGGGTGGAGGGGACCTGTTGGAGGGGACCTGTACCAGGTCTATTAGATTGTACCAGGGGTGGAGGGGACCAGTACCAGGTCCATTCGATTGTATCAGGGGTGGAGGGGACCTGTACCAGGTCTATTAGATTGTGTCATGGGTGGAGGGGACCTGTACCAGGTCTATTAGATTGTATCAGGGGTGGAGGGGACCTGTATCATGGGTGGAGGGGACCTGTACCAGGTCTATTAAATTGTATCATGGGTGGAGGGGACCTGTACCAGGTCTATTAGTTTGTACCATGGGTGGAGGGGACCTGTTGGAGGGGACCTGTACCAGGTCTATTAGATTGTACCAGGGGTGGAGGGGACCTGTTGGAGGGGACCTGTACCAGGTCTATTAGATTGTATCAGGTCTATTAGATTGTATCATGGTTGGAGGGGACCTGTACCAGGTCTATTAGATTGTACCAGGGGTGGCGGGGACCTGTTGGAGGGGACCTTTACCAGGTCTATTAGATTGTACCAGGGGACCTGTATCAGGTCTATTAGATTGTATCATGGTTGGAGGGGACCTGTATCAGGTCTATTAGATTGTACCAGGGGTGGAGGGGACCTGTACCAGGTCTATTAGATTGTACCAGGGGTGCAGGGGACCAGTACCAGGTCCATTCGATTGTATCAGGGGTGGAGGGGACCTGTAGCAGGTCTATTAGATTGTACCAGGTCTATTAGATTGTACCAGGTCTATTAGATTGTACCAGGTCTATTAGATTGTACCATGGTTGGAGGGGACCTGTACCAGGTCTATTAGATTGTATCAGGGGTGGAGGGGACCTGTATCATGGGTGGAGGGGACCTGTACCAGGTCTATTAAATTGTATCATGGGTGGAGGGGACCTGTACCAGGTCTATTAGTTTGTACCATGGGTGGAGGGGACCTGTACCAGGTCTATTAGATTGTACCAGGGGTGGAGGGGACCTGTTGGAGGGGACCTGTACCAGGTCTATTAGATTGTACCAGGGGACCTGTATCAGGTCTATTAGATTGTATCATGGTTGGAGGGGACCTGTACCAGGTCTATTAGATTGTACCAGGGGTGGAGGGGACCTGTACCAGGTCTATTAGATTGTGTCAGGGGTGGAGGGGACCTGTACCAGGTCTATTAGATTGTATCTTGGGTGGAGGGGACCTGTACCAGGTCTATTAGATTGTATCATGGTTGGAGGGGACCTGTACCAGGTCTATTAGATTGTACCAGGGGTGGAGGGGACCTGTTGGAGGGGACCTGTACCAGGTCTATTAGATTGTACCAGGGGACCTGTATCAGGTCTATTAGATTGTATCATGGTTGGAGGGGACCTGTACCAGGTCTATTAGATTGTATCATGGGTGGAGGGGACCTGTATCATGGGTGGAGGGGACCTGTACCAGGTCTATTAAATTGTATCATGGGTGGAGGGGACCTGTACCAGGTCTATTAGTTTGTACCAGGGGTGGAGGGGACCTGTACCAGGTCTATTAGATTGTACCAGGTCTATTAGATTGTACCAGGGGTGGAGGGGACCTGTACCAGGTCTATTAGATTGTGTCAGGGGTGGAGGGGACCTGTACCAGGTCTATTAGATTGTGTCAGGGGTGGAGGGGACCTGTACCAGGTCTATTAGATTGTACCAGGGGTGGAGGGGACCTGTTGGAGGGGACCTGTACCAGGTCTATTAGATTGTACCAGGGGTGGAGGGGACCAGTACCAGGTCCATTCGATTGTATCAGGGGTGGAGGGGACCTGTACCAGGTCTATTAGATTGTGTCATGGGTGGAGGGGACCTGTACCAGGTCTATTAGATTGTATCAGGGGTGGAGGGGACCTGTATCATGGGTGGAGGGGACCTGTACCAGGTCTATTAAATTGTATCATGGGTGGAGGGGACCTGTACCAGGTCTATTAGTTTGTACCATGGGTGGAGGGGACCTGTTGGAGGGGACCTGTACCAGGTCTATTAGATTGTACCAGGGGTGGAGGGGACCTGTTGGAGGGGACCTGTACCAGGTCTATTAGATTGTATCAGGTCTATTAGATTGTATCATGGTTGGAGGGGACCTGTACCAGGTCTATTAGATTGTACCAGGGGTGGCGGGGACCTGTTGGAGGGGACCTTTACCAGGTCTATTAGATTGTACCAGGGGACCTGTATCAGGTCTATTAGATTGTATCATGGTTGGAGGGGACCTGTATCAGGTCTATTAGATTGTACCAGGGGTGGAGGGGACCTGTACCAGGTCTATTAGATTGTACCAGGGGTGCAGGGGACCAGTACCAGGTCCATTCGATTGTATCAGGGGTGGAGGGGACCTGTAGCAGGTCTATTAGATTGTACCAGGTCTATTAGATTGTACCAGGTCTATTAGATTGTACCAGGTCTATTAGATTGTACCATGGTTGGAGGGGGACCTGTATCAGGTCTATAAGATTGTATCATGGTTGGAGGGGACCTGTACCAGGTCTATTAGATTGTACCAGGGGTCGAGGGGGCCTGTACCAGGTCTATTAGATTGCACCATGGTTGGAGTGGACCCTGTACCAGGTCTATTAGATTGTAGCAGGGGTGGAGGGGACCTGTACCAGGTCTATTAGATTGTATCATGGGTGGAGGGGACCTGTACCAGGTCTATTAGATTGTATCATGGGTGGAGGGGACCTGTACCAGGTCTATTAGATTGTACCAGGGGTGGAGGGGACCTGTTGGAGGGGACCTGTACCAGGTCTATTAGATTGTACCAAGGGACCTGTATCAGGTCTATTAGATTATACCAGGGGTGGAGGGGACCTGTTGGAGGGGACCTGTACCAGGTCTATTAGATTGTTTCATGGGTGGAGGGGACCTGTACCAGGTCTATTAGATTGTGTCAGGGGTGGAGGGGACCTGTACCAGGTCTATTAGATTGTACCAGGGGTGGAGGGGACCTGTTGGAGGGGACCTGTACCAGGTATATTAGATTGTACCAAGGGACCTGTATCAGGTCTATTAGATTATACCAGGGGTGGAGGGGACCTGTTGGAGGGGACCTGTACCAGGTCTATTAGATTGTATCATGGGTGGAGGGGACCTGTACCAGGTCTATTAGATTGTGTCAGGGGTGGAGGGGACCTGTACCAGGTCTATTAGATTGTACCAGGGGTGGAGGGGACCTGTTGGAGGGGACCTGTACCAGGTCTATTAGATTGTACCAGGGGACCTGTATCAGGTCTATTAGATTGTATCATGGTTGGAGGGGACCTGTACCAGGTCTATTAGATTGTACCAGGGGTGGCGGGGACCTGTTGGAGGGGACCTGTACCAGGTCTATTAGATTGTACCAGGGGTGGAGGGGACCAGTACCAGGTCCATTCGATTGTATCAGGGGTGGAGGGGACCTGTTGGAGGGGACCTGTACCAGGTCTATTAGATTGTACCAGGGGTGGAGGGGACCAGTACCAGGTCCATTCGATTGTATCAGGGGTGGAGGGGACCTGTACCAGGTCTATTAGATTGTGTCATGGGTGGAGGGGACCTGTACCAGGTCTATTAGATTGTATCAGGGGTGGAGGGGACCTGTATCATGGGTGGAGGGGACCTGTACCAGGTCTATTAAATTGTATCATGGGTGGAGGGGACCTGTACCAGGTCTATTAGTTTGTACCATGGGTGGAGGGGACCTGTTGGAGGGGACCTGTACCAGGTCTATTAGATTGTACCAGGGGTGGAGGGGACCTGTTGGAGGGGACCTGTACCAGGTCTATTAGATTGTATCAGGTCTATTAGATTGTATCATGGTTGGAGGGGACCTGTACCAGGTCTATTAGATTGTACCAGGGGTGGCGGGGACCTGTTGGAGGGGACCTTTACCAGGTCTATTAGATTGTACCAGGGGACCTGTATCAGGTCTATTAGATTGTATCATGGTTGGAGGGGACCTGTATCAGGTCTATTAGATTGTACCAGGGGTGGAGGGGACCTGTACCAGGTCTATTAGATTGTACCAGGGGTGCAGGGGACCAGTACCAGGTCCATTCGATTGTATCAGGGGTGGAGGGGACCTGTAGCAGGTCTATTAGATTGTACCAGGTCTATTAGATTGTACCAGGTCTATTAGATTGTACCAGGTCTATTAGATTGTACCATGGTTGGAGGGGGACCTGTATCAGGTCTATAAGATTGTATCATGGTTGGAGGGGACCTGTACCAGGTCTATTAGATTGTACCAGGGGTCGAGGGGGCCTGTACCAGGTCTATTAGATTGCACCATGGTTGGAGTGGACCCTGTACCAGGTCTATTAGATTGTAGCAGGGGTGGAGGGGACCTGTACCAGGTCTATTAGATTGTATCATGGGTGGAGGGGACCTGTGCCAGGTCTATTAGATTGTATCATGGGTGGAGGGGACCTGTACCAGGTCTATTAGATTGTACCAGGGGTGGAGGGGACCTGTTGGAGGGGACCTGTACCAGGTCTATTAGATTGTACCAAGGGACCTGTATCAGGTCTATTAGATTATACCAGGGGTGGAGGGGACCTGTTGGAGGGGACCTGTACCAGGTCTATTAGATTGTATCATGGGTGGAGGGGACCTGTACCAGGTCTATTAGATTGTGTCAGGGGTGGAGGGGACCTGTACCAGGTCTATTAGATTGTACCAGGGGTGGAGGGGACCTGTTGGAGGGGACCTGTACCAGGTATATTAGATTGTACCAAGGGACCTGTATCAGGTCTATTAGATTATACCAGGGGTGGAGGGGACCTGTTGGAGGGGACCTGTACCAGGTCTATTAGATTGTATCATGGGTGGAGGGGACCTGTACCAGGTCTATTAGATTGTGTCAGGGGTGGAGGGGACCTGTACCAGGTCTATTAGATTGTACCAGGGGTGGAGGGGACCTGTTGGAGGGGACCTGTACCAGGTCTATTAGATTGTACCAGGGGACCTGTATCAGGTCTATTAGATTGTATCATGGTTGGAGGGGACCTGTACCAGGTCTATTAGATTGTACCAGGGGTGGCGGGGACCTGTTGGAGGGGACCTGTACCAGGTCTATTAGATTGTACCAGGGGTGCAGGTGACCAGTACCAGGTCCATTCGATTGTATCAGGGGTGGAGGGGACCTGTGCCAGGTCTATTAGATTGTATCATGGGTGGAGGGGACCTGTACCAGGTCTATTAGATTGTATCAGGGGTGGAGGGGACCTGTATCATGGGTGGAGGGGACCTGTACCAGGTCTATTAAATTGTATCATGGGTGGAGGGGACCTGTACCAGGTCTATTAGTTTGTACCATGGGTGGAGGGGACCTGTTGGAGGGGACCTGTACCAGGTCTATTAGATTGTACCAGGGGTGGAGGGGACCTGTTGGAGGGGACCTGTACCAGGTCTATTAGATTGTACCAAGGGACCTGTACCAGGTCTATTAGATTGTACCAGGGGTGGAGGGGACCTGTACCAGGTCTATTAGATTGTATCAGGGGTGGAGGTTACCTGTATCATGGGTGGAGGGGACCTGTACCAGGTCTATTAAATTGTATCATGGGTGGAGCGGACCTTTACCAGGTCTATTAGTTTGTACCAGGGGTGGAGGGGACCTGTACCAGGTCTATTAGATTGTACCAGGGGTGGAGGGGACCTGTACCAGGTCTATTAGATTGTACCAGGTCTATTAGATTGTACCAGGGGTGGAGGGAACCTGTACCAGGTCTATTAGATTGTGTCAGGGGTGGAGGGGGCCTGTACCAGGTCTATTAGATTGTATCAGGGGTGGAGGGGACCTGTACCAGGTCTATTAGATTGTATCATGGTTGGAGGGGACCTGTACCAGGTCTATTAGATTGTACCAGGGGTGGAGGGGACCTGTTGGAGGGGACCTGTACCAGGTCTATTAGATTGTACCAGGGGACCTGTATCAGGTCTATTAGATTGTATCATGGTTGGAGGGGACCTGTATCAGGTCTATTAGATTGTACCAGGGGTGGAGGGGACCAGTACCAGGTCCATTCGATTGTATCAGGGGTGGAGGGGACCTGTATCAGGTCTATTAGATTGTATCATGGGTGGAGGGGACCTGTACCAGGTCTATTAGATTGTATCAGGGGTGGAGGGGACCTGTATCATGGGTGGAGGGGACCTGTACCAGGTCTATTAAATTGTACCAGGGGTGGAGGGGACCAGTACCAGGTCCATTCGATTGTATCAGGGGTGGAGGGGACCTGTATCAGGTCTATTAGATTGTATCATGGGTGGAGGGGACCTGTACCAGGTCTATTAGATTGTATCAGGGGTGGAGGTGACCTGTATCATGGGTGGAGGGGACCTGTACCAGGTCTATTAAATTGTATCATGGGTGGAGGGGACCTGTACCAGGTCTATTAGTTTGTACCATGGGTGGAGGGGACCTGTACCAGGTCTATTAGATTGTACCAGGGGTGGAGGGGACCTGTTGGAGGGGACCTGTACCAGGTCTATTAGATTGTACCAGGGGACCTGTATCAGGTCTATTAGAATGTATCATGGTTGGAGGAGACCTGTACCAGGTCTATTAGATTGTACCAGGGGTGGAGGGGACCTGTACCAGGTATATTAGATTGTGTCAGGGGTGGAGGGGACCTGTATCAGGTCTATTAGATTGTATCATGGGTGGAGGGGACCTGTACCAGGTCTATTAGATTGTATCAGGGGTGGAGGGGACCTGTATCATGGGTGGAGGGGACCTGTACCAGGTCTATTAAATTGTATCATGGGTGGAGGGGACCTGTACCAGGTCTATTAGTTTGTACCATGGGTGGAGGGGACCTGTACCAGGTCTATTAGATTGTACCAGGGGTGGAGGGGACCTGTTGGAGGGGACCTGTACCAGGTCTATTAGATTGTACCAGGGGTGGAGGGGACCAGTACCAGGTCCATTCGATTGTATCAGGTGTGGAGTGGACCTGTACCAGGTCTATTAGATTGTATCAATGGTGGAGGGGACCTGTACCAGGTCTATTAGATTGTATCAGGGGTGGAGGGGACCTGTATCATGGGTGGAGGGGACCTGTACCAGGTCTATTAAATTGTATTATGGGTGGAGGGGACCTGTACCAGGTCTATGAGTTTGTACCATGGGTGGAGGGGACTTGTTGGAGGGGACCTGTACCAGGTCTATTAGATTGTACCAGGGGTGGAGGGGACCTGTTGGAAGGGACCTGTACCAGGTCTATTAGATTGTACCAGGGGTGGAAGGGACCTGTTGGAGGGGACCTGTACCAGGTCTATTAGATTGTACCAGGGGACCTGTATCAGGTCTATTAGATTGTATCATGGGTGGAGGGGACCTGTACCAGGTCTATTAGATTGTATCAGGGGTGGAGGGGACCTGTATCATGGGTGGAGGGGACCTGTACCAGGTCTATTAAATTGTATCATGGGTGGAGGGGACCTGTACCAGGTCTATTAGTTTGTACCATGGGTGGAGGGGACCTGTACCAGGTCTATTATATTGTACCAGGGGTGGCTGGGACCTGTTGGAGGGGACCTGTACCAGGTCTATTAGATTGTACCAGGGGACCTGTATCAGGTCTATTAGATTGTATCATGGTTGGAGGGGACCTGTACCAGGTCTATTAGATTGTACCAGGGGTGGCTGGGACCTGTTGGAGGGGACCTGTACCAGGTCTATTAGATTGTACCAGGGGACCTGTATCAGGTCTATTAGATTGTATCATGGTTGGAGGGGACCTGTATCAGGTCTATTAGATTGTACCAGGGGTGGAGGGGACCTGTACCAGGTCTATTAGATTGTACCAGGAGTGGAGGGGACCAGTACCAGGTCCATTCGATTGTATCAGGAATGGAGGGGACCTGTACCAGGTCTATTAGATTGCACCATGGTTGGAGTGGACCCTGTACCAGGTCTATTAGATTCAACCAGGGGACCTGTACCAGGTCTATTAGATTGTAGCAGGGGTGGAGGGGACCTGTATCAGGTCTATTAGATTGTACCAGGGGTGGAGGGGACCTGTACCAGGTCTATTAGATTGTATCATGGGTGGAGGGGACCTGTACCAGGTCTATTAGATTGTATCATGGGTGGAGGGGACCTGTACCAGGTCTATTAGATTGTACCATGGGTGGAGGGGACCTGTTGGAGGGGACCTGTACCAGGTCTATTAGATTGTACCAGGGGTGGAGGGGACCTGTTGGAGGGGACCTGTACCAGGTCTATTAGATTGTACCAAGGGACCTGTATCAGGTCTATTAGATTATACCAGGGGTGGAGGGGACCTGTTGGAGGGGACCTGTACCAGGTCTATTAGATTGTATCATGGGTGGAGGGGACCTGTACCAGGTCTATTAGATTGTGTCAGGGGTGGAGGGGACCTGTACCAGGTCTATTAGATTGTACCAGGGGTGGAGGGGACCTGTTGGAGGGGACCTGTACCAGGTATATTAGATTGTACCAAGGGACCTGTATCAGGTCTATTAGATTATACCAGGGGTGGAGGGGACCTGTTGGAGGGGACCTGTACCAGGTCTATTAGATTGTATCATGGGTGGAGGGGACCTGTACCAGGTCTATTAGATTGTGTCAGGGGTGGAGGGGACCTGTACCAGGTCTATTAGATTGTACCAGGGGTGGAGGGGACCTGTTGGAGGGGACCTGTACCAGGTCTATTAGATTGTACCAGGGGACCTGTATCAGGTCTATTAGATTGTATCATGGTTGGAGGGGACCTGTATCAGGTCTATTAGATTGTACCAGGGGTGGAGGGGACCAGTACCAGGTCCATTCGATTGTATCAGGGGTGGAGGGGACCTGTATCAGGTCTATTAGATTGTATCATGGGTGGAGGGGACCTGTACCAGGTCTATTAGATTGTATCAGGGGTGGAGGGGACCTGTATCATGGGTGGAGGGGACCTGTACCAGGTCTATTAAATTGTACCAGGGGTGGAGGGGACCAGTACCAGGTCCATTCGATTGTATCAGGGGTGGAGGGGACCTGTATCAGGTCTATTAGATTGTATCATGGGTGGAGGGGACCTGTACCAGGTCTATTAGATTGTATCAGGGGTGGAGGTGACCTGTATCATGGGTGGAGGGGACCTGTACCAGGTCTATTAAATTGTATCATGGGTGGAGGGGACCTGTACCAGGTCTATTAGTTTGTACCATGGGTGGAGGGGACCTGTACCAGGTCTATTAGATTGTACCAGGGGTGGAGGGGACCTGTTGGAGGGGACCTGTACCAGGTCTATTAGATTGTACCAGGGGACCTGTATCAGGTCTATTAGAATGTATCATGGTTGGAGGAGACCTGTACCAGGTCTATTAGATTGTACCAGGGGTGGAGGGGACCTGTACCAGGTCTATTAGATTGTGTCAGGGGTGGAGGGGACCTGTATCAGGTCTATTAGATTGTATCATGGGTGGAGGGGACCTGTACCAGGTCTATTAGATTGTATCAGGGGTGGAGGGGACCTGTATCATGGGTGGAGGGGACCTGTACCAGGTCTATTAAATTGTATCATGGGTGGAGGGGACCTGTACCAGGTCTATTAGTTTGTACCATGGGTGGAGGGGACCTGTACCAGGTCTATTAGATTGTACCAGGGGTGGAGGGGACCTGTTGGAGGGGACCTGTACCAGGTCTATTAGATTGTACCAGGGGACCTGTATCAGGTCTATTAGATTGTATCATGGTTGGAGGGGACCTGTATCAGGTCTATTAGATTGTACCAGGGGTGGAGGGGACCAGTACCAGGTCCATTCGATTGTATCAGGTGTGGAGTGGACCTGTACCAGGTCTATTAGATTGTATCAATGGTGGAGGGGACCTGTACCAGGTCTATTAGATTGTATCAGGGGTGGAGGGGACCTGTATCATGGGTGGAGGGGACCTGTACCAGGTCTATTAAATTGTATTATGGGTGGAGGGGACCTGTACCAGGTCTATTAGTTTGTACCATGGGTGGAGGGGACTTGTTGGAGGGGACCTGTACCAGGTCTATTAGATTGTACCAGGGGTGGAGGGGACCTGTTGGAAGGGACCTGTACCAGGTCTATTAGATTGTACCAGGGGTGGAAGGGACCTGTTGGAGGGGACCTGTACCAGGTCTATTAGATTGTACCAGGGGACCTGTATCAGGTCTATTAGATTGTATCATGGGTGGAGGGGACCTGTACCAGGTCTATTAGATTGTATCAGGGGTGGAGGGGACCTGTATCATGGGTGGAGGGGACCTGTACCAGGTCTATTAAATTGTATCATGGGTGGAGGGGACCTGTACCAGGTCTATTAGATTGTACCAGGGGACCTGTATCAGGTCTATTAGATTGTATCATGGTTGGAGGGGACCTGTACCAGGTCTATTAGATTGTACCAGGGGTGGCTGGGACCTGTTGGAGGGGACCTGTACCAGGTCTATTAGATTGTACCAGGGGACCTGTATCAGGTCTATTAGATTGTATCATGGTTGGAGGGGACCTGTATCAGGTCTATTAGATTGTACCAGGGGTGGAGGGGACCTGTACCAGGTCTATTAGATTGTACCAGGAGTGGAGGGGACCAGTACCAGGTCCATTTGATTGTATCAGGAATGGAGGGGACCTGTACCAGGTCTATTAGATTGCACCATGGTTGGAGTGGACCCTGTACCAGGTCTATTAGATTCAACCAGGGGACCTGTACCAGGTCTATTAGATTGTAGCAGGGGTAGAGGGGACCTGTATCAGGTCTATTAGATTGTACCAGGGGTGGAGGGGACCTGTACCAGGTCTATTAGATTGTACCAGGGGTGGAGGGGACCTGTTGGAGGGGACCTGTACCAGGTCTATTAGATTGTACCAAGGGACCTGTATCAGGTCTATTAGATTATACCGTGGAGGGGACCTGTTGGAGGGGACCTGTACCAGGTCTATTAGATTGTATCATGGGTGGAGGGGACCTGTACCAGGTCTATTAGATTGTGTCAGGGGTGGAGGGGACCTGTACCAGGTCTATTAGATTGTACCAGGGGTGGAGGGGACCTGTTGGAGGGGACCTGTACCAGGTATATTAGATTGTACCAAGGGACCTGTATCAGGTCTATTAGATTATACCAGGGGTGGAGGGGACCTGTTGGAGGGGACCTGTACCAGGTCTATTAGATTGTATCATGGGTGGAGGGGACCTGTATCAGGTCTATTAGATTGTGTCAGGGGTGGAGGGGACCTGTACCAGGTCTATTAGATTGTACCAGGGGTGGAGGGGACCTGTTGGAGGGGACCTGTACCAGGTCTATTAGATTGTACCAGGGGACCTGTATCAGGTCTATTAGATTGTATCATGGTTGGAGGGGACCTGTACCAGGTCTATTAGATTGTATCATGGGTGGAGGGGACCTGTACCAGGTCTATTAGATTGTATCAGGGGTGGAGGGGACCTGTATCATGGGTGGAGGGGACCTGTACCAGGTCTATTAAATTGTATCATGGGTGGAGGGGACCTGTACCAGGTCTATTAGTTTGTACCATGGGTGGAGGGGACCTGTTGGAGGGGACCTGTACCAGGTCTATTAGATTGTACCAGGGGTGGAGGGGACCTGTTGGAGGGGACCTGTACCAGGTCTATTAGATTGTACCAAGGGACCTGTACCAGGTCTATTAGATTGTACCAGGGGTGGAGGGGACCTGTACCAGGTCTATTAGATTGTACCAGGGGACCTGTATCAGGTCTATTAGATTGTACCAGGGGTGGAGGGGACCTGTACCAGGTCTATTAGTTTGTACCATGGGTGGAGGGGACTTGTTGGAGGGGACCTGTACCAGGTCTATTAGATTGTACCAGGGGTGGAGGGGACCTGTTGGAAGGGACCTGTACCAGGTCTATTAGATTGTACCAGGGGACCTGTATCAGGTCTATTAGATTGTATCATGGGTGGAGGGGACCTGTACCAGGTCTATTAGATTGTATCAGGGGTGGAGGGGACCTGTATCATGGGTGGAGGGGACCTGTACCAGGTCTATTAAATTGTATCATGGGTGGAGGGGACCTGTACCAGGTCTATTAGTTTGTACCATGGGTGGAGGGGACCTGTACCAGGTCTATTAGATTGTACCAGGGGTGGCTGGGACCTGTTGGAGGGGACCTGTACCAGGTCTATTAGATTGTACCAGGGGACCTGTATCAGGTCTATTAGCTTGTATCATGGTTGGAGGGGACCTGTACCAGGTCTATTAGATTGTACCAGGGGTGGCTGGGACCTGTTGGAGGGGACCTGTACCAGGTCTATTAGATTGTACCAGGGGACCTGTATCAGGTCTATTAGATTGTATCATGGTTGGAGGGGACCTGTATCAGGTCTATTAGATTGTACCAGGGGTGGAGGGGACCTGTACCAGGTCTATTAGATTGTACCAGGAGTGGAGGGGACCAGTACCAGGTCCATTCGATTGTATCAGGAATGGAGGGGACCTGTACCAGGTCTATTAGATTGCACCATGGTTGGAGTGGACCCTGTACCAGGTCTATTAGATTCAACCAGGGGACCTGTACCAGGTCTATTAGATTGTAGCAGGGGTGGAGGGGACCTGTATCAGGTCTATTAGATTGTACCAGGGGTGGAGGGGACCTGTACCAGGTCTATTAGATTGTACCAGGGGTGGAGGGGACCAGTACCAGGTCCATTCGATTGTATCAGGGGTGGAGGGGACCTGTACCAGGTCTATTAGATTGTACCAGGGGTGGCTGGGACCTGTTGGAGGGGACCTGTACCAGGTCTATTAGATTGTACCAGGGGACCTGTATCAGGTCTATTAGATTGTATCATGGTTGGAGGGGACCTGTATCAGGTCTATTAGATTGTACCAGGGGTGGAGGGGACCTGTACCAGGTCTATTAGATTGTACCAGGAGTGGAGGGGACCAGTACCAGGTCCATTTGATTGTATCAGGAATGGAGGGGACCTGTACCAGGTCTATTAGATTGCACCATGGTTGGAGTGGACCCTGTACCAGGTCTATTAGATTCAACCAGGGGACCTGTACCAGGTCTATTAGATTGTAGCAGGGGTAGAGGGGACCTGTATCAGGTCTATTAGATTGTACCAGGGGTGGAGGGGACCTGTACCAGGTCTATTAGATTGTATCATGGGTGGAGGGGACCTGTACCAGGTCTATTAGATTGTATCATGGGTGGAGGGGACCTGTACCAGGTCTATTAGATTGTACCATGGGTGGAGGGGACCTGTTGGAGGGGACCTGTACCAGGTCTATTAGATTGTACCAGGGGTGGAGGGGACCTGTTGGAGGGGACCTGTACCAGGTCTATTAGATTGTACCAAGGGACCTGTATCAGGTCTATTAGATTATACCAGGGGTGGAGGGGACCTGTTGGAGGGGACCTGTACCAGGTCTATTAGATTGTATCATGGGTGGAGGGGACCTGTACCAGGTCTATTAGATTGTGTCAGGGGTGGAGGGGACCTGTACCAGGTCTATTAGATTGTACCAGGGGTGGAGGGGACCTGTTGGAGGGGACCTGTACCAGGTATATTAGATTGTACCAAGGGACCTGTATCAGGTCTATTAGATTATACCAGGGGTGGAGGGGACCTGTTGGAGGGGACCTGTACCAGGTCTATTAGATTGTATCATGGGTGGAGGGGACCTGTATCAGGTCTATTAGATTGTGTCAGGGGTGGAGGGGACCTGTACCAGGTCTATTAGATTGTACCAGGGGTGGAGGGGACCTGTTGGAGGGGACCTGTACCAGGTCTATTAGATTGTACCAGGGGACCTGTATCAGGTCTATTAGATTGTATCATGGTTGGAGGGGACCTGTACCAGGTCTATTAGATTGTACCAGGGGTGCAGGGGACCAGTACCAGGTCCATTCGATTGTATCAGGGGTGGAGGGGACCTGTGCCAGGTCTATTAGATTGTATCATGGGTGGAGGGGACCTGTACCAGGTCTATTAGATTGTATCAGGGGTGGAGGGGACCTGTATCATGGGTGGAGGGGACCTGTACCAGGTCTATTAAATTGTATCATGGGTGGAGGGGACCTGTACCAGGTCTATTAGTTTGTACCATGGGTGGAGGGGACCTGTTGGAGGGGACCTGTACCAGGTCTATTAGATTGTACCAGGGGTGGAGGGGACCTGTTGGAGGGGACCTGTACCAGGTCTATTAGATTGTACCAAGGGACCTGTACCAGGTCTATTAGATTGTACCAGGGGTGGAGGGGACCTGTACCAGGTCTATTAGATTGTACCAGGGGACCTGTATCAGGTCTATTAGATTGTACCAGGGGTGGAGGGGACCTGTACCAGGTCTATTAGTTTGTACCATGGGTGGAGGGGACTTGTTGGAGGGGACCTGTACCAGGTCTATTAGATTGTACCAGGGGTGGAGGGGACCTGTTGGAAGGGACCTGTACCAGGTCTATTAGATTGTACCAGGGGACCTGTATCAGGTCTATTAGATTGTATCATGGGTGGAGGGGACCTGTACCAGGTCTATTAGATTGTATCAGGGGTGGAGGGGACCTGTATCATGGGTGGAGGGGACCTGTACCAGGTCTATTAAATTGTATCATGGGTGGAGGGGACCTGTACCAGGTCTATTAGTTTGTACCATGGGTGGAGGGGACCTGTACCAGGTCTATTAGATTGTACCAGGGGTGGCTGGGACCTGTTGGAGGGGACCTGTACCAGGTCTATTAGATTGTACCAGGGGACCTGTATCAGGTCTATTAGCTTGTATCATGGTTGGAGGGGACCTGTACCAGGTCTATTAGATTGTACCAGGGGTGGCTGGGACCTGTTGGAGGGGACCTGTACCAGGTCTATTAGATTGTACCAGGGGACCTGTATCAGGTCTATTAGATTGTATCATGGTTGGAGGGGACCTGTATCAGGTCTATTAGATTGTACCAGGGGTGGAGGGGACCTGTACCAGGTCTATTAGATTGTACCAGGAGTGGAGGGGACCAGTACCAGGTCCATTCGATTGTATCAGGAATGGAGGGGACCTGTACCAGGTCTATTAGATTGCACCATGGTTGGAGTGGACCCTGTACCAGGTCTATTAGATTCAACCAGGGGACCTGTACCAGGTCTATTAGATTGTAGCAGGGGTGGAGGGGACCTGTATCAGGTCTATTAGATTGTACCAGGGGTGGAGGGGACCTGTACCAGGTCTATTAGATTGTACCAGGGGTGGAGGGGACCAGTACCAGGTCCATTCGATTGTATCAGGGGTGGAGGGGACCTGTACCAGGTATATTAGATTGTATCAGGGGTGGAGGGGACCTGTACCAGGTCTATAAGATTGTATCAGGGGTGGAGGGGACCTGTACCAGGTCCATTCGATTGTATCAGGTTGGAGGGGACCTGTACCAGGTCTATTAGATTGTACCAGGGGTGGAGGGGACCTGTACCAGGTCTATTAGATTGTACCAGGGGTGGAGGGAACCTGTACCAGGTCTATTAGATTGTATCATGGGTGGAGGGGACCTGTATCATGGTTGGAGGGGACCTGTATCAGGTCTATTAGATTGAACCAAGGGTGGAGGGGACCTGTACCAGGTGTATTATATTGTATCAAGGGTGGAGGGGACCTGTACCTGGTATATTATATTGTATCAATGGTGGAGGGGACCTGTACCAGGTCTATTAGATTGTACCAGGGGTGGAGGGGACCTGTACCAGGTCTATTAGATTGTATCAGGGGTGGAGGGGACCTGTACCAGGTCTATTAGATTGTACCAGGGGTGGAGGGGACCTGTACCATGTCTATTAGATTGTATCAGGGGTGGAGGGGACCTGTACCAGGTCTATTAGATTGTATCAGGGGTGGAGGGGACCTGTACCAGGTCTATTAGATTGTACCAGGGGTGGAGGGGACCTGTACCAGGTCTATTAGATTGTACCAGGGGACCTGTATCAGGTCTATTAGATTGTATCATGGGTGGAGGGGACCTGTACCAGGTCTATTAGATTGTATCAGGGGTGGAGGGGACCTGTATCATGGGTGGAGGGGACCTGTACCAGGTCTATTAAATTGTATCATGGGTGGAGGGGACCTGTACCAGGTCTATTAGTTTGTACCATGGGTGGAGGGGACCTGTACCAGGTCTATTAGATTGTACCAGGGGTGGCTGGGACCTGTTGGAGGGGACCTGTACCAGGTCTATTAGATTGTACCAGGGGACCTGTATCAGGTCTATTAGCTTGTATCATGGTTGGAGGGGACCTGTACCAGGTCTATTAGATTGTACCAGGGGTGGCTGGGACCTGTTGGAGGGGACCTGTACCAGGTCTATTAGATTGTACCAGGGGACCTGTATCAGGTCTATTAGATTGTATCATGGTTGGAGGGGACCTGTATCAGGTCTATTAGATTGTACCAGGGGTGGAGGGGACCTGTACCAGGTCTATTAGATTGTACCAGGAGTGGAGGGGACCAGTACCAGGTCCATTCGATTGTATCAGGAATGGAGGGGACCTGTACCAGGTCTATTAGATTGCACCATGGTTGGAGTGGACCCTGTACCAGGTCTATTAGATTCAACCAGGGGACCTGTACCAGGTCTATTAGATTGTAGCAGGGGTGGAGGGGACCTGTATCAGGTCTATTAGATTGTACCAGGGGTGGAGGGGACCTGTACCAGGTCTATTAGATTGTACCAGGGGTGGAGGGGACCAGTACCAGGTCCATTCGATTGTATCAGGGGTGGAGGGGACCTGTACCAGGTATATTAGATTGTATCAGGGGTGGAGGGGACCTGTACCAGGTCTATAAGATTGTATCAGGGGTGGAGGGGACCTGTACCAGGTCCATTCGATTGTATCAGGTTGGAGGGGACCTGTACCAGGTCTATTAGATTGTATCAGGGGTGGAGGGGACCTGTACCAGGTCTATTAGATTGTACCAGGGGTGGAGGGAACCTGTACCAGGTCTATTAGATTGTATCATGGGTGGAGGGGACCTGTATCATGGTTGGAGGGGACCTGTATCAGGTCTATTAGATTGAACCAAGGGTGGAGGGGACCTGTACCAGGTGTATTATATTGTATCAAGGGTGGAGGGGACCTGTACCTGGTATATTATATTGTATCAATGGTGGAGGGGACCTGTACCAGGTCTATTAGATTGTACCAGGGGTGGAGGGGACCTGTACCAGGTCTATTAGATTGTATCAGGGGTGGAGGGGACCTGTACCAGGTCTATTAGATTGTACCAGGGGTGGAGGGGACCTGTACCATGTCTATTAGATTGTATCAGGGGTGGAGGGGACCTGTACCAGGTCTATTAGATTGTATCAGGGGTGGAGGGGACCTGTATCATGGGTGGAGGGGACCTGTACCAGGTCTATTAAATTGTACCAGGGGTGGAGGGGACCAGTACCAGGTCCATTCGATTGTATCAGGGGTGGAGGGGACCTGTATCAGGTCTATTAGATTGTATCATGGGTCGAGGGGACCTGTACCAGGTCTATTAGATTGTATCAGGGGTGGAGGGGAGCTGTACCAGGTCTATTAGTTTGTACCATGGGTGGAGGGGACCTGTACCAGGTCTATTAGATTGTACCAGGGGTGGAGGGGACCTGTTGGAGGGGACCTGTACCAGGTCTATTAGATTGTACCAGGGGACCTGTATCAGGTCTATTAGATTGTATCATGGTTGGAGGGGACCTGTACCAGGTCTATTAAATTGTATCATGGGTGGAGGGGACCTGTACCAGGTCTATTAGTTTGTACCATGGGTGGAGGGGACCTGTACCAGGTCTATTAGATTGTACCAGGGGTGGAGGGGACCTGTTGGAGGGGACCTGTACCAGGTCTATTAGATTGTACCAGGGGACCTGTATCAGGTCTATTAGATTGTATCATGGTTGGAGGGGACCTGTACCAGGTCTATTAGATTGTACCAGGGGTGGAGGGGACCTGTACCAGGTCTATTAGATTGTGTCAGGGGTGGAGGGGACCTGTACCAGGTCTATTAGATTGTATCAGGGGTTGAGGGGACCTGTACCAGGTCTATTAGATTGTACCAGGGGTGGAGAGGACCTGTTGGAGGGGACCTGTACCAGGTCTATTAGATTGTACCAGGGGACCTGTATCAGGTCTATTAGATTGTATCATGGTTGGAGGGGACCTGTATCAGGTCTATTAGATTGTACCAGGGGTGGAGGGGACCAGTACCAGGTCCATTCGATTGTATCAGGTGTGGAGTGGACCTGTACCAGGTCTATTAGATTGTGTCAGGGGTGGAGGGGACCTGTACCAGGTCTATTAGATTGTATCAGGGGTGGAGGGGACCTGTATCATGGGTGGAGGGGACCTGTACCAGGTCTATTAAATTGTATTATGGGTGGAGGGGACCTGTACCAGGTCTATTAGTTTGTACCATGGGTGGAGGGGACCTGTTGGAGGGGACCTGTACCAGGTCTATTAGATTGTACCAGGGGTGGAGGGGGCCTGTTGGAGGGGACCTGTACCAGGTCTATTAGATTGTACCAGGGGACCTGTATCAGGTCTATTAGATTGTATCATGGTTGGAGGGGACCTGTACCAGGTCTATTAGATTGTACCAGGGGTGGCGGGGACCTGTTGGAGGGGACCTGTACCAGGTCTATTAGATTGTACCAGGGGACCTGTATCAGGTCTATTAGATTGTATCATGGTTGGAGGGGACCTGTATCAGGTCTATTAGATTGTACCAGGGGTGGAGGGGACCTGTACCAGGTCTATTAGATTGTACCAGGGGTGGAGGGGACCAGTACCAGGTCCATTCGATTGTATCAGGAATGGAGGGGACCTGTACCAGGTCTATTAGATTTTACCAGGTCTATTAGATTGTACCAGGTCTATTAGATTGTACCAGGTATATTAGATTGTATCAGGGGTGGAGGGGACCTGTACCAGGTCCATTCAATTGTATCAGGGTGGAGGGGACCTGTACCAGGTCTATTAGATTGTACCAGGGGTGGAGGTAACCTGTACCAGGTCTATTAGATTGTATCATGGGTGGAGGGGACCTGTACCAGGTCTATTAGATTGTACCAGGGGTGGAGGTAACCTGTACCAGGTCTATTAGATTGTATCATGGGTGGAGGGGACCTGTATCATGGTTGGAGGGGACCTGTATCAGGTCTATTAGATTGAACCAAGGGTGGATGGGACCTGTACCAGGTGTATTATATTGTATCAAGGGTGGAGGGGACCTGTACCTGGTATATTATATTGTATCAAGGGTGGAGGGGACCTGTACCAGGTCTATTAGATTGTACCAGGGGTGGAGGGGACCTGTACCAGGTCTATTAGATTGTACCAGGTCTATTAGATTGTACCAGGGGTGGAGGGGACCTGTACCGGGTCTATTAGATTGTATCAGGGGTGGAGGGGACCTGTACCAGGTCTATTAGATTGTACCAGGGGTGGAGGGGACCTGTACCATGTCTATTAGATTGTATCAGGGGTGGAGGGGACCTGTACCAGGTCTATTAGATTGTATCATGGGTGGAGGGGACCTGTACCAGGTCTATTAGATTGTACCAGGGGACCTGTACCAGGTCTATTAGATTGTACCAGGGGTGGAGGGGACCTGTACCAGGTCTATTAGATTGTACCAGGGGTGGAGGGGACCTGTACCAGGTCTATTAGATTGTATCATGGGTGGAGGGGACCTGTACCAGGTCTATTAGATTTTACCATGGGTGGAGGGGACCTGTACCAGGTCTATTAGATTGTACCAGGGGTGGAGGGGACCTGTACCAGGTCTATTAGAATGTACCAGGGGTGGAGGGGACCTGTACCATATCTATTAGATTGTATCAAGGGTGGAGGGGACCTGTATCATGGTTGGAGAGGACCTGTATCAGGTGTATTAGATTGTACCAGGGGTGGAGGGGACCTGTACCAGGTGTATTATATTGTACCAGGGGTGGAGGGGACCTGTACCAGGTGTATTATATTGTATCAAGGGTGGAGGGGACCTGTACCAGGTCTATTAGATTGTACCAGGGGTGGAGGGGACCTGTATCAGGTCTATTAGATTGTACCAGGGGTGGAGGGGACCTGTACCAGGTGTATTATATTGTATCAAGGGTGGAGGGGACCTGTACCAGGTGTATTATATTGTATCACGGGTGGAGGGGACCTGTACCAGGTGTATTATATTGTACCAGGGGTGGAGGGGACCTGTACCAGGTGTATTATATTGTATCAAGGGTGGAGGGGACCTGTACCAGGTCTATTAGATTGTACCAGGGGTGGAGGGGACCTGTATCAGGTCTATTAGATTGTACCAGGGGTGGAGGGGACCTGTACCAGGTCTATTAGATTGTACCAGGGGTGGAGGGGACCTGTACCATATCTATTAGATTGTATCAAGGGTGGAGGGGACCTGTATCATGGTTGGAGAGGACCTGTATCAGGTCTATTAGATTGTACCAGGGGTGGAGGGGACCTGTACCAGGTGTATTATATTGTATCAAGGGTGGTGGGGACCTGTATCATGGTTGGAGAGGACCTGTATCAGGTCTATTAGATTGTACCAGGGGTGGAGGGGACCTGTACCAGGTCTATTAGATTGTACCAGGGGTGGAGGGGACCTGTACCAGGTCTATTAGATTGTACCAGGGGTGGAGGGGACCTGTACCAGGTCTATTAGATTGTACCAGGGGTGGAGGGGACCTGTACCAGGTCTATTAGATTGTACCAGGGGTGGAGGGGACCTGTACCAGGTCTATTAGATTGTATCAGGGGTGGAGGGGACCTGTATCATGGGTGGAGGGGACCTGTACCAGGTGTATTATATTGTATCAAGGGTGGAGGGGACCTGTACCAGGTCTATTAGATTGTACCATGGTTGGAGGGGACCTGTACCAGGTCTATTAGATTGTACCATGGTTGGAGGGGACCTGTACCAGGTGTATTAGATTGAACCATGGTTGGAGGGGACCTGTATCATGGTTGGAGGGGACCTGTATCAGGTCTATTAGATTGTATCAGGGATGGAGAGAACCCTGGGCTCCCCAGTGGCGCAGCTTTCTAGGATACTGCACCTCATTTCAGTGCAAGAGGCATCACTACAGTCCCTGGTTCCAATACTCTGTTACTGTCTGTGTTACCCTGCCTGTGTTACTCTGTTACTCTGCCTGTGTTTCTCTGTTACTCTGCCTGTGTTACTCTGTTACTCTGCCTGTGTTTCTCTGTTACTCTGCCTGTGTTACTCTGCCTGTGTTTCTCTGTTACTCTGCCTGTGTTACTCTGCCTGTGTTTCTCTGTTACTCTGCCTGTGTTACTCTGCCTGTGTTTCTCTGTTACTCTGCCTGTTACTCTGCCTGTGTTTCTCTGCCTGTATTTCTTTGTTACTCTGCCTGTGTTTCTCTATTAATCTGCCTGTGTTACTCTGCCTGTGTTACTCTGCCTGTATTTCTCTGTTACCCTGCCTATGTTTCTCTGTTACCCTGCCTGTGTTACTCTGCCTGTGTTTCTCTGTTACTCTGCCTGTGTTTCTCTGTTTCTCTGCCTGTGTTACTCTGCCTGTGTTTCTCTGTTACCCTGCCTCTGTTTCTCTGTTACTCTGCCTGTGTTACCCTGCCTGTGTTTCTCTGTTACTCTGCCTGTGTTTCTCTGTTACTCTGCCTGTGTTACTCTGCCTGTGTGTCTCTGCCTGTGTTACTCTGCCTGTGTGTCTCTGCCTGTGTGCCTGTGTTACCCTGCCTGTGTTACTCTGCCTGTGTTTCTCTGTTACCCTGCCTGTTTTTCTGTGTTACCCTGCCTGTGTTTCTCTGCCTGTGTTTCTCTGTTACCCTGCCTGTGTTTCTCTGCCTGTGTTACTCTGTTACTCTGCCTGTGTTTCTCTGTTACTCTGCATGTGTTACTCTGTTACTCTGCCTGTGTTTCTCTGTTACTCTGCCTGTGTTACTCTGCCTTTGTTTCTCTGTTACTCTGCCTGTGTTACTCTGCCTGTGTTTCTCTGTTTCTCTGCCTGTGTTTCTCTGCCTGTGTTTCTCTGTTACTCTGCCTGTGTTTCTCTGCCTGTGTTTCTCTGTTACCCTGCCTGTGTTTCTCTGTTACCCTGCCTGTGTGTCTCTGCCTGTGTTACCCTGCCTGTGTTTCTCTGTTACCCTGCCTGTGTTACTCTGCCTGTGTTTCTCTGCCTGTGTTTCTCTGCCTGTTTTTCTCTGCCTGTGTTTCTCTGTTACCCTGCCTGTGTTACCCTGCCTGTGTTTCTCTGCCTGTGTTTCTCTGCCTGTGTTACCCTGCCTGTGTTTCTCTGTTACTCTGCCTGTGTTTCTGTTTTTCTGCCTGTGTTTTTCTATCTGTGTTACCCTGCCTGTGTTTCTCTGCCTGTTTCTCTGTTACCCTGCCTGTGTTTCTCTGTTACCCTGCCTGTGTTGCCCTGCCTTTGTTTCTCTGCCTGTGTTTCTCTGTTACCCTGCCTGTTTTTCTCCGTTACCCTGCCTGTGTCTGTGTTTCTCTGCCTGTGTTTCTCTGCCTGTGTTTCTCTGTTACTCTGCCTGTGTTTCTCTGTTACCCTGCCTGTGTTGCCCTGCCTGTGTTTCTCTGCCTGTGTTTCTCTGTTACTCTGCCTGTGTTTCTCTGTTACCCTGCCTGTTTTTCTGTGTTACCCTGCCTGTGTTTCTCTGCCTGTGTTTCTCTGTTACCCTGCCTGTGTTTCTCTGCCTGTGTTTCTCTGTTACTCTGCCTGTGTTTCTCTGTTACTCTGCCTGTGTTTCTCTGTTACTCTGCCTGTGTTTCTCTGTTACTCTGCCTGTGTTTCTCTGCCTGTGTTTCTCTGTTACTCTGCCTGTGTTTTCCCTGTTAACCTGCCTGTGTTACTCTGCCTGTGTGTCTCTGCCTGTGTTACCCTGCCTGTGTTTCTCTGCCTGTGTTTCTCTGCCTTTGTTTATCTGCCTGTGTTTCTCTGTTACTCTGCCTGTGTTTCTCTGTTACTCTGCCTGTGTTTCTCTGTTACCCTGCCTGTGTTTCTCTGTTACCCTGCCTGTGTTACTCTGCCTGTGTGTCTCTGCCTGTTTTACCCTGCCTGTGTTTCTCTGCCTGTGTTTCTCTGCCTGTGTTTCTCTGCCTGTGTTTCTCTGCCTGTTTCTCTGCCTGTGTTTCTCTGTTACCCTGCCTGTGTTTCTCTGCCTGTGTTTCTCTGTTACTCTGCCTGTGTTTCTCTGCCTGTGTTTCTCTGCCTGTGTTTCTCTGTTACCCTGCCTGTGTTTCTCTGCCTGTGTTTCTCTGTTACTCTGTCTGTGTTACTTTGTCTGTGTTTGTGTTACTCTGTCTCTGTTACTGTCCCTGTCTCTCCAGCTGAACCCTGACCCTTACTAGCTGGGGTTCCACCCTGTCGACGTGAGCTGAAAGGGATATTGAATAGTGAAGAGATAACAGTGGTATCACTGTTTGTTGCCGTGTTAAAGGCAAGTCCATCAATCAGTGTATATTTGAATAGCACTTTCAGCTGAAACAGTTGTCACCAAGTGCTTGACGTTGGGCTCATGAGTCCCTTTGCTTGTAGAATGTTTAAATGGTTTATTAAATCAAGATGTATTGTGCTTTCTATTCATCTTACAGATCAGTCAGATGCTCGGAAATCAGATGAGGTTTGGCGTACGAGAGCCAATAGGCCTCAGGTAAGACCGGAGATTGTATATAACAATCATCTCAGAGTAAGATTCCTGATCTACTGTAGTCATTGGTCCTCAGGTCAGAACAGAGATTGTATGTATCAAACATCTCAGAGTAAGATTCCTGATCTACTGTAGTGATTAGTCCTCAGGTAAGACCGGAGATTGTATATAACAAACATCTCAGAGTAAGATTCCTGATCTAGGATCTCCCCCCCCCCCCCCCCTGAAGTGTATTGATCATAGTGGTATAGTCTAAGGTAATGAAGTGGTTTAGTCTAAGGTAATGAAGTGGTATAGTGGTATAGTGGTATAGTCTAAGGTAATGTAGTGGTATAGTGGTTTAGTCTAAGGTAATGAAGTGGTATAGTGGTATAGTCTAAGGTAATGTAGTGGTATAGTGGTATAGTGGTATAGTCTAAGGTATTGAAGTGGTATAGTGGTATAGTCTAAGGTAATGAAGTGGTATAGTCTAAGGCAGGGGTGTCAAAGTCAAATGGACGGAGGGCCAAATAAAAAAATCAGCTACAAGACGAGGGCCGGACTGTTCGAATGTTCATTGAAAAATTTTTAAATGACGCATATAGTCTAGTGAACCTAATTGAACCTACTGAAAACCTAACAAATATATTACAATATGATCAGATAAATAAAGCAATATTTTCTTATGGCTCTGTCAGTAATCTTTAATTTTCAACAGACACAAAAGACAAATTTCCTTTATATAAATATCCCCATAACATGAACATTAAATGAAAGAAACCGGTATTCAAGGCACCATCAGTAGACTATATTTTCTATTTTAGCAAAAGTGGGCTAAATTTACTTCAAAGAAAAAACAATAATAGCAATTTTCTATCATCCACTCAACTGAAATATTTTTAAAATATAATTGGATTGAAATACAAAAAAATAAAGTGCAAAAATCTATTAATCAAAAACAACACTTTGTTTAAGGAGAAGTAACATGCAGTGAAAACAAATATTAAATTTTAACTTTTAAACTTGAACTGAGTAAAAACTCTAAATATGTGATTGCACAGTAATGTTCACTTGTTTGAGGTTGAGGGTGATACTTGGTGGTGTCCCATCTTTTCCATAAGTTCATCAATGTTCGGGGTAAGGCTCTGAGCTGAAGAAATCCTCAGAATTGAGTGGAGGTGTTCAGCAGTAAGTCGACTTCTGTGTGATGTTTTGTTCAGGTTCATCAAAGAAAACAGTTGTTCACACAGGTATGTGCTGCCAAACATAGACAACGTTTGAGCAGCCTGGATGCGCAGCTGGGGCATTGTGCCGGGGAGGAAACGGGCGAACTCCGCAGCACCCACTGCCGCATATTTTGCCCTCAGTGCATCATTGCATTGGAGGTCAATCAACTCCATTTGGAGGTTTGGTGGTGAGCTTTCCACGTCAACAGCAAATGGGTTACCGAGCAGTTCCAACCTGCTTTTTTGTGCTTCAAAGTCAGCAAATCGGCGTCGAAAGTCAGCGGCAAGCATACCTATTTTATCAGCCAACTGTGTGCTCGGGAACGCACTGGTAGAGAGCTTCTCTTTCATGGTCTGGCAGCTGGGAAAGTGGCTCAAATTTTCTTTCCGCATCTGCGTCTCCCACAGAGTCAGTTTGGTTTTAAATGCCTTCACTGTACTGTACATATCAGAGATGACACGATCCCGACCCTGCAGCTGCAAGTTTATTGCATTCAGATGACTCGTAATGTCACACAGAAAAGCCATTTCACACAGAAACATTTCGTCTCGGAGTTGTGTTGTGTCTTTCCCTTTGCTGTCCAAGAACAGACAAATCTCCTCACGAAGCTCGAAACATCTTTGAAGCACCTTTCCCTGGCTTAGCCATCGCACCTCTGTGTGATAAGGCAAATCACCATGCTCCGTTTCTAACTCCGTCAGAAATGCCTTGAACTGGCGGTGATTCAAACCTTTGGCTCTGATAAAGTTAACTGTGCGCGTGATGATGCTCATTACATGCTCCATTTTCAAGGCTTTACCGCACAACGCTTCCTGGTGTATGATACAATGATAAGCTGTCAGCTCACCTGTCGCGTTTTCCTCTTGCATCTTTTCCCGTATCTTCGCCACCAGTCCGCTCCTGTGTCCACACATCGCAGGTGCTCCGTCGGTTGTCAAACCCACGAGTTTTTCCCAAGGCAGCTCCATCTCATTTACACATCTTGACACCTCTTCATACAAATCATGCCCCGTAGTTGTGCCATGCATAGGACGTAAAGCCAAAAACTCCTCTGTCACGCTTAGGTTGGAGTCCACTCCGCGGATGAAAATTGACAACTGGGCAATGTCAGAAATGTCGGTGCTCTCATCCACAGCCAAGGAATATGCAATAAAATCTTTTCCCTTTTTCACAAGCTGCTCTTTTAGATTGATGGACAACTGGTCTACTCTCTCGGCAATGGTGTTTCTGCTCAGACTCACATTTAAAAAGAGTTGCCTTTTTTCTGGGCAAACTTCGTCACAAACTTTAATCATGCAGTTTTTGATGAAATCCCCCTCCGTAAATGGCCGGGCTGATTTAGCGATCTCTTCTGCCAAAATAAAACTGGCCTTGACAGCAGCCTGGCCTTGTGATTTGGCTTTTTTGAACAGAGCCTGTCGAGATTTGAGGCCTCGTTTTAATTCCTCTGCCTTTTGTAGCCTTTGTTCCATGTCCATATTCTTGTTTTTGTCCGCGTGTTTCGTTTCATAATGTCGTCTCAGATTATACTCTTTCAGTACCGCCACACTTTCTCCACACAGAAGACACACAGGTTTTCCAGCTACCTTCGTGAACATATACTCCGACTCCCACCTTGTTTGAAACCCCCGGTTCTCAGTATCCACCTTCCGTTTTGCCATTTTTGATGGGTATCTGAAAGTTAATTTTACTGTGATGCTGACGACTGCTGTGCCAATAAATATTGAAATGAAGCAGCCTACTGCTCGGTGCGTCACCTTTGCATTGTGGGAAATGTAGTATTGGTGCGTGTAAAAGATCTGCGGGCTGCCGGCTTGCTGCGGGCCGGTTCTAATAATAAATCAAGATCATCCCAGGGGCCGTAAAAAACCTTCTTGCGGGCCGGATGTGGCCCGCGGGCCTTGACTCTGACATATGTGGTCTAAGGTAATGAAGTGGTATAGTGGTTTAGTTAAGGCAGGGTGGGCAAACCTTTTGGCTCAAGGGCCACATTGACTTTTTGAAACCAATTGAAGGGCCACATACTATATGTATATACATTGGGGCAAAAAAGTATTTAGTCAGCCACCAATTGTGCAAGTTCTCCCACTTAAAAAGATGAGAGAGGCCAGTACTTTTGATCATAGGTACACTTCAACTATGACAGACAAAATGAGAAAAAAAATCCAGAAAATCACATTGTAGGATTTTTTATGAATTTATTTGCAAATTATGGTGGAAAATAAGTATTTGGTCACCTACAAACAAGCAAGATTTCTGGCTATTTAATGTCCTAAAAACAAGTCAAAATGAGGCTCAGTAGTGTGTGTGGCCTCCACGTGCCTGTATGACCTCCCTACAACGCCTGGGCATGCTCCTGATGAGGTGGTGGATGGTCTCCTGAGGGATCTCCTCCCAGACCTGGACTAAAGCATCCGCCAACTCCTGGACAGTCTGTGTTGCAACGTGGCGTTGGTGGATGGAGCGAGACATGATGTCCCAGATGTGTTCAATTGGATTCAGGTCTGGGGAACGGGCGGGCCAGTCCATAGCATCAATGCCTTCCTCTTGCAGGAACTGCTGACACACTCCAGCCACATGAGGTCTAGCATTGTCTTGCATTAGGAGGAACCCAGGGCCAACCACACCAGCATATGGTCTCACAGGGATCTCATCTCGGGGTGGCATTTCTCATCTCGGTACCTAATGGCAGTCAGGCTACCTCTGGCGAGCACATGGAGGGCTGTGCGGCCCCCCAAAGAAATGCCACCCCACACCATGACTGACCCACCGCCAAACCGGTCATGCTGGAGGATGTTGCAGGCAGCAGAACGTTCTTCACGGCGTCTCCAGACTCTCACGTCTGTCACGTGTTCAGTGTGAACCTGCTTTCATCTGTGAAGAGCACAGGGCGCCAGTGGCGAATTTGCCAATCTTAGTGTTCTCTGGCAAATGCCAAACGTCCTGCACGGTGTTGGGCTGTAAGCACAACCCCCACCTGTGGACGTCGGGCCCTCATACCACCCTCATGGAGTCTGTTTCTGACCGTTTGAGCAGACACATGCACATTTGTGGCCTGCTGGAGGTCATTTTGCAGGGCTCTGGCAGTGCTCCTCCTGCTCCTCCTTGCACAAAGACGGAGGTAGCGGTCCTGCTGCTGGGTTGTTGCCCTCCTACGGCCTCCTCCACGTCTCCTGATGTACTGGCCTGTCTCCTGGTAGCACCTCCATGCTCTGGACACTACGCTGACAGACACAGCAAACCTTGCCACAGCTCGCATTGATGAGGTGCACTTCCTGAGCCACTTGTGTGGGTTGTAGACTCCGTCTCATGCTACCACTAGAGTGAAAGCACCGCCAGCATTCAAAAGTGACCAAAACATCAGCCAGGAAGCATAGGAACTGAGAAGTGGTCTGTGGTCACCACCTGCAGAACCGCTCCTTTATTGGGGGTGTCTTGCTAAATGCCTATAATTTCCACCTGTTGTCTATTCCATTGGCACAACAGCATGTGAAATGTATTGTCAATCAGTGTTGCTTCCTAAGTGGACAGTTTGATTTCACAGAAGTGTGATTGACTTGGAGTTACATTGTGTTGTTTAAGTGTCCCCTTTATTTTTTTGAGCAGTGTATATGAAAATACCCTCAAATAAAAGGTGTCATTCTGTTCTCTCGCCTCGTATAAAACAATTGATCTCAAATCCCAAATGTTGGAGTAGAGAGCTTCACTGTCCAAATAAACATGTAGGGGAGTGTATGTCACAGTCACAAAGAGAATAGTTGCTGTTAGACATACCGTTATTCTCTCAACGTTTCAAAAGGGTGAAATCAGATCCATTTGTATATCAATATTTCTTCTTTTACTTTGTCTTTTAGAATCTTTTTAGTAGCCCAATGTTTTACCGGTTAGATTAGGTAATACATCTGTTGTGACGTTTGTTATTTTTCTCCACAGTAATTCATTTTGTCTCGGATTTTGTTGGGCTTTTAAGTTTGTGGCTAGTTTTGTCTATTTCCTGGCTAGTTCCTGAGAGGACAGATAGCTAGCGTAGTTAGCATGCTTGCTTGAAAAATGGCGATTTGTGATTGATTATATTCTTTAAAAACAGCTACACTTTCTTGGCATATCAGGCCTTATGTCCAATATTAGTTAAAAAAAATAATAAAATTAAAAATGTTGCTGTCCATTTTTCTTTAAATATACAACATTCAATTTTCGCGGCACTTATTTTTCACATCAAAAGTCGTCAAGCAATGAAGTGGCCACGATGACTGAGCGCATTCTGAATCCGACTGTAGGCTGAAATACAGTGCACGTTACCAGGCTACAGCGCCATCTATTGGGGGATGTTTGTAAATCATGGAATGAGTCATTTTAGGCCAAAAATCTTAACTCAAATATAATCATATTTAATACATTTTTAAAAATGTATCGCCGGCCGTACCCCCCCCCCCCCCCCCCTTACTAAGGTAATGGAAAGTGTACACATCAAAGTGGGAGTGATGGAGTAGCAGGACATGAAAGGAAAATGAATGTCCACTGACTCCAGGCCCAATGCCACCCTAGTCCATATATAGAGCACTACTTCAGACCTGGGCCCAAAGGGACTATGTAGGGTATAGGTTTCCGTTTGGGATGCTGCCAGTGTTTACTGCTCTCAGCAGCCAGACATAAAAAGGTGTTGTGATCTTTACAGAAGATTCATTATACAGACAGGTAGCAGACATTAGATTTACTCTCTCATTTAGTTCCTTCCCATGTGTCCCAAATGGCACCCTATTCCCTATATAGTGCACTACTCTTTTTTTTTTTTTTACAAGAACCCTGTTCAAAAGTAGTGTACTTGATAAGGGAATAGGTGTGCCATTTGGTAGGCTTACATTCTCTACTACCAGTAGGCCCTTTCATATGGTTGTTGTAGTGTGAAGAGAATAGGATCCTTATACAACCATCAACAGAATATAGGATCCTTATAGAACCATCAACAGAATATAGGATCCTTATAGAACCATCAACAGAATATAGGATCCTTGTAGAACCATCAACAGAATATAGGATCCTTATAGAACCATCAACAGAATATAGGATCCTTATACAACCATCAACAGAATATAGGATCCTCATACAACCATCAACAGAATATAGGATCCTTATACAACCATCAACAGAATATAGGATCCTTATACAACCATCAACAGAATATAGGATCCTTATACAACCATCAACAGAATATAGGATCCTTGTAGAACCATCAACAGAATATAGGATCCTTATAGAACCATCAACAGAATATAGGATCCTTATACAACCATCAACAGAATATAGGATCCTCATACAACCATCAACAGAATATAGGATCCTTATACAACCATCAACAGAATATAGGATCCTTATACAACCATCAACAGAATATAGGATCCTTATACAACCATCAACAGAATATAGGATCCTCATACAACCATCAACAGAATATAGGATCCTTATACAACCATCAACAGAATATAGGATCCTTATACAACCATCAACAGAATATAGGATCCTTATAGAACCATCAACAGAATATAGGATCCTTATACAACCATCAACAGAATATAGGATCCTTATAGAACCATCAACAGAATATAGGATCCTTATAGAACCATCAACAGAATATATGATCCTTATACAACCATCAACAGAATATAGGATCCTTATAGAACCATCAACAGAATATAGGATCCTTGTAGAACCATCAATAGAATGTAGGATCCTTATAGAACCATCAACAGAATATAAGATCCTTGTAGAACCATCAATATAATGTAGGATCCTTATAGAACCATCAACAGAATATAGGATCCTTGTAGAACCATCAATAGAATGTAGGATCCTTATCGAACCATCAACAGAATATAGGATCCTTATAGAACCATGAGCAGCCGGAATATAGGATCCTTATTGAACCATCAACAGAGTATAGGATCCTTATAGAACCATCAACAGAATATAGGAATCCTATAGAATATAGGATCCTCAAAGAACCATCATCAGAATATAGAATCCTTATAGAACCATCAACAGAATATAGGATCCTCATAGAACCATCAACAGAATATAGGATCCTTATAGAACCATCAACAGAATATAGGATCCTCATAGAACCATCATCAGAATATAGAATCCTTATAGAACCATCAACAGAATATAGGATCCTTATAGAACCATCATCAGAATATAGAATCCTTATAGAACCATCAACAGAATACAGGATCCTCATAGAACCATCATCAGAATATAGAATCCTTATAGAACCATCAACAGAATATATGATCCTCATAGAACCATCAACAGAATATAGGATCCTTATAGAACCATCAACAGAATATAGGATCCTTATAGAACCATCAACAGAATATAGAATCCTTATAGAACCATCAACAGAATATAGAATCCTTATAGAACCATCAACAGAATATAGAATCCTTATAGAACCATCAACAGACAGAATATTCAGCAGTTACTTCCTGTTACCTATTTGATATGATAGTTGCACTGTGGGAGAATACAGGATGAAGTACAGGCAGCTGGATCAGTCTCTCTCTGTCTGCGTCCTGAATGGCCCAATGGATTCCCATTGTTCTCTGAGCTCTGTCTAGTGTGTTTCTGATGATCAATATCTGTGTTTATTCCTCTCCTGTGTTTCTGATCAATACAATGTATTTATGTCTTTCTTCTGTGTTTTCTTTCTAGGATATGGATTCTCATGTCTGCTGTTCTGTTCACAACCATAGCCTTACTGGTAAGTAGTGTACACTAGTCAACTGGACTAAACCATAGCCTTAATAGTAAGTAGTGTACACTAGTCAACTGGACTAAACCATAGCCTTACTGGTAAGTAGTGTACATTAGTCAACTGGACTAAACCATAGCCTTAGTAGTGTACATTAGTCAACTGGACTAAACCATAGCCTTAATAGTAAGTAGTGTACATTAGTCAACTGGACTAAACCATAGCCTTACTGGTAAGTAGTGTACACTAGTCAACTGGACTAAACCATAGCCTTAATAGTAAGTAGTGTACATTAGTCAACTGGACTAAACCATAGCCTTAATAGTAAGTAGTGTACATTAGTCAACTGGACTAAACCATAGCCTTAGTAGTGTACATTAGTCAACTGGACTAAACCATAGCCTTAATAGTAAGTATTGTACATTAGTCAACTGGACTAAACCATAGCCTTAGTAGTGTACACTAGTCAACTGGACTAAACCATAGCCTTAATAGTAAGTAGTGTACATTAGTCAACTGGACTAAACCATAGCCTTAATAGTAAGTAGGGTACATTAGTCAACTGGACTAAACCATAGCCTTAGTAGTGTACACTAGTCAACTGGACTAAACCATAGCCTTAATAGTAAGTAGTGTACACTAGTCAACTGGACTAAACCATAGCCTTAGTAGTGTACATTAGTCAACTGGACTAAACCATAGCCTTACTGGTAAGTGTACATTAGTCAACTGGACTAAACCATAGCCTTAATAGTAAGTATTGTACATTAGTCAACTGGACTAAACCATAGCCTTACTGGTAAGTAGTGTACACTAGTCAACTGGACTAAACCATAGCCTTACTGGTAAGTAGTGTACACTAGTCAACTGGACTAAACCATAGCCTTACTGGTAAGTAGTGTACACTAGTCAACTGGACTAAACCATAGCCTTAATAGTGAGTACTGTACATTAGTCAACTGGACTAAACCATAGCCTTAGTAGTGTACATTAGTCAACTGGACTAAACCATAGCCTTACTGGTAAGTAGTGTACATTAGTCAACTGGACTAAACCATAGCCTTAATAGTAAGTATTGTACATTAGTCAACTGGACTAAACCATAGCCTTACTGGTAAGTAGTGTACATTAGTCAACTGGACTAAACCATAGCCTTACTGGTAAGTAGTGTACATTAGTCAACTGGACTAAACCATAGCCTTAATAGTAAGTAGTGTACATTAGTCAACTGGACTAAACCATAGCCTTAATAGTAAGTATTGTACATTAGTCAACTGGACTAAACCATAGCCTTAATAGTAAGTAGTGTACATTAGTCAACTGGACTAAACCATAGCCTTAATAGTAAGTAGTGTACATTAGTCAACTGGACTAAACCATAGCCTTAATAGTAAGTAGTGTACATTAGTCAACTGGACTAAACCATAGCCTTAATAGTAAGTAGTGTACATTAGTCAACTGGACTTAGCTTGACCTCTGCTGTACTGTATAGAAATCCCAATCTCCTTGGTCCTGGGGAATGGACCGGGTGTGCAGGCTTGTCCTCCAGCCCCACACTAACAACAACAACATCTGATTTGACTCATCAAGGTCTTGTTGATTAGTTGAATCAGGTGTGTTGTTACCTGGTTGGGGGGAAAAGCCTGTAACCCCGGTGAACCCAGAACCAGGACAGAAGACACTACTGCTGGATGGGTTGTCAAGTGTCTCTGGGTCTATCAAAAGCCTTATTATTGTTATTATTATTTTACAGCATATGTAACACTGAGCTCTTCTTCTCTCTCCTACCTCTCTCTCTCTCACTCTCTCTCCTCCCTCTCTCTCCTCCCTCTCTCTCTCTCTCTCTCTCTCCCTCTCTCAAATCAAATCTCTCTCTCCCACTCTTGCGCTCTCTCCCACCCCTCTCTCCCCCTCGCTCCCCTCCCTCTCTCTCCCACTCTCTTGTGCTCTCTCTCTCCCACCTCTTTCCCCTCTCTCTCCCTCTCTCTTCCACCTCTATCCCCTCTCTCTCTCTCTCCATCTCTCCCTCCCTCTCTCCCACCTCTTTCCCCTCTCTCCCTCTCTCTCCCACCTCATTCCCCTCTTCCTCTCTCTCCCACCTCTTTCCCCTCTCTCTCTCTCTCTTTCTCTCTCTCTTCCTCCCTGTCTGTCTCTACAGGCTCTAGTGTTCCCCAGTCAGCTCTATGAGTTTGTGTTTGAGCTCAGGACCACCAGGATCTCCATCAGACTCTATGGAGGAGCCCTACTCAGTAAGGGCTGTCTACTGTGACAGTATCAGACTCTAGGGAGGAGGAGCACTACTCAGTAAGGGCTGTCTGCTGTGACAGTATCAGACTCTATGGAGGAGGAGCACTACTCCGTAAGGGCTGTCTACTGTGACAGTATCAGACTCTAGGGAGGAGCACTACTCAGTAAGGGCTGTCTACTGTGACAGTATCAGACTCTATGGAGGAGGAGCACTACTCAGTAAGGGCTGTCTACTGTGACAGTATCAGACTCTATGGAGGAGGAGCACTACTCAGTAAGGGCTGTCTACTGTGACAGTATCAGACTCTAGGGAGGAGGAGCACTACTCAGTAAGGGCTGTCTACTGTGACAGTATCAGACTATGAAGGAGCACTACTCAGTAAGGGCTGTCTACTGTCACTTCTCTGCCAAGGAAACCGCTCCGTCTCACCAGCTATTAATGATTAAACATCTGTACTTCTTAATATTTAATGGTCCTGTCGAGTTCCTGACTAACTCCTCTAGGGTAGAGTACACTTGTCGTTGATGAACAGTGTTAAAGTGAGGACATGAAGCAATGCATTCTGGATCCTGTAGTTCGTGTTGAGTGACTTGTTGGCCCAGAAAGAGGGACCAGGTATGATAAGAGGACAACGTTCAGATGTCTAGAGGGGGTTTTCCTGCCGGTAAAGAAACACATCTATTTAACTGGGTTGAAAAGACCGCCTGCTATATAACCTTATTCAATTATACATCAAACATGTTCATCTCCAGATCACAATGAGAATATATTATGTCATGGAATCTCACTTTGTGTCTCCTTTTAGATGGAACAGGTAGAACCAGAACCAGTTGAGGGTTTACCTGGCTAAATAACAGGTAGATCCAGAACCAGATGAGGGCTTACCTAGCTAAATAACAGGTAGGACCAGCTGAGGGCTTACCTAGCTAAATAACAGGTAGGACCAGAACCAGCTGAGGGCTTACCTAGCTAAATAACAGGTACGACCAGAACCAGTTTAGGGCTTACCTAGCTAAATAACAGGTAGGACCAGAACCAGTTTAGGGCTTACCTAGCTAAATAACAGGTAGGACCAGCTGAGGGCTTACCTAGCTAAATAACAGGTAGGACCAGCTGAGGGCTTACCTGGCTAAATAACAGGTAGGACCAGAACCAGCTGAGGGCTTACCTAGCTAAATAACAGGTAGGACCAGAACCAGCTGAGGGCTTACCTAGCTAAATAACAGGTAGGACCAGAACCAGTTTAGGGCTTACCTAGCTAAATAACAGGTAGGACCAGAACCAGCTGAGGGCTTACCTAGCTAAATAACAGGTAGGACCAGCTGAGGGCTTACCTAGCTAAATAACAGGTAAGACCAGAACCAGCTGAGGGTTTACCTAGCTAAATAACAGGTAAGACCAGAACCAGCTGAGGGTTTACCTAGCTAAATAACAGGTAGGACCAGAACCAGCTGAGGGCTTACCTAGCTAAATAACAGGTAGGACCAGCTGAGGGCTTACCTAGCTAAATAACAGGTAGAACCAGAACCAGCTGAGGGCTTACCTAGCTAAATACCAGGTAGAACCAGAACCAGCTGAGGGCTTACCTAGCTAAATACCAGGTAGAACCAGAACCAGCTGAGGGCTTACCTAGCTAAATAACAGGTAGGACCAGAACCAGCTGAGGGCTTACCTAGCTAAATAACAGGTAGGACCAGAACCAGCTGAGGGCTTACCTAGCTAAATACCAGGTAGAACCAGAACCAGCTGAGGGCTTATCTAGCTAAATAACAGGTAGAACCAGCTGAGGGTTTACCTAGCTAAATAACAGTTAGGACCAGAACCAGCTGAGGGCTTACCTAGCTAAATACCAGGTAGAACCAGAACCAGCTGAGGGCTTACCTAGCTAAATAACAGGTAGGACCAGCTGAGGGCTTACCTAGCTAAAAAACAGGTAGGACCAGAACCAGCTGAGGGCTTACCTAGCTAAATAACAGGTAGGACCAGAACCAGCTGAGGGCTTACCTAGCTAAATACCAGGTAGAACCAGAACCAGCTGAGGGCTTACCTAGCTAAATAACAGGTAGGACCAGAACCAGATGAGGGCTTACCTAGCTAAATAACAGGTAGAACCAGAACCAGCTGAGGGCTTACCTAGCTAAATAACAGGTAGAACCAGAACCAGCTGAGGGCTTACCTAGCTAAATAACAGGTAGGACCAGCTGAGGGCTTACCTAGCTAAATAACAGGTAAGACCAGAACCAGCTGAGGGTTTACCTAGCTAAATGACAGGTAAGACCAGAACCAGCTGAGGGTTTACCTAGCTAAATAACAGGTAGGACCAGAACCAGCTGAGGGCTTACCTAGCTAAATAACAGGTAGGACCAGCTGAGGGCTTACCTAGCTAAATAACAGGTAGGACCAGAACCAGCTGAGGGCTTACCTAGCTAAATAACAGGTAGGACCAGAACCAACTGAGGGTTTACCTAGCTAAATAACAGGTAGGACCAGAACCAGCTGAGGGCTTACCTAGCTAAATAACAGGTAGAACCAGAACCAGCTGAGGGCTTACCTAGCTAAATAACAGGTAGGACCAGCTGAGGGCTTACCTAGCTAAATAACAGGTAGAACCAGAACCAGCTGAGGGCTTACCTAGCTAAATAACAGGTAGAACCAGAACCAGCTGAGGGCTTACCTAGCTAAATAACAGGTAGAACCAGAACCAGCTGAGGGCTTACCTAGCTAAATACCAGGTAGAACCAGAACCAGCTGAGGGCTTACCTAGCTAAATAACAGGTAAGACCAGAACCAGCTGAGGGCTTACCTAGCTAAATAACAGGTAGAACCAGCTGAGGGTTTACCTAGCTAAATTACAGGTAGGACCAGAACCAGCTGAGGGCTTACC
>NC_092172.1:48358462-48530962 GCF_045791955.1 Oncorhynchus clarkii lewisi | reverse complement strand
TTATCTCCTCCCTCAGTAACAGTAGTGTGTATTTAGGGAGGGACTGAGAGTCCATGTTATCTCCTCCCTCAGTAACAGTACTGTGTATTTAGGGAGGGACTGAGAGTCCATGTTATCTCCTCCCTCAGTAACAGTACTGTGTATTTAGGGAGGGACTGAGAGTCCATGTTATCTCCTCCCTCAGTAACAGTAGTGTGTATTTAGGGAGGGACTGAGAGTCCATGTTATCTCCTCCCTCAGTAACAGTAGTGTGTATTTAGGGAGGGACTGAGAGTCCTTGTTATCTCCTCCCTCAGTAACAGTAGTGTGTATTTAGGGAGGGACTGAGAGTCCATGTTATCTCCTCCCTCAGTAACAGTAGTGTGTATTTAGGGAGGGACTGAGAGTCCATGTTATCTCCTCCCTCAGTAACAGTAGTGTGTATTTAGGGAGGGACTGAGAGTCCATGTTATCTCCTCCCTCAGTAACGGTAGTGTGTATTTAGGGAGGGACTGAGAGTCCATGTTATCTCCTCCCTCAGTAACAGTAGTGTGTATTTAGGGAGGGACTGAGAGTCCATGTTATCTCCTCCCTCAGTAACAGTAGTGTGTATTTAGGGAGGGACTGAGAGTCCAGGCGAGTCCATGTTATCTCCTCCCTCAGTAACAGTAGTGTGTATTTAGGGAGGGACTGAGAGTCCAGGAGAGTCAATGTTATCTCCTCCCTCAGTAACAGTAGTGTGTATTTAGGGAGGGACTGAGAGTCCAGGAGAGTCCATGTTATTTCCTCCCTCAGTAACAGTAGTGTGTATTTAGGGAGGGACTGAGAGTCCATGTTATCTCCTCCCTCAGTAACAGTAGTGTGTATTTAGGGAGGGACTGAGAGTCCAGGAGAGTCCATGTTATCTCCTCCCTCAGTAACAGTAGTGTGTATTTAGGGAGGGACTGAGAGTCCAGGAGAGTCCATGTTATCTCCTCCCTCAGTAACAGTAGTGTGTATTTAGGGAGGGACTGAGAGTCCATGTTATCTCCTCCCTCAGTAACAGTAGTGTGTATTTAGGGAGGGACTGAGAGTCCATGTTATCTCCTCCCTCAGTAACAGTAGTGTGTATTTAGGGAGGGACTGAGAGTCCATGTTATCTCCTCCCTCAGTAACAGTAGTGTGTATTTAGAGAGGGACTGAGAGTCCAGGCGAGTCCATGTTATCTCCTCCCTCAGTAACAGTACTGTGTATTTAGGGAGGGACTGAGAGTCCAGGAGAGTCCATGTTATCTCCTCCCTCAGTAACAGTAGTGTGTATTTAGGGAGGGACTGAGAGTCCATGTTATCTCCTCCCTCAGTAACAGTAGTGTGTATTTAGGGAGGGACTGAGAGTCCATGTTATCTCCTCCCGTCTCCTCTAATACTTCAATAAGAGACATTCACACATCAGTGGAAAATCAATCTCTGTTCAGTCCTGCGGTGTCGACTGAAGGGAAGTCTGGGGCCGTATGTGTACTGTATCAAAGTACAGTTTAACCTTTTAGAGTGTTATGAGTAAGATCACAGAGACAACGAGGGATCTGATTCTAGATCAGTACTCCTGCTCTGAGATGCTTGATATGAAGTGAACTGCAGGATGAGGGTGTTGCCACGAGAAAAGGTCAACCAGTGAAGAACAAACACCATTGTAAATACAACCCATATTTATGTTGATTTATTTTCCCTTTTGTACTTTAACTATTTGTACATCGTTACAACACTGTATATAGACATTATAATATGACATTTTGAAATGATTTTGGAACTTTTGTGAGTGTAATGTTTATTGTTCATTTTTGATTGTTTTTTGTTTATCTATTTCACTTGCTTTGACAATGTAAACATGTGTTTCCCATGACAGTAAAGCTCATTGAAATGAATTGAATTGACTGAGAGTGAAGTTCCATCTAGTGTTCCAGATGATCACATATACAGTGTCTTCAGAAGGTGTTCAGACCCCTTGACTTTTTCTACATTTTGCCTTATTCTAAAATGGATTAATTAAAAAAAAATCCTTACCAATCTAAACACAATGGGGCAGCAGGGTAGCCTAGTGGTTAGAGTGGAGGGGCGGCAGGGTAGACTAGTGGTTAGAGTGGAGGGGCAGCAGGGTAGACTAGTGGTTAGAGTGGAGGGGCAGCAGGGTAGGCTAGTGGTTAGAGTGGAGGGGCAGCAGGGTAGACTAGTGGTTAGAGTGGAGGGGCAGCAGGGTAGCCTAGTGGTTAGAGTGGAGGGGCAGCAGGGTAGGCTAGTGGTTAGAGCGTTGGACTAGTAACCTGAAGGTTGCAAGTTCAAATCCCGGAGCTGACAAGGTACAAATCTGTCGTTCTTCCCCTGAACAAGGCAGTTAACCCACTGTTCCTAGGCCGTTATTGAAAATAAGAAATTGTTCTTAACTGACTTGCCTCGTTAAATAAAGGTAACATAAAAAACAATACCCCATAATGACAAAGCGTAAACAGGTTTTTAGAAAAAAAATGCGAATTTTATAACAAATAAAACTGAAATACCTTCTTCACATTAGTATTCAGACTCTTTGCTATGAGACTCGAAATTGAGCTCAGGTGCATCTGGTTGATCATCCTTGAGATGTTTCTACAATTTGATTGGAGTCCAACTGTGGTAAATTCAATTGATTGGATATGATTTGGAAAGGCCCTCACACCTGTCTATGTAAGGTCCCACAGTTGACAGTGCATGTCAGAGCAAAAACCAAGCCATGAAGTCGAAGGAATTGTCCGTAGAGCTCAGAGATAAGAATTGTGTCGAGGCACAGATCTGGGGAAGGGTACCAAAACATTTCGGTACCAAAACACAGTGGCCTCCATCATTCTTAAATGGAAGAGGTTTGGAACCACCAAGACTCTTCCTAGAGCTGGCCGCCCGGCCAAACTGACCAATCGGTGAAGGGCCTTGGTCAGGGAGGTGACAAATAACCTGCTGGTCACTCTGACAGAGCTCCACCAATCAGGCCTTTATGGTTGGGTGGCCAGACGGAATCCACTCCTCAGTAGAAGGCACATGACAGCCCGCTTGGAGTTTGCCAAAAGGCACCTAAAGACAAGATTCTCTGGTCTGATGAAACCAAGATTGAACTCTTTGGCCTAAATGCCAAGCGTCATGTCTGGAGGAAACCTGGCAACATCCCTACGGTGAAGCATGATGGTGGCAGCATCATACTGTGGGGATGATTTTCAGCGGCAGGGACTGGAAGACTAGTTAGGATTGAGGCAAGGATGGACGGGGCAAAGTACAGAGAGATCCTTGCTCCAGAGCGCTCAGGACCTCAGACTGGGGGTGAAGGTTCACCACCCAACAGGACAAAGACCCTAAGCACACAGCCAAGACAACGCAGGAGGGGCTTCAGGACAAGTCTCTGAATGTCCTTGATTGGCCCAGCAAGAGCCTGGACTTGAACCGGATCAAACATCTCTGGAGAGACGCTCCACATCCAACCTGACAGAGGTTGAGAGGATCTGCAGAGATGAATGGGAGAAACCTCCCAAATACAGGTGTGCCAAGCTTGTAAATTCATACCCCAGCCTCAAGGCTGTAATCGCTGCCAAAGGTGCTTCAACAAAGTATTGAGTAAAAGGTCTGAATACTTCTGTAAATGTAATATGTCCGTTTAAAAAATATATATTATTAATTAGCAACAATTTCTAAAAACCTGTGTTTACTTTGTCATTATGGGGTATTGTGATGTCATTATGGGGTATTGTGATGTCATTATGGGGTATTGTGATGTCCTTATGGGGTATTGTGATGTCATTATGGGGTATTGTGTGTAGATTGATGAGAGGAGGAGGGGGGGGGGGGGGGGGGGCGATTTAATCCATTTTAGAATAAGGCTTTAACCCACCAACATGTGTAAAAAGTCAAGCGGTCTGAATACTTTCTGATGGCTCTGTATCAGTATAACACATTACATTTGTATAGGCTGCATCCCAGATGTCACCGTGTCTCCTCTGTATCAGTATAACACATTACATTACCCAGATGTCCCCGTGTCTCCTCTGTATCAGTATAACACATTACATTACCCAGATGTCCCCTATATATCCCCTCTGTATCAGTATAACACATTACATTACCCAGATGTCCCCTATATATCTCCTCTGTATCAGTATAACACATTACATTACCCAGATGTCACCTATATATCCCCTCTGTATCAGTATAACACATTACATTACCCAGATGTCCCCTATATATCCCCTCTGTATCAGTATAACACATTACATTACCCAGATGTCACCTATATGTCCCCTCTGTATCAGTATAACACATTACATTACCCAGATGTCCCCTATATATCCCCTCTGTATCAGTATAACACATTACATTACCCAGATGTCACCTATATGTCCCCTCTGTATCAGTATAACACATTACATTACCCAGATGTCACCTATATATCCCCTCTGTATCAGTATAACACATTACATTACCCAGATGTCCCCTACATACCAGTGTTGGGTAACACGCCTGGCGGTTAAAAGCATTGGGCCAGTAGCTGAAAGGTCGCTGGTTATGAAACCCTTAGCCGACGAGGTGTAAATTCAGTCCGTGTGCCCTGGAGCAAGGTACTTAACCCTAGTTGTCTCTCTCTCTCCCCTCTCTCCTCTCTCTCTCTCTCTCTCCCCCCTCTCCCCTCTCCTCTCTCTCCTCTCTCTCTCCTCTCTCTCTCTCTCCTCTCTCTCCTCTCTCTCTCTCTCCTCTCTCTCTCTCTCTCCCCTCTCTCCTCTCTCTCTCTCTCCTCTCTCTCCTCTCTCTCTCTCTCTCCTCTCTCTCCTCTCTCTCCTCTCTCTCCTCTCTCTCTCTCTCTCTCTCTCCCCTCTCTCCTCTCTCTCCCTCTCTCCTCTCTCTCCTCTCTCTCCTCTCCCCTCTCTCTCTCTCTCTCTCTCCTCTCCTCCCTCTCTCCCCTCTCCTCTCTCTCTCTCCCCTCTCCTCTCTCTCGTTGCAGTGACCAGCATCACCCTGGTGGAGCTGGGTCTGATGTCAAACTCTGCCATCCTCCTCCTCCTCAGTGAAGTCCTCTTCCTCATCATCACACTCCTCTACTACTACCACCTGGGTCGCAGGACCAAGAAGACCCAGAACCATACACATAGTTCTGATTAGACCCAGAACCATACACATAGTTCTGATTAGACCCAGAACCATAGATCTAGCAGTTCTGATTAGACCCAGAACCATACACATAGTTCTGATTAGACCCAGAACCATAGATATAGCAGCTCTGATTAGACCCAGAACCATACACATAGTTCTGATTAGACCCAGAACCATACACATAGTTCTGATTAGACCCAGAACCATACACATAGTTCTGATTAGACCCAGAACCATACACATAGTTCTGATTAGACCCAGAACCATACACATAGTTCTGATTAGACCCAGAACCATAGATATAGCAGCTCTGATTAGACCCAGAACCATACACATAGTTCTGATTAGACCCAGAACCATACACATTGTTCTGATTAGACCCAGAACCATAGATATAGCAGCTCTGATTAGACCCAGAACCATACACATAGTTCTGATTAGACCCAGAACCATACACATTGTTCTGATTAGACCCAGAACCATAGATATAGCAGCTCTGATTAGACCCAGAACCATAGATCTAGCTCTGATTAGACCCAGAACCACAGATATAGCTCTGATTAGACTCAGAACCATAGGTCTAGCTCTGATTAGACTCAGAACCATAGATCTAGCTCTGATTAGACTCAGAACCATAGATACAGCTCTGATTAGACCCAGAACCATAGATATAGCTCTGATTAGACCCAGAACCATAGATATACAGTGCCTTGCAAAAGTATTCGGCCCCCTTGAACTTTGCGACCTTTTGCCACATTTCAGGCTTCAAACATAAAGATATAAAACTGTATTTTTTTGTGAAGAATCAACAACAAGTGGGACACAATCATGAAGTGGAACAACATTTATTGGATATTTCAAACTTTTTTAACAAATCAAAAACTGAAAAATTGGGCGTGCAAAATTATTCAGCCCCCTTAAGTTAATACTTTGTAGCGCCACCTTTTGCTGCGATTACAGCTGTAAGTCGCTTGGGGTATGTCTCTATCAGTTTTGCACATCGAGAGACTGACATTTTTTCCCATTCCTCCTTGCAAAACAGCTCGAGCTCAGTGAGGTTGGATGGAGAGCATTTGTGAACAGCAGTTTTCAGTTCTTTCCACAGATTCTCGATTGGATTCAGGTCTGGACTTTGACTTGGCCATTCTAACACCTGGATATGTTTATTTTTGAACCATTCCATTGTAGATTTTGCTTTATGTTTTGGATCATTGTCTTGTTGGAAGACAAATCTCCGTCCCAGTCTCAGGTCTTTTGCAGACTCCATCAGGTTTTCTTCCAGAATGGTCCTGTATTTGGCTCCATCCATCTTCCCATAAATTTTAACCATCTTCCCTGTCCCTGCTGAAGAAAAGCAGGCCCAAACCATGATGCTGCCACCACCATGTTTGACAGTGGGGATGGTGTGTTCAGGGTGATGAGCTGTGTTGCTTTTACGCCAAACATAACGTTTTGCATTGTTGCCAAAAAGTTCCATTTTGGTTTCATCTGACCAGAGCACCTACTTCCACATGTTTGGTGTGTCTCCCAGGTGGCTTGTGGCAAACTTTAAACAACACTTTTTATGGATATCTTTAAGAAATGGCTTTCTTCTTGCCACTCTTCCATAAAGGCCAGATTTGTGCAATATACGACTGATTGTTGTCCTATGGACAGAGTCTCCCACCTCAGCTGTAGATCTCTGCAGTTCATCCAGAGTGATCATGGGCCTCTTGGCTGCATCTCTGATCAGTCTTCTCCTTGTATGAGCTGAAAGTTTAGAGGGACGGCCAGGTCCTGGTAGATTTGCAGTGGTCTGATACTCCTTCCATTTCAATATTATCGCTTGCACGGTGCTCCTTGGGATGTTTAAAGCTTGGGAAATCTTTTTGTATCCAAATCCGGCTTTAAACTTCTTCACAACAGTATCTCGGACCTGCCTGGTGTGTTCCTTGTTCTTCATGATGCTCTCTGCGCTTTTAACGGACCTCTGAGACTATCACAGTGCAGGTGCATTTATACGGAGACTTGATTACACACAGGTGGATTGTATTTATCATCATTAGTCATTTAGGTCAACATTGGATCATTCAGAGATCCTCACTGAACTTCTGGAGAGAGTTTGCTGCACTGAAAGTAAAGGGGCTGAATAATTTTGCACGCCCAATTTTTCAGTTTTTGATTTGTTAAAAAAGTTTGAAATATCCAATAAATGTCGTTCCACTTCATGATTGTGTCCCACTTGTTGTTGATTCTTCACAAAAAAATACAGTTTTATATCTTTATGTTTGAAGCCTGAAATGTGGCAAAAGGTCGCAAAGTTCAAGGGGGCCGAATACTTTCGCAAGGCACTGTAGCTCTGATTAGACCCAGAACCATAGATTTAGCAGCTCTGATTAGACCCAGAACCATAGATATAGCAGCTCTGATTAGACCCAGAACCATAGATATAGCAGCTCTGATTAGACCCAGAACCATAGATATAGCAGTTCTGATTAGACCCAGAACCATAGATATAGCAGTTCTGATTAGACCCAGAACCATAGATATAGCAGCTCTGATTAGACCCAGAACCATAGATATAGCAGCTCTGATTAGACCCAGAACCATAGATATAGCAGCTCTGATTAGACCCAGAACCATAGATCTAGCAGCTCTGATTAGACCCAGAACCATAGATCTAGCAGCTCTGATTAGACTCAGAACCATATATATAGCTCTGATTAGACCCAGAACCATAGATACAGTTCTGATTAGACCCAGAACCATAGATATAGCAGCTCTGATTAGACCCAGAACCATAGATCTAGCTCTGATTAGACCCAGAACCATAGATACAGTTCTGATTAGACCCAGAACCATAGATATAGCAGCTCTGATTAGACCCAGAACCATAGATCTAGCTCTGATTAGACTCAGAACCATAGATACAGTTCTGATTAGACCCAGAACCATAGATATAGCAGCTCTGATTAGACCCAGAACCATAGATCTAGCTCTGATTAGACTCAGAACCATATATATAGCCCTGATTAGACTCAGAACCATAGATCTAGCTCTGATTAGACTCCGAACCATATATATAGCTCTGATTAGACCCAGAACCATAGATCTAGCAGCTCTGATTAGACTCAGAACCATAGATCTAGTTCTGATTAGACCCAGAACCATAGATACAGTTCTGATTATACCCCCTCTCCCCAAACAGTGTTAGAACTATCAATTTGATATCATGGATGGTCAGTCCTTGCATCCATAACTCTGTCTTATGAATTTGAGAGTGTTTACAAATCTCCAACCCCATCCCTCAGCTTTTAACCAAAACAGTGGTGGGGTGGACACGTTGTTATTGTTTCAACTGCAGATTGCCCCTTGACGGTCTGTTTAGATAATACCCAACCTTTAGATTGTGCCTCCAAAGCAGCACTCCTATCAACGTGACTGCTTGGTGCTCACGCTGCCCAAATGGCCCCCTATACTTACCCCACATAGGGCTCTGTTCAGAAGTAGTGCACTATATAGGGAATAGGGCTCTGGTCTATAGTAGTACACTATATAGGGAATAGGGCTCTGGTCTATAGTAGTACCACTATATAGGGAATAGGACTCTGGTCTATAGTAGTACCACTATATAGGGAATAGGGCTCTGGTCTATAGTAGTACCACTATATAGGGAATAGGACTCTGGTCTATAGTAGTACCACTATATAGGGAATAGGGCTCTGGTCTATAGTAGTACCACTATATAGGGAATAGGGCTCTGGTCTATAGTAGTACCACTATATAGGGAATAGGGCTCTGGTCTATAGTAGTACCACTATATAGGGAATAGGGCTCTGGTCTATAGTAGTACCACTATATAGGGAATAGGGCTCTGGTCTATAGTAGTACCACTATATAGGGAATAGGGCTCTGGTCTATAGTAGTACCACTATATAGGGAATAGGGCTCTGGTCTATAGTAGTACCACTATATAGGGAATAGGGCTCTGGTCTATAGTAGTACCACTATATAGGGAATAGGGCTCTGGTCTATAGTAGTACCACTATATAGGGAATAGGGCTCTGGTCTATAGTAGTGCACTATATAGGGAATAGGGCCCTGGTCTATAGTAGTACCACCATATAGGGGATAATAGGGTGCCATTTTTCATGCACACTTGGATCCCAGTTTCATTGAGACAGCCCAACCACTTAAATCCATTGTGTTCACAGATAAAGCTCTGGTTTAATTTTGTTTAGGAAAGGATCTTTTTAAATCTGATTGCCAAATAATACGGTGATTGTATTTTGCGATATGCCACTTATTACAAGACACGTAAATACACATGTGCTAGTTACTGAACATGTACCTGCAGACAGAGAACAGTGTTGTTTTCAGACTGTGGGTCTCTTCTGTAGATACCAAGTCCCGTGAGTCATGTAGAACTTGTATAAGCCTGTTTGGGGAACCCCGGGTTGGGGGCAGAACTTGTGTGTAGAGAGTGAACATACTTTAATTGGCAGTACAATATATATATTTTAAGACACACAGCTTTGTCTGTTCATGTAGGTCTGGCTCAGAGAACGACTACTGTTGTCTAATGTCCTCCTTCATGTAGGTCTGGGTCAGAGAGTGTTGTCTAATGTCCTCCTTCATGTAGGTCTGGGTCAGAGAGTGTTGTCTAATGTCCTCCTTCATGTTGGTCTGGGTCAGAGAGTGTTGTCTAATGTCCTCCTTCATGTTGGTCTGGGTCAGAAAGTGTTGTCTAATGTCCTCCTTCATGTAGGTCTGGGTCAGAGAGTGTTGTCTAATGTCCTGTTTCATGTTGGTCTGGGTCAGAGAGTGTTGTCTAATGTCCTCCTTCATGTTGGTCTGGGTCAGAGAGTGTTGTCTAATGTCCTCCTTCATGTAGGTCTGGGTCAGAGAGTGTTGTCTAATGTCCTGTTTCATGTTGGTCTGGGTCAGAGAGTGTTGTCTAATGTCCTCCTTCATGTAGGTCTGGGTCAGAGAGTGTTGTCTAATGTCCTCCTTCATGTTGGTCTGGGTCAGAGAGTGTTGTCTAATGTCCTCCTTCATGTAGGTCTGGGTCAGAGAGTGTTGTCTAATGTCCTCCTTCATGTTGGTCTGGGTCAGAGAGTGTTGTCTAATGTCCTCCTTCATGTTGGTCTGGGTCAGAGAGTGTTGTCTAATGTCCTCCTTCATGTTGGTCTGGGTCAGAGAGTGTTGTCTAATGTCCTCCTTCATGTTGGTCTGGCTCAGAGAGTGTTGTCTAATGTCCTCCTTCATGTTGGTCTGGGTCAGAGAGTGTTGTCTAATGTCCTCCTTCATGTTGGTCTGGGTCAGAGAGTGTTGTCTAATGTCCTCCTTCATGTTGGTCTGGGTCAGAGAGTGTTGTCTAATGTCCTCCTTCATGTTGGTCTGGGTCAGAGAGTGTTGTCTAATGTCCTCCTTCATGTTGGTCTGGGTCAGAGAGTGTTGTCTAATGTCCTCCTTCATGTTGGTCTGGGTCAGAGAGTGTTGTCTAATGTCCTCCTTCATGTTGGTCTGGGTCAGAGAGTGTTGTCTAATGTCCTCCTTCATGTTGGTCTGGGTCAGAGAGTGTTGTCTAATGTCCTCCTTCATGTAGGTCTGGCTCAGAGAATGACTACTGTTGTCTAATGTCCTGTTTCATGTTGGTCTGGGTCATGTTCATATTGGTGCAAAACAGAAGAAAAAAACCCAGAGTGAAACAGTGAGGTTCAATAAGAAACGCTCTTGTCAGTTTTTCCCCGTTGTGTTTCCTGATGAACACACCACTGGTTTTGTTCTGTACTAATATATGTTGTATTAAAGGACAATAACACTGGTTTTGTTCTGTACTAATATATGTTGTATTAAAGGACAATAACACTAGTTTTGTTCTGTACTAATATATGTTGTATTAAAGGACAATAACACTGGTTTTGTTCTGTACTAATATATGTTGTATTAAAGGACAATAACACTGGTTTTGTTCTGTAGTAATATATGTTGTATTAAAGGACAATAACACTGGTTTTGTTCTGTACTAATATATGTTGTAGTAAAGGACAATAACACTGGTTTTGTTCTGTACTAATATATGTTGTAGTAAAGGACAATAACACTGGTTTTGTTCTGTACTAATATATGTTGTATTAAAGGACAATAACACTGGTTTTGTTCTGTAGTAATATATGTTGTATTAAAGGACAATAACACTGGTTTTGTTCTGTAGTAATATATGTTGTATTAAAGGACAATAACACTGGTTTTGTTCTGTAGTAATATATGTTGTATTAAAGGACAATAACACTGGTTTTGTTCTGTAGTAATATATGTTGTATTAAAGGACAATAACACTGGTTTTGTTCTGTAGTAATATATGTTGTATTAAAGGACAATAACACTGGTTTTGTTCTGTAGTAATATATGTTGTATTAAAGGACAATAACACTGGTTTTGTTCTGTACTAATTAATATATGTTGTATTAAAGGACAATAACACTGGTTTTGTTCTATACTAATATATGTTGTATTAAAGGACAATAACACTGGTTTTGTTCTGTAGTAATATATGTTGTATTAAAGGACAATAACACTGGTTTTGTTCTGTAGTAATATATGTTGTATTAAAGGACAATAACACTGGTTTTGTTCTGTAGTAATATATGTTGTATTAAAGGACAATAACACTGGTTTTGTTCTGTACTAATTAATATATGTTGTATTAAAGGACAATAACACTGGTTTTGTTCTATACTAATATATGTTGTATTAAAGGACAATAACACTGGTTTTGTTCTGTAGTAATATATGTTGTATTAAAGGACAATAACACTGTTTTTGTTCTGTACTAATATATGTTGTATTAAAGGACAATAACACTGTTTTTGTTCTGTACTAATATATGTTGTATTAAAGGACAATAACACTGTTTTTGTTCTGTACTAATATATGTTGTATTAAAGGACAATAACACTGGTTTTGTTCTGTAGTAATATATGTTGTATTAAAGGACAATAACACTGGTTTTGTTCTGTACTAATATATGTTGTATTAAAGGACAATAACACTGGTTTTGTTCTGTACTAATATATGTTGTATTAAAGGACAATAACACTGGTTTTGTTCTGTAGTAATATATGTTGTATTAAAGGACAATAACACTGGTTTTGTTCTGTAGTAATATATGTTGTATTAAAGGACAATAACACTGGTTTTGTTCTGTAGTAATATATGTTGTATTAAAGGACAATAACACTGGTTTTGTTCTGTAGTAATATATGTTGTATTAAAGGACAATAACACTGGTTTTGTTCTGTAGTAATATATGTTGTATTAAAGGACAATAACACTGGTTTTGTTCTGTAGTAATATATGTTGTATTAAAGGACAAGAACACTGGTTTTGTTCTGTAGTAATATATGTTGTATTAAAGGACAATAACACTGTTTTTGTTCTGTACTAATATATGTTGTATTAAAGGACAATAACACTGGTTTTGTTTTGTGAGACTCAAACATTCTTCCATGTGTTTATGTTTTTTTGCTGGACTGACTGAAGGATAATTCTTCAGTCTGGGATAATGTGACACAAGGAAAACGAATCAATAAGGACAATGTTTCAGTTTAATCCTCCCACTCAACAGGTATTTTATGTTCCAGCAGTGCATCAAAAAGGTACATTTAAAAAAAATCGTGATGTACTTCAGCTTTTGGGTTGTGGAAACTGGGCCGTTGCTTCTGCATCGAGGTAGAGAGAACATACTAGAAGCGTTCTTCAGAAAACAATAGAAGGTTTAGGACACGTTGTGTCACACGTTGGATCTGACGTGCTTTAAATAAATAAATTAAAAAGTTGTTTTGACACTTCTACAGAGATGTCGTTTTTTTTGGGGGGGGGGGGGGGGGGGGGTGATGGTATCACGTCTGATTTGAACCTTCTCTGAACACCAAGCCATTTGAATATCTCTTATATTAGAATAGAGGAAGTTTACTGTCTCTGCATCCAGGCACGTCTCTATCTTTCAGTGTGTTTGGGACCACGGTGGGTTTGTCATCATGAACGGCATCAATGCTTTAGGAAATGTGATGACGTGTTATTGTTGGGGTCTATTTTAAATGTACATTGTGCCATAAAGGTAGAAACATGCTGTATTTGTCTATGTATAGACAGAACAACAATAAATACATATATTTTCTTTCCCCCTGGCTGTTTTTCTTTGTGTGGTCTCGTTATGCCCAGGCGATGCTCTAACTTCTCAAGACTCAACAGTTCTTATCTCCAAGTTATTCCTATTGTCTGTTATTCCTGTTTTGATTTAAACGTCATCTGTTTCCTTCTGAACACTCCACGTCGTTGTGCCCTGCTGAACACAGCCCTGTTGTGCCCTGCTGAACACAGCCCTGTTGTGCCCTGCTGAACACAGCCCTGTTGTGCCCTGCTGAACACAGCCCTGTTGTGCCCTGCTGAACACAGCCCCGTTGTGCCCTGCTGAACACAGCCCTGTTGTGCAGTAGTTCGCCTCCAGAGGGTGATGTTGTTATGTTTAGAGTTAATGTCTGGATGGGTCTCTCACCTCTTCTTCTCTGTATAATGGTCCACACACTGTCTCTCTCTCTCACCTCTTCTTCTCTGTATAATGGTCAACACACTGTCTCTCTCTTCTCTGTAAAATGGTCAACCCACTGTCTCTCTTTTCTCTGTATAATGGCCAACACACTGTCTCTCTCTCTCTGTATAATGGTCAACACACTGTCTCTCTCTCACCTCTTCTTCTCTGTATAATGGTCAACACACTGTCTCTCTCTCTTCTCTGTATAATGGTAAACACACTGTCTCTCTCTCACCTCTTCTTCTCTGTATAATGGTCAACACACTGTCTCCATCCAGGAGTAATAATACAGTAATGACTCCCTCCAGCAGCAGTCCAGGGGTAATACAGTAATGACTCCCTCCATGGGTAATACAGTAATGACTCCCTCCAGGGGTAATAAAGTAATGACTCCCTCCAGCAGCAGTCCAGGAGTAATACAGCAATGACTCCCTCCAGCAGCAGTCCAGGGGTAATGAAGTAATGACTCCCTCCAGGGGTAATAAAGTAATGACTCCCCCCAGGGGTAATAAAGCAATGACTCCCTCCAGGGGTAATAAAGTAATGACTCCCTCCAGGGGTAATACAGTAATGACTCCCTCCAGGGGTAATACAGCAATGACTCCCTCCAGCAGCAGTCCAGGAGTAATACAGTAATGACTCCCTCCAGCAGCAGTCCAGGAGTAATACAGTAATGACTCCCTCCAGGGGTAATAAAGTAATGACTCCCTCCAGCAGCAGTCCAGTAGTAATACAGCAATGACTCCCTCCAGCAGCAGTCCAGGGGTAATAAAGTAATGACTCCCTCCAGGGGTAATAAAGTAATGACTCCCTCCAGGGGTAATACAGTAATGACTCCCTCCAGGGGTAATACAGCAATGACTCCCTCCAGCAGCAGTCCAGGAGTAATACAGTAATGACTCCCTCCAGCAGCAGTCCAGGAGTAATACAGTAATGACTCCCTCCAGGGGTAATAAAGTAATGACTCCCTCCAGCTGCAGTCCAGGGGTAAAAAGCAATGACTCCTTCCAGGGGTAATACAGTAATGACTCCCTAAAGGTGTAATACAGTAATGACTACCTCCAGGGGTAATATAGTAATGACTCCCTCCAGGGGTAATACAGTAATGACTCCCTCCAGGGGTAATACAGTAATGACTCCCTCCAGGGGTAATACAGTAATGACTCCCTCCAAGAGTAATACAGTAATGACTCCCTCCAGGGGTAATAAAGTAATGACTCCCTCCAGCAGCAGTCCAGGGGTAAAAAGCAATGACTCCCTCCAGGGGTAATACAGTAATGACTCCCTCCAGGGGTAATACAGTAATGACTCCCTCCAGGGGTAATACAGTAATGACTCCCTCCAGGGGTAATAAAGTAATGACTCCCTCCAGGGGTAATACAGTAATGACTCCCTCCAGGGGTAATACAGCAATGACTCCCTCCAGCAGCAGTCCAGGAGTAATACAGTAATGACTCCCTCCAGCAGCAGTCCAGGAGTAATACAGTAATGACTCCCTCCAGGGGTAATAAAGTAATGACTCCCTCCAGCAGCAGTCCAGGGGTAAAAAGCAATGACTCCTTCCAGGGGTAATACAGTAATGACTCCCTACAGGGGTAATACAGTAATGACTCCCTCCAGCAGCAGTCCAGGAGTAATACAGTAATGACTCCCTCCAGGGGTAATAAAGTAATGACTCCCTCCAGCAGCAGTCCAGGGGTAAAAAGCAATGACTCCTTCCAGGGGTAATACAGTAATGACTCCCTCCAGGGGTAATAAAGTAATGACTCAATCCAGGGGTAATACAGTAATGACTCCCTCCAGCAGCAGTCCAGGGGTAAAAAGCAATGACTCCTTCCAGGGGTAATACAGTAATGACTCCCTAAAGGTGTAATACAGTAATGACTACCTCCAGGGGTAATATAGTAATGACTCCCTCCAGGGGTAATACAGTAATGACTCCCTCCAGGGGTAATACAGTAATGACTCCCTCCAGGGGTAATACAGTAATGACTCCCTCCAAGAGTAATACAGTAATGACTCCCTCCAGGGGTAATACAGTAATGACTCCCTCCAGGGGTAATAAAGTAATGACTCCCTCCAGCAGCAGTCCAGGGGTAAAAAGCAATGACTCCCTCCAGGGGTAATACAGTAATGACTCCCTCCAGGGGTAATACAGTAATGACTCCCTCCAGGGGTAATACAGTAATGACTCCCTCCAGGGGTAATACAGTAATGACTCCCTCCAAGAGTAATACAGTAATGACTCCCTCCAGGGGTAATACAGTAATGACTCCCTCCAGGAGTAATACAGTAATGACTCCCTCCAGGGGTAATACAGTAATGACTCCCTCCAGGGGTAATAAAGTAATGACTCCCTCCAGGGGTAATAAAGTAATGACTCCCTCCAGGGGTAATACAGTAATGACTCCCTCCATGGGTAATACAGTAATGACTCCCTCCAGGGGTAATACAGTAATGACTCCCTCCAGGGGTAATACAATAATGACTCCCTCCAAGAGTAATACACTAATGACTCCCTCCAGGGGTAATACAGTAATGACTCCCTCCAGGGGTAATACAGTAATGACTCCCTCCAGGGGTAATAAAGTAATGACTCCCTCCAGCAGCAGTCCAGGGGTAAAAAGCAATGACTCCCTCCAGGGGTAATACAGTAATGACTCCCTCCAGGGGTAATACAGTAATGACTCCCTCCAGGGGTAATACAGTAATGACTCCCTCCAGGGGTAATACAGTAATGACTCCCTCCAAGAGTAATACAGTAATGACTCCCTCCAGGGGTCCCTCCAGGTCCCTCCTTCTTAACACCTGCCCGCTTAACCCGGAAGCCAGCCGCACCAATGTGTCGGAGGAAACACTGTTTAACTGACAACCGAAGTCAGCCTGCAGGTGCCCGGCCCGCCACTAGGAGTTGCTAGAGGGCGATAAGCCAAGTAAAGCTCCGCCCCCTTGGCCAAACCCTTCCCTTATCCCAGACGACGCTGGGCCAACTGTGTGCTGCCCATTGGGACACTCGATCACGGTCGGTTGTGATACAGCCCGGGATCGAACTCGGGTCTGTAGTGACGCCTCTAGCGCAGTGCCTTAGACCGCTGCTCCACTCGGGAGGCCCCGGGTCAATGTTTTTGTTTTATTCCCGGCATCACAACACTAGACTGTGTGGTAGTATGGTCGTGTTTCTGTTCATTAAGTCAACAGAAGTTCCCTAGTGGGAGAGCAGGGAGAGAAAGGCTGCGTCCTGATTCTCTCTTCACCCAAAGTATTCATTTGCACATTTTCTCGCATGGATTTAACAATCCGGAGTAGTGGGATTGAATACACCACGATCTCTGTAAGACATGGAATTGTAGAATGTTAGTAGAACTCTGTTTCTATGAGTAACACATGGAATTGTAGAATGTTAGTAGAACTGTTTCTATGAGTAACACATGGAATTGTAGAATGTTAGTAGAACTCTGTTTCTATGAGTAACACATGGAATTCTAGAATGTTAGTAGAACTCTGTTTCTATGAGTAAGACAGAGAGGGCATAGAGGTCACTATGGGGGGAAAATGACTTAAGCCTGCATCCCAAATGGCAACCTATTCTCTATTCTATTCCCTATTTAGTGCACTAGTGTTGACCAGGGCCCATAGTGCTCTGGTCAAAAGTAGTGAACTATTCACTAGAGGGAATAGGGCACAATTTGGGACACTGGCAACAGTTGAAGTCGGAAGTTTACATACACCTTAGCCAAATACATTTTCACAATTCCTGACATTGAATCCTAGTACAAATTCCCTCTCTTACATCAGTTAGGATCACCTCTTTATTTTAAGAATGTGAAATGTCCGAATAATAGTAGAGAGAATGATTTATTTCAGCTTGTATTTCTTTCATCACATTCCCAGTGGGTCAGAAGTTTACATACAGCCAATTAGTATTTGGTAGCATTGCCTTTAAATTGTTTAACTTGGGTCAAACAGTTTTGTGTAGCCTTCCACAAGCTTCCCACAATAAGTTGTGTGAATTTTGGCCCATTCCTCCTGACAGAGCTGGTGTAACTGAGTCAGGTTCGTAGGCCTCCTTGCTCGCACACGCTTTTTCAGTTCTGCCCACATATTTTCTATGGGATTGAGGTCAGGGCTTTGTGATGGCCACTCCAATACCTTGACTTTGTTGTCCTTAAGCCATTTTGCCACAACTTTGGAAGTGTTCTTGGGGTCATTGTCCATTTGGAAGACCCATTTGCGACCAAGCTTTAACTTCCTGACTGATGTCTTGAGATGTTGCTTCAATATATCCACGTAATTTTCCTCCCTCATGATGGCATCTATTTTGTGAAGTGCACCAGTCCCTCCTGCAGCAAAGCACCCCCACAACATGACGCTGTCATCCCCGTGCTTGGGATGGTGTTCTTCGGCTTGCAAGCCTCCCCCTTTTTCCTCCAAACATAACGATGGTCATTATGGCCAAACAGTTCTATTTTTGTTTCATCAGACCAGAGGACATTTCTCCAAAAAGTACGATCTTTGTCCCCATGTGCAGTTGCAAACCTAGTCTGGCTTTTTTATGGCGGTTTTGGAGCAGTGGCTTCTTCCTTGCTGAGTGGCCTTCCAGGTTATATCCATATAGGACTTGTTTTACTCTATATATAGATACTTTTGTATCAATTTCCTCCAGCATCTTCACAAGGTCCTTTGCTGTTGTTCTGGGATTGATTTGCACTTTTCTCACCAAAGTAGGTTCATCTCTAGGAGACAGAACGCGTCTCCTTCCTGAGCGGTATGACGGCAGCTTGGTCCCATGGTGTTTATACTTGTGTACTATTGTTTGTACAGATGAATGTGGTACCTTCAGGCGTTTGGAAATTGCTCCCAAGGATGAACCAGACTTGTGGAGGTCTACAATTTTATTTCTGAGGTCTTGGCTGATTTCTTTTGATTTTCCCATGATGTCAAGCATAGAGGCACTGAGTTTGAAGGTAGGCCTTGAAATACATCCACAGGTACACCTCCAATGTAAAGGTCAATTAGCCAATTGACTCAAATGATGTCAATTAGCCTATCAGAAGCTTCTAAAGCCATATAATTTTCTGGAATTTTCCAAGCTGTTTAAAGGCACAGTCAACTTAGTGTATGTAAACTTCTGACCCTCTAGAATGGTGATACAGTGAATTATAAGTGAAATAATCTGTCTGAGAAGAGGAGCGAGAGGGGGAGAAGAGGAGCGAGAGGGGGAGAAAGGGAGCGAGAGGGGGAGAAGAGGAGCGAGAGAGGGAGAAGAGGAGCGAAAGAGGGAGAAGAGGAGCGAGAGGGGGAGAAGAGGAGCGAGAGAGGGAGAAGAGGAGCGAGAGAGGGAGAAGAGGAGCGAGAGAGAGAGAAGAGGAGCGAGAGAGGGAGAAGAGGAGCGAGAGGAGGGAGAAGAGGAGCTAGAGAGGGAGAAGAGGAGCGAGAGAGGGAGAAGAGGAGCGAGAGAGGGAGAAGAGGAGCGAGAGAGGGAGAAGAGGAGCGAGAGAGGGAGAAGAGGTCACTGATGAGATGAGGGACTCGTTACAAATACCCTTGTGGCTGTTAGGCTCTCTGACAGGATGGTAAGACACACAGCTGATGAACAACTCTGCTCTAGAGGAACCTGAGGCCTGTTCAGTAGTGTGTATTGACTGACAGACAGACAGACAGACAGACAGACAGACAGACAGGAGCCTATGTAACAGACACAGTCCTCCATTGTAGGGACCAGAGAGCCCTGTCCTGGACCATTGCATACAATCCTACATTACCGCGATAGAACACAGCAGCCCATTGAACCACAAGTATAGCGCCATACTGTATGTACCATCTGTATACGTTGGAGGTGAATGGGCGATTGTATTGTGTTATTTAATGCCCTGCCTGACATCACTACTCTGCCCCCCCCCCCCCCCCCAGGCAGGTCAATCAATAGTAGAGGGTGTTGGCTAGCTGCCTGGCCTGGCCCTGGTCTGAGCCTGACATCACTACTCTGCCCCCCCCCCCCAGGCAGGTCAATCAATAGTAGAGGGTGTTGGTTAGCTGCCTGGCCTGGCCCTGGTCTGAGCCTGACCTCACTACTCTACCCAGGCAGGTCAATCAACAGTGGATGGTGTCAGCTAGCCGTCTGGCCTGGTGCATGGTAGCATGCAAGGCTGAGTACAGTGGCCTCTCCTGTGTAGCTTCTCTCTGTTGTCACTAAGTGCTACTATGTGTCACTGCGTAGCGCACGGTGCAGGGCTAGCCAGCCCATACAATTACAATGACCATGATGATGACCAATAGAATCATTCTATTTCCATGGGTGGGTGGGTGGGGGGGGGGGGGGAACCCCCTTCTCTTGGTTTCCAACATTCCAACCTCTCTGACCGACAGAATTATGTCTTTTAATAGGATGTCTGTGTCTGCGTTCGTTAACCAAGTGGGAAAGTGGTAATTACCAGTTGTGAAGTGTTAAATACCAGTTGGATTGGATGCATTCACGTGTTTTGAACTCGTTGAGAAACGCTGATTGGCTGACAAACCGCGTCCACCGTAATCTAACAGTACAGCCATCATGCTCGTAAACAAATTATAACGTTCAAAAAACCACATTAATACATTGCTTTTTATAAATAATGTTTTGTTGTTACATTTAAATGCCCCAAAAAATGCTGCTATAGAGGTCATTTCCTTAGTATGTGACATCAGAGGTCAGCATGTGGGAGGAGTCAGGAGTTCAGAGATGATGAGTTTCCCCCACTAGTAATTACCAGTTGGAGGGGCGTTCAGTGTGGGGGTTTTCCCCCAGTCGTATGCTGGTAAATACCCCCTTCCCGCTTGGTTACGAACACACCTATCAGACCGAGTCCTTTGTGTTATTGTGTGAGAGGAACACATGAAACTGAACCTTCAGTAGTACTTGTGACATTGGGGAAGGTCAAACACCAGGCTCTGAGAGAACGTCTGCTACATCTCTTCACTGTACATGTTAACTCCGTTAGAACATTAACCCTAGCCTGGGTACTTAATGTTCATTACACTCATTAGAGAACATTAACCCTAGCCTGGGTACCCATCTGTTTAACGTTCATTACACTCCTTAGAGAACATTAACCCTAGCCTGGGTACCCATCTGTTTCACTGTCATTACACTCCTTAGACAACATTAACCCTAGCCTGGGTACTTAACGTTCATTACACTCATTAGAGAACATTAACTCTAGCCTGGGTACTTAACGTTCATTACACTCATTAGAGAACATTAACCCTAGCCTGGGTACCCATCTGTTTAACGTTCATTACACTCCTTGAGGAACATTAACCCTAGCCTGGGTACCCATCTGTTTCACTGTCATTACACTCCTTAGAGAACATTAACCCTAGCCTGGGTACTTAACGTTCATTACACTCATTAGAGAACATTAACCCTAGCCTGGGTACCCATCTGTTTAACGTTCATTACACTCATTAGAGAACATTAACCCTAGCCTGGGTACCCATCTGTTTCACTGTCATTACACTCCTTAGAGAACATTAACCCTAGCCTGGGTACCAGTCTGTTTAACGTTCATTAGACTCCTTAGAGAACATTAACCCTAGCCTGGGTACCCATCTGTTTAACGTTCATTACACTCATTAGAGAACATTAACCCTAGCCTGGGTACTTAATGTTCATTACACTCCTTAGAGAACATTAACCCTAGCCTGGGTACCCATCTGTTTCACTGTCATTACACTCCTTAGAGAACATTAACCCTAGCCTGGGTACTTAATGTTCATTACACTCATTAGAGAACATTAACCCTAGCCTGGGTACTTAACGTTCATTACACTCCTTAGAGAACATTAACCCTAGCCTGGGTACTTAACATTCATTACACTCCTTAGAGAACATTAACCCTAGCCTGGGTACTTAACGTTCATTACACTCATTAGAGAACATTAACCCTAGCCTGGGTACTTAACGTTCATTACACTCCTTAGAGAACATTAACCCTAGCCTGGGTACCAGTCTGTTTAACGTTCATTACACTCCTTCGAGAACATTAACCCTAGCCTGGGTACTCGTCTGCTACATCTCTTCACTGTACATGTTAACTCCATTAGAACATTAACCCTAGCCTGGGTACCAGTCTGTTTATTGTTCATTACACTCCTTAGAGAACATTAACCCTAGCCTGGGTACCCATCTGTTTCACTGTCATTACACTCCTTAGAGAACATTAACCCTAGCCTGGGTACTTAATGTTCATTACACTCATTAGAGAACATTAACCCTAGCCTGGGTACTTAACGTTCATTACACTCCTTAGAGAACATTAACCCTAGCCTGGGTACTTAACATTCATTACACTCCTTAGAGAACATTAACCCTAGCCTGGGTACTTAACGTTCATTACACTCCTTAGAGAACATTAACCCTAGCCTGGGTACTTAACATTCATTACACTCCTTAGAGAACATTAACCCTAGCCTGGGTACTTAACGTTCATTACACTCATTAGAGAACATTAACCCTAGCCTGGGTACTTAACGTTCATTACACTCCTTAGAGAACATTAACCCTAGCCTGGGTACCAGTCTGTTTAACGTTCATTACACTCCTTCGAGAACATTAACCCTAGCCTGGGTACTCGTCTGCTACATCTCTTCACTGTACATGTTAACTCCATTAGAACATTAACCCTAGCCTGGGTACCAGTCTGTTTATTGTTCATTACACTCCTTAGAGAACATTAACCCTAGCCTGGGTACTTAACGTTCATTACACTCCTTAGAGAACATTAACCCTAGCCTGGGTACTCGTCTGCTACATCTCTTCACTGTACATGTTAACTCCATTAGAACATTAACCCTAGCCTGGGTACCCGTCTGTTTAACGTTCATTACACTACTTGGCATTCTCTCCCCTGTAACTATTCCCCAGGTCGTTGTTGCAAATGAGAACGTGTTCTCAGTCAACTTACCTGGTAAAATAACGGATAAATAAAATAAAAAATAAAATAAATGCTTAGAGTGGAATGTTACCACAAACAGACTGGATATTGGAGAGAGTTAAAAGGCCATGCTTTCTGAGATGATACCATATGTGTGGATCATCATGGGGGTTCTGCCTTTATCTGTCCAATGAGATGATACCATGTGTGTGGATCATCTGCCTTTATCTGTCCAATGAGATGATACCATATGTGTGGATCATCATGGGGGTTCGGCCTTTATCTGTCCAATGAGATGATACCATATGTTTGGATTTTTTTATTTTACTAGGCAGTTCAGAACAAATTCTTATTTTCAATGACGGCCTACCGGGGAACAGTGGGTTAACTGCCTTGTTCAGGGGAACAGTGGGTTAACTGCCTTGTTCAGGGGAACAGTGGGTTAACTGCCTTGTTCAGGGGAACAGTGGGTTAACTGCCTTGTTCAGGGGAACAGTGGGTTAACTGCCTTGTTCAGGGGCAGAACGACAGATGTTTACCTTGTCAGCTCGGAGGATTCGATCTTGCAACCTTTCACTAGTCCAACGCTCTAACCACTAGGCTACCTGCCGATCATGGGGGCTCTGCCTTTATGTGTCCAATGAGATGGTCACTCTGCGCCACGGGGTATTGTTGCTATTAGTAGCTGCAGCTTTGGGGCCACAGCTTAATGGTTTCATGACAGTATAGCCCCTACCGACAGCATCAACCTACTTTCAACCTGCAATAAAACCCATCTATAAAGTCAAACGTCTCTTCACCTCATCATCCGCGTTGACTTATTATACCTCAATGTAGGTCAACGTGCAATGGTACATTAAAGAAATACAATTTCAGTCTGTAGGCCTACCCAATGTTTGCATCTGATGTTTGTTCTATACAGACATGATAATTACGCTCGAGCGTCACGGGGATTTAGGGGTTAAAGAAGGGCATTGCGCGCAGGCTCGCTAAAATGGTGGGAGACTGCAGAGGATTCCCTCGCTCTGTTCCGAGCTGTTACACTAACATGCTTGTTGCTGACGCTGAGCCTTTCTAAAAGTTAACAGCTGGTTACGTAACGCCCGGCACTAGAGCTAGGATCTCCACTCTTCTCGGTCCCGTCCGCGCTCCGCTCCGCGTCGTGTTGATCACTCTTGGCTTTGTTATTATCAGTCCAAAGTCCAACAGACAGACAGCTCACACACAACAGGACAAGGAGACCGACCACTCCGTTGCACCAACTTTTATTCCCCCCCTACAAACTTTACGCCAAACCGTAAGTAATTATACCAGGCAAACTTTGCGCATTGGTGTTACACAATATGATTTGTAGTTTTTTTTGCAAATGGTTAGCCTACGTTTTTCCTTGGATAGAAGCGCAATTGTTTTTGGGGGTGACACGCTTGACATTTTGATGAGCCCTTTGGAAGAGAAAAGTGGAATGGGAGTGTATGTAGAATGATGAATTTAAACAGAATTCGGGGGGATATAAACGTTGGCATGGTAAAAGCAATGGTCCTGTGTTTTCATCAGTTACTGCTGATGTGGCGTGCGTGTGTGGAACTCAAACACTAACGTCTGTAATTGAGACCAGTCGTATCCCAGGCATTGGAACTTTCTAACCATAATGTCTGTTCTCCTGATGATGTGGATACATCTGTAGTGAAGTTATATACTGAATCATTGTTGATGCATCATGATAAAAAATATACACACTTTGTTGTTCAACATTGCAACGTCTCTTGTAGTGTTTTATTTATATATATATATATATATTTGAGAGGTGTTTTTTTTAAATTGTGAAATTGAATATGGAAGTCTGAAACATGTATTTTTCCGTCTCTGACAGACTTCAGGGTTTATCTTATTGTTATGAGAAAAAAATTACGCATCTGTTCTGGTTTTTCTTCTTCCATTAGCTGGTCTAGAATGTTCTCCCACGTTGGTATGAGTTCCATTCCTATCTGTTGTCTTTGATATTGTGTCTGAACGTTCAAACTAAAACGGAGGGTTGAACAGTGTGGAGTCCTTCCATCCACTGACCTCCACACGTTCTATAGTGTAGATGATACTTCCGACACGTGGAACATACTGCCATGTACTTCTCCACGGCAGCGTTCACCGTTTTGGGCAGGGAGCCATGTATATTATATTATATTATCTCAAGGCTGATCTCACATCTGTTTGGTCTTATCGTTGTAATGGATAAATTACATGGACAGAGAGAGAGAGAGGGCTCCTGATCCTAGATCAGCGCTCCTGTTTTGAACACGGGCCCCAGAACAGAGGTTGTTTAGGAACGTGTTTCTACCAGACCAATGATGGCTAAAGCAGAGACTGTGTGTTCAAAACCATCTCCCTGCTGGATAGTTTTTTTCCTGTGTCTCATATGGCATCCTATTCCCTACATAGTACACTACTAGTACTACCTATTCCCTACATAGTACACTACTGTTGACCAGGTGCTATATACAGGATAGTTTGCCATTTGGGACTCAACTTAGTAGCAGGTCAGGGGGAAGCAGAGGAGACCTTTAGGACAGCATCAGACTAGTGTGTGTGTGTGTGTTTACAGTAGCTGTTCTAACACACACAGATACAGACACACAGCACTCAACCTACATACTAGTAGCACTGTATGTAACTGTCAACATAACAGACTGTCGGTCTTGTTTCATATCTCCTCTCTATAACATACTATCAGTCTTGTTTCATATCTCCTCTCTATAACATACTATCAGTCTTGTTTCATGTGTCCTCTTTACAACAGACTATCAGTCTTGTTTCATATCTCCTCTCTATAACAGACTATCAGTCTTGTTTCATGTGTCCTCTTTACAACAGACTATCAGTCTTGTTTCATATCTCCTCCTCTCTATAAGACTATCAGTCTTGTTTCATATCTCCTGTCTGTAACAGACTATCAGTCTTGTTTCATGTGTCCTCTTTACAACAGACTATCAGTCTTGTTTCATGTGTCCTCTTTACAACAGACTATCAGTCTTGTTTCATGTGTCCTCTTTACAACAGACTATCAGTCTTGTTTCATATCTCCTCTCTATAACAGACTATCAGTCTTGTTTCATATCATATGTGTGACTGGTTGGCAGAGCTAGCTGTGTGTGTGTGAGACTGGTGGACAGAGCTAGCTGTGTGTGTGGGACTGGTGGGCAGAGCTAGCTGTGTGTGTGGGACTGGTGGGCAGAGCTAGCTGTGTGTGTGGGACTGGTGGGCAGAGCTAGCTGTGTGTGTGGGACTGGTGGGCAGAGCTAGCTGTGTGTGTGGGACTGGTGGGCAGAGCTAGCTGTGTGTGTGGGACTGGTGGGCAGAGCTAGCTGTGTGTGTGGGACTGGTGGGCAGAGCTAGCTGTGTGTGTGGGACTGGTGGGCAGAGCTAGCTGTGTGTGTGGGACTGGTGGGCAGAGCTAGCTGTGTGTGTGGGACTGGTGGGCAGAGCTAGCTGTGTGTGTGGGACTGGTGGGCAGAGCTAGCTGTGTGTGTGTGGGACTGGTGGGCAGAGCTAGCTGTGTGTGACTGGTGGGTAGAGCTAGCTGTGTGTGGGACTGGTGGGCAGAGCTAGCTGTGTGTGTGACTGGTGGGCAGAGCTAGCTGTGTGTGACTGGTGGGCAGAGCTAGCTGTGTGTGACTGGTGGGCAGAGCTAGCTTTGTGTGTGTGTGTGACTGGTTGGCAGAGCTAGCTGTGTGTGTGTGTGAGACTGGTGGGCAGAGCTAGCTGTGTGTGTGTGATTGGTGGGCACCCTAATGGTATCACATTAGTGTGGGACTGGTGGGCAGAGCTAGCTGTGTGTGTGACTGGTGGGCAGAGCTAGCTGTGTGTGACTGGTGGGCAGAGCTAGCTGTGTGTGACTGGTGGGCAGAGCTAGCTTTGTGTGTGTGTGTGTGTGTGACTGGTGGGCAGAGCTAGCTGTGTGTGTGTGTGTGTGTGACTGGTTGGCAGAGCTAGATGTGTGTGACTGGTGGGCAGAGCTAGCTGTGTGTGTGTGTGAGACTGGTGGGCAGAGCTAGCTGTGTGTGTGTGATTGGTGGGCACCCTAATGGTATCACATTAGTGGGTGGGTGCTGAGTACACCGATGACATCAGTTGGCCAGAAGGAAAGATGTAGTTGTTACTGGCCCAACCCCCCCTCTGTGTTTGAGAGATGGAAGGAAAGATGTAGTTGTTACTGGCCCAACCCCCCCCCCCCCCCCCCTCTGTGTTTTAGAGATGGAAGGAAAGATGTAGTTGTTACTGGCCCAACCCCACCCCTCTGTGTTTTAGAGATGGAAGGAAAGATGTAGTTGTTACTGGCCCAACCCTTAAGATCTGTTCACATACCCAGAATAAATAGAAATGAATGTGTCTTTTTTTTAGTTCGCTGTTAAGTTGATTGTGAATTGTGTGTTGAAGGGGATCGTTGTACTACGAGTGGGCAATTCCACGCTAACCAAATTACGCTTGGACTTTTTTTAAAACTTTAAAATATATGCCAAACACAAACTTTATTTGAAAGTTTATTAAACCATACACAAGTCTATGCACAAGGACTACGTTGAACAAGTCGTCGCTGGTAAATGTAGCAAAAACTAACTTAGTGGAAGAACTGTGCAGATGTAGACTTTGGTAACAGAATTACAGTAAAATCTCCCTCTGGGTTTCATGATCACGTTCCCTCAAACACCCTGTTTGAAATATCTGCTCTGAATTAAGATTCAAACATTTTCTCAAACACCCTGTTTTTAAATATCTGCTCTGAATTAAGATTCAAACATTTTCTCAAACACCCTGTTTTTAAATATCTGCTCTGAATTAAGATTCAAACATTTTCTCCAACACCCTGTTTTAAATATCTGCTCTGAATTAAGATTCAAACATTTTCTCAAACACCCTGTTTTTAAATATCTGCTCTGATTTAAAGATGTCCACAGATAGAACTGTCTGTCAGCTATGACCTGGCGCCTTGAGTTTGAAAATATCTATATATTGTTTTTGGGGGTTATTGAACTACAGTAGGTGAAGTGGATTTACCCCCCAATTAACAGGAATTACGGAAACAAAATGACACAATTAGTCCCTGATCTGTAATGAACAGAAATGCATAATTTATGGATTTGAAGGTCTATTTTTCTGCATATCTAAGCACACCTCTTGGAGCTAATCTACATCCTCCTGTCTGGTGGTTATTTTATATTATAGAAGATAAATATGTTTCTGTGCACCTCTGCTCAAATCTGGGTGAAGGACTGAAAGGAATGTGAGTTATTCACTACAGTTTAGTTATAGCTTGACAAGATAACTACTCTAACTTGATTGTAGCTTGCTTTTTCTCTGAAGTCTACCAAGCTTGCCAGCAGGCATCCCAGCTAAGATGGTTAGACAAGATAACTACTCTAACTTGATTGATAGCAATTTTATGAAGTTGGCTTCAGCTGAAGCTGAATCGAGGGACAAATCTTAGGGGGGGGGACGTGCCCTCTGTGTATAAAGGCTTCTGGGTGCTCATGGGTCCTTTCTGATGGAAAAGCTCCCAGTACAGAAAGTTGAAGTGTTGTTTTAGACTCTCACGCAGTAAATCACCAGCTGCTCTACCAGTGGGGGCGGGCCCACCCATCACCAGCTGCTCTACCAGTGGGGGCGGGCCCACCCATCACCGGCTGCTCTACCAATGGGGGCGGACCCACCCATCACCAGCTGCTCTACCAGTGGGGGCGGGCCCACCCATCACCAGCTGCTCTACCAGTGGGGGCGGGCCCACCCATCACCGGCTGCTCTACCAATGGGGGCGGACCCACCCATCACCAGCTGCTCTACCAATGGGACGATGTCTGTAGTGGTTCCACCCAACCGGTTGCTCCTTTATTCAAAAGGACATCGTTGAATCAGATGAACTCCTCAAATTCAACCGATGAGCCCTCAGACGTTGACCCCAAAACTCTAACTAGTCCCTAATCAGTAGAGAACACTGCACCCCTGTAACTACTAGACTCTATAGTCTGAAACATGTGTTTCTCCTCTGTTTACATGTTCCTGGTAGCTGGGGGGGGACTATGTGAGAAGGGGGGGGGGGGGGGGGGGGTTTAGGAGGGGCCAAGCGTGAGACTTCTTTCTCAGCAGGAGCCTCCCTCATTCAGACAAACACCCCTCCCCATCATCTCCCCCCCCCCCTTTTCCCCCAGTCGGTTGTCATGGGAACGTCACAGAAGGAGTCTTTAATGAAGTTATCTGGGAGGTTCAAACTGGTTCTGTTACCATCAGTGGAGTTCAGGGGTACAACCTAAACGGCACACTATTCCCTTTATAGTACACTACTTTTGACCAGAGCCCTATGGCCAGGGTGCCATTTATATATTACACTACTTTTAACCAGAGCCCTATGGCCAGGGTGCCATTATATATTACACTACTTTTAACCAGAGCCCTGTGGCCAGGGTGCCATTATATATCACACTACTTTTAACCAGAGCCCTGTGGCCAGGGTGCCATTATATATTACACTACTTTTAACCAGAGCCCTATGGCCAGGGTGCCATTATATATCACACTACTTTTAACCAGAGCCCTATGGCCAGGGTGCCATTAAATATTACACTACTTTTAACCAGAGCCCTATGGCAAGGGTGCCATTATATATTACACTACTTTTGACCAGAGCCCTATGGCCAGGATGCTCATGACTGTTGGGGCTCACACTGCTGACAAGTCCAGGCAGCACCCCTCACTGTTGACACCTCTAACCCCCCCTCTCACCCCCTTTCTGATCCTCACCCTACACCCCCTCCTTTCTCTGGTCCTCCCAGCTCAGTTACCTCGACCCCCTTGTTTCTCTGACCCTCCCAGGCCAGATACCTCGACCCCCTTGTTTCTCTGACCCTCCCAGCCCAGTTACCTCAACCCCCTTGTTTCTCTGACCCTCCCAGCCCAGTTACCTCAACCCCCTTGTTTCTCTGACCCTCCCAGGCCAGATACCTCAACCCCCTTGTTTCTCTGACCCTCCCAGATCAGTTACCTCGACCCCCTCCTTTCTCTGGTCCTCCCAGCCCAGTTACCTCGACCCCCCTCCTTTCTCTGGTCCTCCCAGGCCAGATACCTCAACCCCCTTGTTTCTCTGACCCTCCCAGCCCAGTTACCTCAACCCACTTGTTTCTCTGACCCTCCCAGCCCAGTTACCTCAACCCCCTTGTTTCTCTGACCCTCCCAGCCCAGTTACCTCAACCCCCTTGTTTCTCTACTCCTCCCAGGCCAGATACCTCAACCCCCTTGTTTCTCTGGTCCTCCCAGCTCAGTTACCTCAACCCCCTTGTTTCTCTGACCATCCCAGCCCAGATACCTCAACCCCCTTGTTTCTCTACTCCTCCCAACCCAGTTACCTCAACCCCCTTGTTTCTCTGGTCCTCCCAGGCCAGATACCTCAACCCCCTTGTTTCTCTGACCATCCCAGCCCAGATACCTCAACCCCCTTGTTTCTCTGGTCCTCCCAACCCAGTTACCTCAACCCCCTTGTTTCTCTGGTCCTCCCAGGCCAGATACCTCAACCCCCTTGTTTCTCTGGTCCTCCCAGGCCAGATACCTCAACCCCCTTGTTTCTCTGGTCCTCCCAGGCCAGATACCTCAACCCCCTTGTTTCTCTGGTCCTCCCAGGCCAGATACCTCAACCCCCTTGTTTCTCTGGTCCTCCCAGGCCAGATACCTCAACCCCCTTGTTTCTCTGGTCCTCCCAGGCCAGATACCTCAACCCCCTTGTTTCTCTGGTCCTCCCAGGCCAGATACCTCAACCCCCTTGTTTCTCTGGTCCTCCCAGGCCAGATACCTCAACCCCCTTGTTTCTCTGGTCCTCCCAGGCCAGATACCTCAACCCCCTTGTTTCTCTGGTCCTCCCAGGCCAGATACCTCAACCCCCTTGTTTCTCTGGTCCTCCCAGGCCAGATACCTCAACCAGGCAGGGATAGTTAAACCCCTTTAAAAACAGCCTCTGGTCACTTGGTCATAACTAACCATTGTTCTGGTGAGAAAGGGACATCTTTCATATCGGTCTGCTGTTGTAGTGAAGAGGCCTGTGTCCCAACTGACGCCATATTCCCTATGTAGTGCACTACTTTTGAACAGAGCCCTATGCGCCCCGGTCCAAAGTAGCGCGGTACATAGGGAATAGGGTGTTATCTGGGGGAACGCAGTTTGAATGTACGGCTGGTCCCTCTCTCCTCCTCTCCTCTCCGTGTTGAGTTTCTCCTTTTGTTCAGGGATCAGAGTGGCTGAAAGCTGCCTTTGTTTTGGTGGCCAACTCAAAGCGGGGTCCTGTCTGTCTGTCTCTCTGTCTAGAGGATGGTTGCTGGAGGATGTTGGCTATGGTGTGTGTGTGTGTGTGTGTGTGTGTGTGTGAGTGAGAGAGATGTAGAAGAGGGGGGCCAGTGAGTGTACGGGTTTTGTTAAGGAGGGCAGGTGTTAAGGGACGTGTTGTGTGGGTTTGGAGAACAGTTTGTGTGTAGTCTTAACCAGAGACTGGCTAGACCAGCTGAACGCTGATGAAACTTAACCTTGCCCTGCTTGGAGAACAGGCTCGTTCAAGTGGACGACCGCTCCATTAAAACGGGGTGTGTGTGTGATTTGTCCTCTAACAGGGGAAGCCTGTATTCTAGCTTCATTATCAAGCCATTAGGATGATGTGTGATGACAGCCTGTAGGATGGGAGTGACTAATGAGACTGGTGTTAAACATGTCCACACTCAGCCTCTTTGACTCGACACATGAGAAGAAGGGTTGTCACAATCCCAGTGTGACCGTACTGCCGCGGACCGGAGTGTGACCCTACTACCGGACCGGAGTGTGACCCTACTACCGGACCGGAGTGTGACCCTACTACCGGACCGGAGTGTGACCCTACTACCGGACCGGAGTGTGACCCTACTACCGGACCGGAGTGTGACCCTACTACCGGACCGGAGTGTGACCCTACTGCCACGGACCGGAGTGTCTTCCAACACTAGGAGTGTCTTTCTTCCAACACTAGGAGTGTCTTTCTTCCAACACTAGGAGTGTCTTTCTTCCAACACTAGGAGTGTCTTTCTTCCAACACTAGGAGTGTCTTTCTTCCAACACTAGGAGTGTTTTCCTTCCAACACTAGGAGTGTTTTCCTTCCAACACTAGGAGTGTCTTTCTTCCAACACTAGGAGTGTTTTCCTTCCAACACTAGGAGTGTCTTTCTTCCAACACTAGGAGTGTCTTTCTTCCAACACTAGGAGTGTCTTTCTTCCAACACTAGGAGTGTCTTTCTTCCAACACTAGGAGTGTCTTTCTTCCAACACTAGGAGTGTCTTTCTTCCAACACTAGGAGTGTCTTTCTTCCAACACTAGGAGTGCCTTTCTTCCAACACTAGGAGTGTCTTTCTTCCAACACTAGGAGTGTCTTTCTTCCAACACTAGGAGTGTCTTTCTTCCAACACTAGGAGTGTCTTTCTTCCAACACTAGGAGTGTCTTTCTTCCAACACTAGGAGTGTCTTTCTTCCAACACTAGGAGTGTCTTTCTTCCAACACTAGGAGTGTCTTTCTTCCAACACTAGGAGTGTCTTTCTTCCAACACTAGGAGTGTCTTTCTTCCAACACTAGGAGTGTCTTTCTTCCAACACTAGGAGTGTTTCCCCTGCATGTTTTTGTTTCCTTACTTTCTTACTTCCTGGTATCAAGATACTGGAAGAGTGACAACCCTACAGCACTGATTTGTCAAATTTAAACATATTTGTTTTGCCTACTTATTTGCTACTAATAAACACAACATTTTATACAGTTGAAGTCAGAAGATTTCATACACTTACACATTTAACTCATTTTTCAACCACTCCACAAATTTCTTGTTAACAAACTATAGTTTTGGCAAGTCGGTTAGGACATCTACTTTGTGCATGACACAAGTCCATTTCTCCAACAATTGTTTACAGACAGATAATTTCACTTATAATTCACTGTATCACAATTCCAGTGGCTCAGAAGTTTACATACACTAAGTTGACTGTTTTTAAACGGCTTGGAAAATTCCAGAAAATTACATAATGGCTTTAGAAGCTTCTGATAGGCTAATTGACACCATTTCAGTCAATTGGAGGTGTACCTGTGGATGTATTTCTAGATCTACCTTCAAACCCAGTGCCTCTTTGCTTGACATCATGGGAAAATCAAAAGAAATCAGCCAAAACCTCAAAGAAAATTGTAGACCTCCACAAGTCTGGTTCATCCTTGGGAGCAATTTCCAAATGCCTGAAGGTACCACGTTCATCTATACAAACAACAGTATGCAAGTATAAACACCATGGGACCACGCAGCCGTCATACCGCTCAGGAAGGAGACGCGTTCTGTCTCCTAGAGATGAACGTACTTTGGTGCGAAAAGTGCAAATCAATCCCAGAACAACAGCAAAGGACCTTGTGAAGATGCTGGAGGAAACCGGTACAAAAGTATCTATAGCCACAGTAAAACGAGTCCTATATCGACATAACCTGAAAGGTCGCTAAGCAAGGAAGAAGCCACTGCTTCAAAACCGCCTTTTGGAGAAATGTCCTCTGCTGAAACAAAAAATAGAACTGTTTGACCATAATCACCATCGTTATGTTTGGAGGAAAAAGGGGGATGCTTGCAAGCCGAAGAACACCATCCCAACCCTGAAGCACGGGGCTGGCAGCATGATGTTGTGGGGGTGCTTTGCTGCAGGAGGGACTGGTGCACTTCACAAAATGAATGGCATCATGAGGCAGGAAAAATAAGTGGATATATTGAAGCAACATCTCAAGACATCAGTCAGGAAGTTAAAGCTTGGTTGCAAATGGGTCTTCCAAATGGACAATGACCCCAAGCATACTTCCAAAGTTGTGGCAAAACATCTTAAGGACAACAAACTCTAGATATAACGCCCTGACCTCAATCCCATAGAAAATATGTGGGCAGAACTGAAAAATGCGTGTGCGAACAAGGAGACCTACAAACCTGACTCAGTTACACCAGCTCTGTCAGGAGGAATGGGCCAAAATTCACCCAACGTATTGTGGGAAGCTTGTAGAAGGCTACCTGAAACGTTTGACCCAAGTTAAACAATTTAAAGGCAATGCTACCAAATACTAATTGAGTGAATGTAAACATTTGACCCACTGGGAATGTGATGAAAGAAATAAAAAGCTGAAATAAATCACTCTACTATTATTCTGACAATTCACATTCTTAAAATAAAAGTGGTGATCCTAACTGACCTAAAACAGGTTCTTTTTACTAGGATTAAATGTCAGGAATTGTGAAAAACAGAGTTTAAATGTATTTGGCTAAAAGGTGTATGTAAACTTCCGTCTTCAACTGTATACACACATCTAACAAGTAGGCCAAACATGTACATGACAGAGTGACTCCAGACAGAGTGACTCCAGACAGAGTGACTCCAGACAGAGTGACTCCAGACAGAGTGACTCCCGACCGAGTGACTCCCGACCGAGTGACTCCCGACCGAGTGTATGTAAACGTCCGACTTCGACTGTATAGAGCCATTCCAGAGAGGGCATGTATTTCCCAGAAACCCCTAGACTAAATTGTCTTGTCCTGCACGGCTCTAACCAGCTCACGGGTGTGAAAGGAGTCTGTGTCTAAGTTGTGCACGGGATTGTGTGTGTCAGAATGAACGCTAATGTCACCCTGCAGACAGAACAACAAATGTCAGAAGTTATCTTATCTTTGTCTTATCTTTGTACATTTCACCTTTTTAACACACAAACAGAAGAACATTCTTTCATTATCTCTCTGTAGGCGCTCCAGATACAGTATCTCATAGAATGTCCTTACTTCCTCCTAGTTTTAGTTTCTATGTTACCGGGGGGGGGGGGGGGGGGGGGGGGAAGACTAACATTTTGAAGAGGAGTCCAGTGGCACAGCAGTAATGGAAGTATCGTGTCTTGACACACACACACATACTGTAAACAAAAGCAGATTCTTATTCCCTTAAACACACTATGTCTAAATCAGGGATGGGCAACTGTAGGCCCGCGGAGGTGAACTCAGTCGGGGTCTCAACTTACTGTTGACATTTAGAATAATAGAATACACAACGTGACATTTTAGATGATTGGTTTTGCATCAGCAGTCAGCCAATTTTTGGGGTGGGGTGGGATTATTCTAGGGGCCATCTATCTAAACGTGTAGTGAGCATTAGTCTAAACGTGTAGTGAGCATTAGTCTAAACGTGTAGTGAGCATTAGTCTAAACGTGTAGTGAGCATTAGTCTAAACGTGTAGTGAGCATTAGTCTAAACGTGTAGTGAGCATTAGTCTAAACGTGTAGTGAGCATTAGTCTAAACGTGTAGTGAGCATTAGTCTAAACGTGTAGTGAGCATTAGTCTAAACGTGTAGTGAGCATTAGTCTAAACGTGTAGTGAGCATTAGTCTAAACGTGTAGTGAGCATTAGTCTAAACGTGTAGTGAGCATCAGTCTAAACGTGTAGTGAGCATCGGTCTAAACGTGTAGTGAGCATCGGTCTAAACGTGTAGTGAGCATCGGTCTAAACGTGTAGTGAGCATCGGTCTAAACGTGTAGTGAGCATCGGTCTAAACGTGTAGTGAGCATCGGTCTAAACGTGTAGTGAGCATCGGTCTAAACGTGTAGTGAGCATCGGTCTAAACGTGTAGTGAGCATCGGTCTAAACGTGTAGTGAGCATCGGTCTAAACGTGTAGTGAGCATCGGTCTAAACGTGTAGTGAGCATCGGTCTAAACGTGTAGTGAGCATCGGTCTAAACGTGTAGTGAGCATCGGTCTAAACGTGTAGTGAGCATCGGTCTAAACGTGTAGTGAGCATCGGTCTAAACGTGTAGTGAGCATTGGTCTAAACGTGTAGTGAGCATTGGTCTAAACGTGTAGTGAGCATTAGTCTAAACGTGTAGTGAGCATTAGTCTAAACGTGTAGTGAGCATTAGTCTAAACGTGTAGTGAGCATTGGTCTAAACGTGTCGTGAGCATCGGTCTAAACGTGTAGCGAGCATCGGTCTAAACGTGTAGCGAGCATCGGTCTAAACGTGTAGCGAGCATCGGTCTAAACGTGTAGCGAGCATCGATCTAAACGTGTCGCGAGCATCGGGGTGGAGTCCATTGATCATCAGTTATCATATTTAAAAACTGCAAAACGTTTTGCCTCCAGCCCGTGACAAAATTAGTAGAATTGTAGGGAATGAGCTGTAAAAACTGTTAATTATTCTCTGTTCCATGGTCAAATGAGTAGAATTAGGGCTGGGTGATATGATATGGCCTAAAAATCATATCTCAATGTTTTTGTTTTGATTTATTTTTTACTTCTGGGTAATTCACCACATATCTAGGTATTTTATTTCTATGTTTTCTCTAAATAAGCGTTGTACAATGAAAGGTCAAATACACTATTTCAAACAGTCAACAATAATCTAATAGGGGCTTGGTGTGAGGGGAGGGGCTTGGTGTGAGGGGAGGGGCTTGGTGTGTGTAAATCATAGAGGAAGAGGCGAAGCAAGAGGTTTTTACTCCAAAATCTGTCCACAGTCACCCCAATGCATTTCTATGGGCTTGTTTTGGACCTAAGCTTGTCGCCTGCCTTTCTGCCTTTGGGACAACAATTCCCATTGTTAGGGCTGAGACATGAGCATCTCGTCATTTATATCCAGATCTCTGGTGTAAATGGGAAGATGCACAGAGGAGCCAAGGAGACGAGACCAAAAAGCCAACATGAGAACAAGCACCTAAACGCTCAGAAACATGGAAAACCCAAAACTAGATTATTGCGATTTAGGCCTGTTGTAGCAACCTCATGATGGGTATAGGGTTTAGGCCTGGTTGTAGCAACCTCATGATGGGTGTAGGGTTTAGGCCTGCTTGTAGCAACCTCATGATGGGTATAGGGTTTAGGCCTGGTTGTAGCAACCTCATGATGGGTATAGGGTTTAGGCCTGGTTGTAGCAACCTCATGATGGGTGTAGGGTTTAGGCCTGCTTGTAGCAACCTCATGATGGGTATAGGGTTTAGGCCTGCTTGTAGCAACCTCATGATGGGTATAGGGTTTAGGCCTGGTTGTAGCAACCTCATGATGGGTGTAGGGCTTAGGCCTGCTTGTAGCAACCTCATGATGGGTATAGGGTTTAGGCCTGGTTGTAGCAACCTCATGATGGGTGTAGGGTTTAGGCCTGCTTGTAGCAACCTCATGATGGGTATAGGGTTTAGGCCTGGTTGTAGCAACCTCATGATGGGTATAGGGTTTAGGCCTGGTTGTAGCAACCTCATGACGGGTATAGGGTTTAGGCCTGCTTGTAGCAACCTCATGATGGGTATAGGGTTTAGGCCTGGTTGTAGCAACCTCATGATGGGTGTAGGGTTTAGGCCTGCTTGTAGCAACCTCATGATGGGTATAGGGTTTAGGCCTGCTTGTAGCAACCTCATGATGGGTATAGGGTTTAGGCCTGGTTGTAGCAACCTCATGATGGGTGTAGGGTTTAGGCCTGCTTGTAGCAACCTCATGATGGGTATAGGGTTTAGGCCTGCTTGTAGCAACCTCATGATGGGTATAGGGTTTAGGCCTGCTTGTAGCAACCTCATGATGGGTGTAGGGTTTAGGCCTGCTTGTAGCAACCTCATGATGGGTATAGGGTTTAGGCCTGCTTGTAGCAACCTCATGATGGGTATAGGGTTTAGGCCTGCTTGTAGCAACCTCATGATGGGTGTAGGGTTTAGGCCTGGTTGTAGCAACCTCATGATGGGTGTAGGGTTTAGGCCTGGTTTTAGCAACCTCGTGATGGATGTAGGGTTTAGGCCTGGTTGTAGCAACCTCATGATGGGTATAGGGTTTAGGCCTGGTTGTAGCAACCTCATGATGGGTATAGGGTTTAGGCCTGCTTGTAGCAACCTCATGATGGGTATAGGGACAATTAGAGTATCATGTAGTAACCTAAACCCTATCAATGTTATATTGAACTGGGTGAATGGAGTACGAAGTACGAATGACAGTCATCCAATATGCTGTAATGCTCATAAAAAAGAGTTGAATCCTCCCTCGTCATAAACGGCACCAACCGCCTCTGATGCAAACACATGTAGACAGAAAGTGGAAGCAAAGTGACCTGCAAGCTCTCACTCTGACTTCAAACTCTGATCGTTGACCCAGTGCTTTCACTCTCTTTCTCATCCTCGCTCTGTCTCGTTCTCGCTCTCGCTCTCGCTCTTTCTCTCTCTCTCTCCCCCCCTCTCTCTCTCTCCCTCTCATACACTCTTATCTCACTTTACTGAGTTTTGTATCAGCCGACCCAATGTGTTCTCTCAGTAGTGCCTGGTACAGATAGAAACAGGGGAGGAGAAGCAGAACAACTAGTAGGGGAAAAAAGAGCAAGTTCAGAGCGAGAGAGAAACTGAACTGACTTGTTTGTTGACACCCTGAAGTGAAAGCAGAAGAAAAGGCCTGCGTCCCAAAAGGCACCCTATTCCCTAAACACTGTAGTGCCCTATGGCCCTGGTCAAAAGTAGTGCACTACATAGGGAATAGGGTGCCACTTGGAAAGGCTGTCATATGATCCTAAAGCCCTCTGCTCTGGAGGCTCCTGGGATACTTTACGGTTTGGAGAAGGGAAAAAAAACATGATGAGGTGGAAGAAAAGAGATGAAGAGGGGTTATTGTAGGTTAGGAGAGAGGAGGAGGGGTTAGGAGAGGGGAGGAGGGGTTAGGAGAGAGGAGGAGGGGTTAGGAGAGAGGAGGAGGGGTTAGGAGGGAGGAGGAGGTGGGGTTAGGAGAGGGGAGGAGGGGTTAGGAGGAGGGGTTAGGAGAGAGGAGGAGGGGTTAGGAGAGAGGAGGAGGAGGGACTGTGCCTCTCTTCAGTGTCCATATTGTCCTGTTCATTCTGATCTAAAAGACAGAAACTGATCCTAGACTAGGTCCCCCTGTCCATATTGTCCTGTTCATTCTGATCTAAAAGACATAAACTGATCCTGGACTAGGTCCCCCTGTCCATATTGTCCTGTATCATTCTGATCTAAAAGACAGAAACTGATCCTGGACTAGGTCCCCCTGTCCATATTGTCCTGTTCATTCTGATCTAAAAGACAGAAACTGATCCTAGACTAGGTCCCCCTGTCCATATTGTCCTGTTCATTCTGATCTAAAAGACAAAAACTGATCCTAGACTAGGTCCCCCTGTCCATATTGTCCTGTTCATTCTGATCTAAAAGACAGAAACTGATCCTAGACTAGGTCCCCCTGTCCATATTGTCCTGTTCATTCTGATCTGAAAGACAGAAACTGATCCTAGATCAGCACTCCTAACTCCGAGAACCTTTGTGAATGCGGGCCCTGGTCTGTGATTGGTCGGCTACGGTAGTGTGTTAAACTACTGATGGGTCTTCTGTAAGATGTGTGTAGCAATGTGTTTACGGCCTCTTTGAATGACGACAGATGTCTGACACACACACACACACACACACACACAAGGTCGATTTGATACGCTGTGTACAGTCTGTATGCTACTGAACTCGCTGAAAGTGTCTAGTGTGTTTTTATTAACCAATGAGGTTGGAGACAAAACATTTTTTTAAAGAGATGACCCTTTATTCTCTCTGCTTTCACTTCGTCTTGGAGACGGAGCCCTGATCTCATCCGGATATAATGGTCTGAATCACTCACTTGTTAGTATTATATAGTAGACTGTATATAGCCCCTCTACTGTGTTATATAGCCCCTCTACTGTGTTATATAGCCCCTCTACTGTGTTATATAGCCCCTCTACTGTGTTGTATAGCCTCTCTACTGTGTTATATAGCCCCTCTACTGTGTTATATAGCCCCTCTACTGTGTTATATAGCCCCTCTACTGTGTTATATAGCCCCTCTACTGTGTTATATAGCCTCTACTGTGTTATATAGCCTCTCTACTGTGTTATATAGCCTCTCTACTGTGTTATATAGCCCCTCTACTGTGTTATATAGCCCCTCTACTGTGTTATATAGCCCCTCTACTGTGTTATATAGCCTCTCTACTGTGTTATATAGCCGCTCTACTGTGTTATATAGCCGCTCTACTGTGTTATATAGCCCCTCTACTGTGTTATATAGCCCCTCTACTGTGTTATATAGCCCCTCTACTGTGTTATATAGCCCCTCTACTGTGTTATATAGCCCCTCTACTGTGTTATATAGCCCCTCTACTGTGTTATATAGCCCCTCTACTGTGTTATATAGCCCCTCTACTGTGTTATATAGCCCCTCTACTGTGTTATATAGCCCCTCTACTGTGTTATATAGCCCCTCTACTGTGTTATATAGCCCCTCTATTGTGTTATATAGCCCCTCTACTGTGTTATATAGCCCCTCTACTGTGTTATATAGCCCCTCTACTGTGTTATATAGCCCCTCTACTGTGTTATATAGCCCCTCTACTGTGTTATATAGCCCCTCTATTGTGTTATATAGCCCCTCTACTGTGTTATATAGCCCCTCTACTGTGTTATATAGCCTCTCTACTATATAATGTTACAGAACTTAACAGATCAAAAATAAATCGCTGCCATAATGTCATCAACAGCAGCTTTGTGGTTAGAGCCTAGGAAACTTCATTTGACCTTAGTCACTGTGCCTTTCTGGATATGAGATATGCCCGCTAAGAGAAGAGACGCACCGCTAAGAGAAGAGACGCACCGCTAAGAGAAGAGACGCACCGCTAAGAGAAGAGACGCACCGCTAAGAGAAGAGACGCACCGCTAAGAGAAGAGACGCACCGCTAAGAGAAGAGACGCACCGCTAAGAGAAGAGACGCACCGCTAAGAGAAGAGACGCACCGCTAAGAGAAGAGACGCACCGCTAAGAGAAGAGACGCACCGCTAAGAGAAGAGACGCACCGCTAAGAGAAGAGACGCACCGCTAAGAGAAGAGACGCACCGCTAAGAGAAGAGACGCACCGCTAAGAGAAGAGACGCACCGCTAAGAGAAGAGACGCACCGCTAAGAGAAGAGACGCACCGCTAAGAGAAGAGACGCACCGCTAAGAGAAGAGACGCACCGCTAAGAGAAGAGACGCACCGCTAAGAGAAGAGACGCACCGCTAAGAGAAGAGACGCACCGCTAAGAGAAGAGACGCACCGCTAAGAGAAGAGACGCACCGCTAAGAGAAGAGACGCACCGCTAAGAGAAGAGACGCACCGCTAAGAGAAGAGACGCACCGCTAAGAGAAGAGACGCACCGCTAAGAGAAGAGACGCACCGCAAAGAGAAGAGACGCACCGCAAAGAGAAGAGACGCACCGCAAAGAGAAGAGACGCACCGCTAAGAGAAGAGACGCACCGCTAAGAGAAGAGACGCACCGCTAAGAGAAGAGACGCACCGCTAAGAGAAGAGACGCACCGCAAAGACGAATGACCACAAGCAGCGGAGGCCGCGGTGAGTTCACGCTCACCTGCTGGGTGGCGGTGAACGGTGGCGTTTTTAACAGAGAGAATTTTTGGAAAATGTAACAATTTGCGTCCAATATTGTGGTCGGGGGACAATAGCCCGGACCCTCACTGTTTTAGGTCTTTGGTCTTCGCAGGGGCTCTTGAACTTTTATATAGACCTGTGATTGATGAAGGGTAGTTCCACGATAACAAAATTATGCTTAGACTCAGACTTTTCAAGTATAAGCTTTAAAAAATATATATATATGGAAATGGTTAAAGAGTAGTCCTCGTGTATATGTTGTTCGGTTTGTTCAACATTGCAATCAAATATATATATTATATTTCTGCTAAAACTAAATATAAGAGCATTATTTTCTTGTCATCCAACAAATGTAAACGCCTGGAGTTTACTAAACGGTATTGGCTCGGGATTTGGAACTGGTGCTTTAGTCCAATGAGATGGAAATAAAGCTCTTTGGCCAAGCGGTGGGTTTGGTTGTCGAAATGAGAATGAACCCCGAACCTACTGTAAAAAATATAGTGGTGGATCTTTGATGTTTTGGGGATATATTTCTTCCATCGGTCCTGAGGCTGTTAAGGTCAACAGCATCATGAACTGTACCCAGTACCAGGACATTTTTGCCAAAAAACCTGGTTTTCTCTGCCAGGAGAATGACAGTTGGCCACAAGTGGATCTCCCAGCAAGACGATAACCCCAAGCAACACATTTTAAATCCACATAGAAATGAATCCACACAATCAACATTTTTGCAATGGCCGTCTCAGTCTCCAGACCTTGAGACACATTTTGAAAACCTGCGGTTTGAATTGAACAAGGACAAGTTCGTAAACTCAGACGAAGGAGATCAAGGTTCTGGACAGATTCTGTTTGGAGGAATGGTCGAACATCTCTCCCAATGTGTTCTCCAATCTCAGAAAACATTTTTAGAAAAAGTCTGTGCCCTGATCCTCACAAAGTGAGCTATTGAAATCAAGGGAAGTGAATCTATTTGACCCTTAACTGTTTGACTATTAGTATAAAATAATACAATATAGCTCAGTATTTTTTATTTATTTTATGCAGTGGTTTTTGCTCATGTTTATCAAGGGTGCCAATACTTTCTGAACCCACTTTATTTCTAATACCTTTTTTAAAGGCCCAGTGCAGTCAAAAACAAGATATTCCTGTGTTTTAAGAGGTTGGAATAACACTGAAAATTTGAATTTGAAAAATTGTATAATAACGCCCTTTTTAATGTAAGAGCTGTTTGAAAAGGCCGCTTTACATTTCATCCTGTCACACTGGTTGAATCAACGTTGTTTTTACATCATTTCTCCGGCATAAGTTGAACCCATGTGGAATAGACATTGAATTGATGCCTGTGCCCAGTGGGTTCACTTTCATTTGTCACCCAATTTTGATATGCTCCTATGAACTTTACATGTTGGTGCTCATGGGTCCTTTTACATGGAAATGCCCCTAACTTAACATTGAGTCAACACTGTAGCTGGTGAGTCAACACTGTAGCTGGCGAGTGTAGCTGGCGAGGCCAACGCTGTAGCTGGCGAGGCCAACGCTGTAGCTGGCGAGGCCAACGCTGTAGCTGGCGAGGCCAACGCTGTAGCTGGCGAGGCAACGCTGTAGCTGGCGAAGTTGCAGTGTCTGGAGAATCCCTCATTCTTCATGGAGGTTTTACAAATAGCCTCCCTTTCTCTTATGGGCCCTGGTCAACTGTAGTGCACTATATAGGGCCCTGGTCTAAATGTAGTGCACTATATAGGGCCCTGGTGTAAATGTAGTGCACTATATAGGGCCCTGGTCAACAGTAGTGCACTATATAGGGCCCTGGTCAACAGTAGTGCGCTATATAGGGCCCTGGTCAACAGTAGTGCGCTATATAGGGCCCTGGTCAACAGTAGTGCGCTATATAGGGCCCTGGTCAACAGTAGTGCACTATATAGGGCCCTGGTCAACAGTAGTGCGCTATATAGGGCCCTGGTCAACAGTAGTGCGCTATATAGGGCCCTGGTCAACAGTAGTGCGCTATATAGGGCCCTGGTCAACAGTAGTGCGCTATATAGGGCCCTGGTCAACAGTAGTGCACTATATAGGGCCCTGGTAGTGCGCTACAGTAGTGCGCTATATAGGGGATAGGGTGGGATTTAGGATACTTGGTGTGCAAGTTGGTGTCCACTTCTATATTACAGCCCTGTCATGTTTTCCACTGTGTGTGTCCCTGTGTTTTTAAACAGTATGTTGAGACCGTTTAGCCTGGTTTAACTGTCTGACTCACAGACCACTGTAACGACTGGCCTGTCATGTTTTCCACTGTGTGTGTCCCTGTGTTTTTAAACAGTATGTTGAGACCGTTTAGCCTGGTTTAACTGTCTGACTCACAGACCACTGTAACGACTGGCCTGTCATGTTTTCCACTGTGTGTGTCCCTGTGTTTTTAAACAGTGTGTTGAGACCGTTTAGCCTGGTTTAACTGTCTGACTCACAGACCACTGTAACGACTGGCCTGTCATGTTTTCCACTGTGTGTGTCCCTGTGTTTTTAAACAGTGTGTTGAGACCGTTTTAGCCTGGTTTAACTGTCTGACTCACAGACCACTGTAACGACTGGCCTGTCATGTTTTCCACTGTGTGTGTCCCTGTGTTTTTAAACAGTATGTTGAGACCGTTTAGCCTGGTTTAACTGTCTGACTCACAGACCACTGTAACGACTGGCCTGTCATGTTTTCCACTGTGTGTGTCCCTGTGTTTTTAAACAGTGTGTTGAGACCGTTTAGCCTGGTTTAACTGTCTGACTCACAGACCACTGTAACGACTGGCCTGTCATGTTTTCCACTGTGTGTGTCCCTGTGTTTTTAAACAGTGTGTTGAGACCGTTTAGCCTGGTTTAACTGTCTGACTCACAGACCACTGTAACGACTGGCCTGTCATGTTTTCCACTGTGTGTGTCCCTGTGTTTTTAAACAGTATGTTGAGACCGTTTAGCCTGGTTTAACTGTCTGACTCACAGACCACTGTAACGACTGGCCTGTCATGTTTTCCACTGTGTGTGTCCCTGTGTTTTTAAACAGTGTGTTGAGACCGTTTAGCCTGGTTTAACTGTCTGACTCACAGACCACTGTAACGACTGGCCTGTCATGTTTTCCACTGTGTGTGTCCCTGTGTTTTTAAACAGTATGTTGAGACCGTTTAGCCTGGTTTAACTGTCTGACTCACAGACCACTGTAACGACTGGCCTGTCATGTTTTCCACTGTGTGTGTCCCTGTGTTTTTAAACAGTGTGTTGAGACCGTTTAGCCTGGTTTAACTGTCTGACTCACAGACCACTGTAACGACTGGCCTGTCATGTGGCTGAAGGGGCTCTTCGAACACATCGTTCACATGGCAGTAAACTGGTCTTATGTTGACTAGTCAACATAATGGAACAGCCTTGTTTCAATATATATATTCACGTTCGGGCCTCTTGGCTGTGGGACCGTTTTAAGACCGATGTTTGACCAGTGTTAGCCGCTTCAGGCTGTGGTAGATTGATTGTTGTGCTCGCTGTTCACTTTGCTGTGTGTTGCTGGTTGTACAGTCTGACGGAGGTTGTGTTGCTGGTTGTACAGTCTGACGGAGGTTGTGTTGCTGGTTGTACAGTCTGATGGAGGTTGTGTTGCTGGTTGTACAGTCTGATGGAGGTTGTGTTGCTGGTTGTACAGTCTGATGGAGGTTGTGTTGCTGGTTGTACAGTCTGATGGAGGTTGTGTTGCTGGTTGTACAGTCTGATGGAGATTGTTGGGGTTGTGTGTTGCTGGTTGTACAGTCTGATGGAGATTGTTGGGGTTGTGTGTTGCTGGTTGTACAGTCTGATGCAGGTTGTGTTGCTGGTTGTACAGTCTGATGGAGGTTGTGTTGCTGGTTGTACAGTCTGATGGAGGTTGTTGAATGTGTTTTGCTGGTTGTACAGTCTGACGGAGGTTGTGTTGCTGGTTGTACAGTCTGATGGAGGTTGTTGGGGTTGTGTGTTGCTTGTTGTACAGTCTGACGGAGGTTGTGTTGCTGGTTGTACAGTCTGACGGAGGTTGTTGGGGTTGTGTTGCTGGTTGTACAGTCTGATGGAGGTTGTTGGGGTTGTGTGTTGCTGGTTGTACAGTCTGATGGAGGTTGTTGGAGGTGTGTTGCTGGTTGTACAGTCTGACGGCGGTTGTGTTGCTGGTTGTACAGTCTGACGGAGGTTGTTGGGGTTGTGTGTTGCTGGTTGTACAGTGTGATGCAGGTTGTGTTGCTGGTTGTACAGTCTGATGCAGGTTGTGTTGCTGGTTGTACAGTCTGATGCAGGTTGTGTTGCTGGTTGTACAGTCTGATGGAGATTGTGTTGCTGGTTGTACAGTCTGATGCAGGTTGTGTTGCTGGTTGTACAGTCTGATGCTGGTTGTACAGCACACTTATCAACAGAACATCCCTGGTCATCCCTACTGCCTCTGATCTGGAGGACTCACTAAACAGAGAACATCCCTGGTCATCCCTACTAGCCTCTGATCTGGAGGACTCACTAAACAGAGAACATCCCTGGTCATCCCTACTGCCTCTGATCTGGGAGACTCACTAAACAGAGAACATCCCTGGTCATCCCTACTGCCTCTGATCTGGGGGACTCACTAAACAGAGAACATCCCTGGTCATCCCTACTGGTCATCCCTACTGCCTCTGATCTGGGGGACTCACTAAACAGAGAACATCCCTACTGCCTCTGATCTGGAGGACTCACTAAACAGAGAACATCCCTACTGCCTCTGATCTGGAGGACTCACTAAACAGAGAACATCCCTACTGCCTCTGATCTGGTGGACTCACTAAACAGAGAACATCCCTACTGCCTCTGATCTGGAGGACTCACTAAACAGAGAACATCCCTACTGCCTCTGATCTGGAGGACTCACTAAACAGAGAACATCCCTACTGCCTCTGATCTGGAGGACTCACTAAACAGAGAACATCCCTACTGCCTCTGATCTGGTGGACTCACTAAACACAACGGCTTTATTTGTAAATGATGTTGGAGTCAGGAACCCCTGACTGTCTGTACATTGTTTTTAAACTACAACATCATACCGCCTGGTTTGCTTAATGTAAAGGAATTTGAAATGATTTATATTTTGATACTTAAAACCAAATACTTTTTAGACTTTTACTCAAGTAGTATTTTACTGGGTGACTTTCACTTTTACTTGAGTCATTTTCTATTAAGGTAGAAAATTAAGGTATCTCAAGTATGATATTTGGGTACTTTTTCCCCACCAATGGATGGTTGTCTATCAGTAATCCTATAGATCCAGGTCTCTATCATCTCAGCAGCTTAGCCAGCAGGTCAGGTCAGGCATCTGTCTCCTAGAGATCCAGGTCCCCATCATCTCAGCAGCTTAGCCAGCAGGTCAGGTCAGGCATCTGTCTCCTATAGATCCATGTCCCTATCATCTCAGCAGCTTAGCCAGCAGGTCAGGGGGTTCCAGGCATCTGTCTCCTAGGGATCCAGGTCTCTATCATCTCAGCAGCTTAGCCACCAGGTCAGGTCAGGCATCTGTCTCTTATATATCTAGGTCCCTATCATCTCAGCAGCTTATCCAGCAGGTCAGGTCAAGCATCTGTCTCCTAGGGATCCAGGTCTCTATCATCTCAGCAGCTTAGCCAGTAGGTCAGGTCAGGCATCTGTCTCCTAGAGATCCAGGCACCTATCATCTCAGCAGCTTAGCCAGCAGGTCAGGTCAGGCATCTGTCTCCTAGGGATCCAGGTCTCTATCATCTCAGCAGCTTAGCCAGCAGGTCAGGGGGTTCCAGGCATCTGTCTCCTAGAGATCCAGGTCTCTATCATCCCAGCAGCTTAGCCAGCAGGTCAGGTCAGGCATCTGTCTCCTAGGGATCCAGGTCCCTATCATCTCAGCAGCTTAGCCAGCAGGTCAGAGGGTTCCAGGCATCTGTCTCCTAGAGATCCAGGCACCTATCATCTCAGCAGCTTAGCCAGGAGGTCAGGTCAGGCATCTGTCTCCTAGGGATCCAGGTCTCTATCATCTCAGCAGCTTAGCCAGCAGGTCAGGTCAGGCATCTGTCTCATAGGGATCCAGGTCCCTATCATCTCAGCAGCTTAGCCAGCAGGTCAGGGGGTTCCAGACATCTGTCACCACTTATACTGTAGGCCTCTCACACCAGCAAATCCAGACACACACACACACTATGTGGATCATGTCCCCTCTGTACTATGTTGTGTTAAACTCTTCAGTCGACCACAGGGATGTCTGACCTGACCTGGGATTTTTATCTTCATGATCCTATCATATTAATGCTTAAGTACTCTTCAAATAAAGTATGACTGAATCTTTTTGTATTCTGTTGTTCACAGAGCGATCACAATGGGGAAAGGCTGCATGAAGGCAATCAAGTACTTCCTGTTCCTGTTCAATGTCCTCTTCTTCGTAAGTATCTCATTTCCCAGACACAGATAACATGCCTATACAGTGCAGGACCTCAGCCTCTCCTCTGAGTGGATGAAAACCATGACAATAACCGTCTGATCGATATGACATGACCGCCACGGCTCTATTGCCCTGTTGGATCGGTTTGAGGTCGAGTCGGTGGGAGGGAATGTGAACTCATCAACACACACCAACTACTCTGTCATCCTTTGTCCTCTTGTTTCACTCTCTCATTCTCTGACATCATTCACTCTCGCTCTCTCTTTCCCTCTCTCTCTCCCTTTAGCTCTCTCTCTCTCTCTCTCTCTCATGCCCTCTTGCTCTCGCTCTCTCTCTTTCTCTCTCTCCCTCCCTTTAGCTCGCTCTCTCTCTCTCTCTCATGCCCTCTCGCTCTCGCTCTCTCTCTTGCCCTCTTGCTCACTCTCTCGCTCTCTTTCTTGCTTTCTATCTCTCTCATGCCCCCTCTCTCGCTCTCCCTCTTTAGCTCTCTCTTGCTCTTTCTCTCATGCCCTCTTTCTCCCCCTCTATCTCTCCCTCTCACCCCCTCCCCCTCCACCCCTCTCTTTCTCTCCCCCTGGTTTCTTCATTAGAGAGCAGATTAAGTGATTGTGGCCTGGTTACCACGGAGATACTCATCCGCTCAGTCCAAGGCTCCCACAATCCCCCCCCCCCCTCTCTCTACCATCATCATTCCCTCTCTCTCTACTATCCATCATTCCCTCTCTCTCTACCATCCATCATTCCCTCTCTCTCTCTACCATCCATCATTCCCTCTCTCTCTACCATCCATCATTCCCATCTCTGAACAGAGTAAATTAAGTGTGATCCAGAGCTTAAGGCTTTTAAGTTACACTGTGAATGTATGGTGTGATCTCACTACTAACATGTAGATAAACACCGCTACTGACAGGACTGATGTAGAGAAACTAGAATGGAACAGGACTGATGTAGAGAAACTAGAATGGAACAGGACTGATGTAGAGAAACTAGAATGGAACAGGACTGATGTAGAGAAACTAGAATGGAACAGGACTGATGTAGATGGTTGTCTATGGAACATTACTCCTGGCCAACAGCACCCAAAGACTCATTTACAGAACTTAGTAAGGAGTTGAGCTTGTCTTATTTAACATTTTTGTATTGACTCTCTCTCTCTCTCTCGCTCCTCTCTCATTCTCGCTCTTCTCTCTCTCCTTCCTCTCTCTCTCTCTCTCTCATTCTCGCTCCTCTCTCTCTCCTTCCTCTCTCTCTCCTTCCTCTCTCTCTCTCGCTCCTCTCTCAGCCACCTATAATTTAGCCCAAACAACTACCTCTTTCCCAACTGTATTTAATTTATTTATGTATTTTGCTCCTTTGCACCCCATTATTTCTATTTCTACTTTGCACATTCTTCCATTGCAAAACTACCATTCCAGTGTTTTACTTGCTATATTGTATTTACTTTGCCACCAAGGCCTTTTTTGCCTTTACCTCCCTTCTCACCTCATTTGCTCACATTGTATATAGACTTGTTTATACTGTATTATTGACTGTATGTTTGTTTTACTCCATGTGTAACTCTGTGTTGTTGTATCTGTCGAACTGCTTTGCTTTATCTTGGCCAGGTCGCAGTTGTAAATGAGAACTTGTTCTCAACTTGCCTACCTGGTTAAATAAAGGTGAAATAAAAAAAATAAAAAATAAAAACAATTCTCGCTCCTCTCTCTCCTTCTCACTCTCTCCTCTCTCTCTCTCCCCCTCTCTTCCCCCCCACCTCTGCAGCTGTTTGGCGCCCTCATCATGGGGTTCGGACTGTGGGTCCTTCTGGACAATGAGAGCTTCATGGTCATCCTGCGTAAGTTTATCAGACTACACATACTAATGTGGCAGTCATTTCACCAGAGGAATGACAGTAGTGTGGCAGTCATTTCACCAGAGGAATGACAGTATTGTGGCAGTCATTTCACCAGAGGAATGAGAGTAATGTGGCAGTCATTTCACCAGAGGAATGACAGTAATGTGGCAGTCATTTCACCAGAGGAAAGACAGTAATGTGGCAGTCATTTCACCAGAGGAATGACAGTAGTGTGGCAGTCATTTCACCAGAGGAATGACAGTAATGTGGCAGTCATTTCACCAGAGGAATGACAGTCATGTGGCAGTCATTTCACCAGAGGAATGACAGTAATGTGGCAGTCATTTCACCAGAGGAAAGACAGTAATGTGGCAGTCATTTCACCAGAGGAATGACAGTAGTGTGGCAGTCATTTCACCAGAGGAATGACAGTAATGTGGCAGTCATTTCACCAGAGGAATGACAGTAATGTGGCAGTCATTTCACCAGAGGAATGACAGTAATGTGGCAGTCATTTCACCAGAGGAATGACAGTAGTGTGGCAGTCATTTCACCAGAGGAATGACAGTAATGTGGCAGTCATTTCACCAGAGGAATGACAGTAATGTGGCAGTCATTTCACCAGGGGAATGACAGTAATGTGGCAGTCATTTCACCAGAGGAATGACAGTAATGTGGCAGTCATTTCACCAGAGGAATGACAGTAATGTGGCAGTCATTTCACCAGAGGAATGACAGTAATGTGGCAGTCATTTCACCAGAGGAATGACAGTAATGTGGCAGTCATTTCACCAGAGGAATGTCAGTAATGTGGCAGTCATTTCACCAGAGGAATGACAGTAATGTGGCAGTCATTTCACCAGAGGAATGACAGTAATGTGGTAGTCATTTCACCAGAGGAATGACAGTAATGTGGCAGTCATTTCACCAGAGGAATGACAGTAATGTGGCAGTCATTTCACCAGAGGAATGACAGTAATGTGGCAGTCATTTCACCAGAGGAATGACAGTAATGTGACAGTCATTTCACCAGAGGAATGACAGTAATGTGACAGTCATTTCACCAGAGGAATGATCGTAATGTGGCAGTCATTTCACCAGAGGAATGATCGTAATGTGGCAGTCATTTCACCAGAGGAATGATCGTAATGTGGCAGTCATTTCACCAGAGGAATGACAGTAATGTGGCAGTCATTTCACCAGAGGAATGACAGTAATGTGGCAGTCATTTCACCAGAGGAATGACAGTAGTGTGGCAGTCATTTCACCAGAGGAATGACAGTAGTGTGGCAGTCATTTCACCAGAGGAATGACAGTAATGTGGCAGTCATTTCACCAGAGGAATGACAGTAGTGTGGCAGTCATTTCACCAGAGGAATGACAGTAGTGTGGCAGTCATTTCACCAGAGGAATGACAGTAGTGTGGCAGTCATTTCACCAGAGGAATGACAGTAATGTGGCAGTCATTTCACCAGAGGAATGACAGTAGTGTGGCAGTCATTTCACCAGAGGAATGATCGTAGTGTGGCAGTCATTTCACCAGAGGAATGACCGTAATGTGGCAGTCATTTCACCAGAGGAATGACAGTAATGTGGCAGTCATTTCACCAGAGGAATGACAGTAATGTGGCAGTCATTTCACCAGAGGAATGACAGTAATGTGGCAGTCATTTCACCAGAGGAATGACAGTAGTGTGGCAGTCATTTCACCAGAGGAATGATCGTAATGTGGCAGTCATTTCACCAGAGGAATGACAGTAATGTGGCAGTCATTTCACCAGAGGAATGACAGTAATGTGGCAGTCATTTCACCAGAGGAATGACAGTAATGTGGCAGTCATTTCACCAGAGGAATGACAGTAATGTGACAGTCATTTCACCAGAGGAATGACAGTAATGTGACAGTCATTTCACCAGAGGAATGACAGTAATGTGACAGTCATTTCACCAGAGGAATGATCGTAATGTGGCAGTCATTTCACCAGAGGAATGATCGTAATGTGGCAGTCATTTCACCAGAGGAATGACAGTAATGTGGCAGTCATTTCACCAGAGGTATGATCGTAATGTGGCAGTCATTTCACCAGAGGTATGATCGTAATGTGGCAGGCATTTCACCAGAGGAATGACAGTAATGTGGCAGTAATTTCACCAGAGGAATTACAGTAATGTGGCAGTCATTTCACCAGAGGAATGACAGTAATGTGGCAGTCATTTCACCAGGGGAATGACAGTAATGTGGCAGTCATTTCACCAGGGGAATGACAGTAATGTGGCAGTCATTTCACCAGAGGAATGACAGTAATGTGGCAGTCATTTCACCAGAGGAATGACAGTAATGTGGCAGTCATTTCACCAGAGGAATGACAGTAATGTGGCAGTCATTTCACCAGAGGAATGACAGTAGTGTGGCAGTCATTTCACCAGAGGAATGACAGTAATGTGGCAGTCATTTCACCAGAGGAATGACAGTAATGTGGCAGTCATTTCACCAGGGGAATGACAGTAATGTGGCAGTCATTTCACCAGAGGAATGACAGTAATGTGGCAGTCATTTCACCAGAGGAATGACAGTAATGTGGCAGTCATTTCACCAGAGGAATGACAGTAATGTGGCAGTCATTTCACCAGAGGAATGACAGTAATGTGGCAGTCATTTCACCAGAGGAATGACAGTAATGTGGCAGTCATTTCACCAGAGGAATGACAGTAATGTGGCAGTCATTTCACCAGAGGAATGACAGTAATGTGACAGTCATTTCACCAGAGGAATGACAGTAATGTGACAGTCATTTCACCAGAGGAATGATCGTAATGTGGCAGTCATTTCACCAGAGGAATGATCGTAATGTGGCAGTCATTTCACCAGAGGAATGAGAGTAATGTGGCAGTCATTTCACCAGAGGAATGACAGTAATGTGGCAGTCATTTCACCAGAGGAATGACAGTAATGTGGCAGTCATTTCACCAGAGGAATGACAGTAGTGTGGCAGTCATTTCACCAGAGGAATGACAGTAGTGTGGCAGTCATTTCACCAGAGGAATGACAGTAATGTGGCAGTCATTTCACCAGAGGAATGACAGTAGTGTGGCAGTCATTTCACCAGAGGAATGACAGTAGTGTGGCAGTCATTTCACCAGAGGAATGACAGTAATGTGGCAGTCATTTCACCAGAGGAATGACAGTAATGTGGCAGTCATTTCACCAGAGGAATGACAGTAGTGTGGCAGTCATTTCACCAGAGGAATGACAGTAATGTGGCAGTCATTTCACCAGAGGAATGACAGTAGTGTGGCAGTCATTTCACCAGAGGAATGACAGTAATGTGGCAGTCATTTCACCAGAGGAATGACAGTAATGTGGCAGTCATTTCACCAGAGGAATGACAGTAATGTGGCAGTCATTTCACCAGAGGAATGACAGTAGTGTGGCAGTCATTTCACCAGAGGAATGATCGTAATGTGGCAGTCATTTCACCAGAGGAATGACAGTAATGTGGCAGTCATTTCACCAGAGGAATGACAGTAATGTGGCAGTCATTTCACCAGAGGAATGACAGTAATGTGGCAGTCATTTCACCAGAGGAATGACAGTAGTGTGGCAGTCATTTCACCAGAGGAATGATCGTAATGTGGCAGTCATTTCACCAGAGGAATGACAGTAATGTGGCAGTCATTTCACCAGAGGAATGACAGTAATGTGGCAGTCATTTCACCAGAGGAATGACAGTAATGTGGCAGTCATTTCACCAGAGGAATGACAGTAATGTGACAGTCATTTCACCAGAGGAATGACAGTAATGTGACAGTCATTTCACCAGAGGAATGATCGTAATGTGGCAGTCATTTCACCAGAGGAATGATCGTAATGTGGCAGTCATTTCACCAGAGGAATGACAGTAATGTGGCAGTCATTTCACCAGAGGTATGATCGTAATGTGGCAGTCATTTCACCAGAGGTATGATCGTAATGTGGCAGGCATTTCACCAGAGGAATGACAGTAATGTGGCAGTCATTTCACCAGAGGAATGACAGTAATGTGGCAGTCATTTCACCAGAGGAATGACAGTAATGTGGCAGTCATTTCACCAGGGGAATGACAGTAATGTGGCAGTCATTTCACCAGAGGAATGACAGTAATGTGGCAGTCATTTCACCAGAGGAAAGACAGTAATGTGGCAGTCATTTCACCAGAGGAATGACAGTAATGTGGCAGTCATTTCACCAGAGGAATGACAGTAATGTGGCAGTCATTTCACCAGAGGAATGACAGTATTGTGGCAGTCAATTCACCAGAGGAATGACAGTAATGTGGCAGTCATTTCACCAGAGGAATGATAATGATAGCAATAGTTGATGCCCATCTATTCCTCTCTGTTTTTTATTATAATGCTGCCGTGATGGCGAGTGGGGATGCAGACCCTGATGAGTCTTCTGTTAGTTCTGTTACATGCACTGCACTGCTCCATTGTTGATACAATGTATCATTTCATCTGTTATTACCAAGAGCACAGACCAGTCTGAGTTGACTTTATGTTGATACAATGTATCATTTCATCTGTTATAACCAGGAGCACAGGCCAGTCTGAGTTGACTTTATGTTGATACAATGTATCATCTGTTATAACCAGGAGCACAGGCCAGTCTGAGTTGACTTTATGTTGATACAATGTATCATCTGTTATAACCAGGAGCACAGACCAGTCTGAGTTGACTTTATGTTGATACAATGTATCATCTGTTATAACCAGGAGCACAGACCAGTCTGAGTTGACTTTATGTTGATACAATGTATCATCTGTTATAACCAGGAGCACAGACCAGTCTGAGTTGACTTTATGTTGATACAATGTATCATTTCATCTGTTATTACCAAGAGCACAGACCAGTCTGAGTTGACTTTATGTTGATACAATGTATCATCTGTAATAACCAGGAGCACAGACCAGTCTGAGTTGACTTTATGTTGATACAATGTATCATCTGTTATAACCAGGAGCACAGGCCAGTCTGAGTTGACTTTATGTTGATACAATGTATCATTTCATCTGTTATAACCAGGAGCACAGACCAGTCTGAGTTGACTTTATGTTGATACAATGTATCATCTGTTATAACCAGGAGCACAGACCAGTCTGACTTGACTTTATGTTGATACAATGTATCATCTGTTATAACCAGGAGCACAGACCAGTCTGAGTTGACTTTATGTTGATACAATGTATCATCTGTTATAACCAGGAGCACAGACCAGTCTGAGTTGACTTTATATTGATACAATGTATCATCTGTTATAACCAGGAGCACAGGCCAGTCTGATTTGACTTTATGTTGATACCATGTATCATCTGTTATAACCAGGAGCACAGGCCAGTCTGAGTTGACTTTATGTTGATACAATGTATCATCTGTTATAACCAGGAGCACAGACCAGTCTGAGTTGACTTTATGTTGATACAATGTATCATCTGTTATAACCAGGAGCACAGGCCAGTCTGAGTTGACTTTATGTTGATACAATGTATCATTTCATCTGTTATTACCAAGAGCACAGACCAGTCTGAGTTGACTTTATGTTGATACAATGTATCATCTGTAATAACCAGGAGCACAGACCAGTCTGAGTTGACTTTATGTTGATATAATGTATCATCTGTTATAACCAGGAGCACAGGCCAGTCTGACTTGACTTTATGTTGATACAATGTATCATCTGTTATAACCAGGAGCACAGACCAGTCTGAGTTGACTTTATGTTGATACAATGTATCATCTGTTATAACCAGGAGCACAGGCCAGTCTGATTTGACTTTATGTTGATACCATGTATCATCTGTTATAACCAGGAGCACAGGCCAGTCTGAGTTGACTTTATGTTGATACAATGTATCATCTGTTATAACCAGGAGCACAGACCAGTCTGAGTTGACTTTATGTTGATACAATGTATCATTTCATCTGTTATTACCAAGAGCACAGACCAGTCTGAGTTGACTTTATGTTGATACCATGTATCATCTGTTATAACCAGGAGCACAGGCCAGTCTGACTTGACTTTATGTTGATACAATGTATCATCTGTTATAACCAGGAGCACAGACCAGTCTGAGTTGACTTTATGTTGATACAATGTATCATCTGTTATAACCAGGAGCACAGACCAGTCTGAGTTGACTTTATGTTGATACAATGTATCATCTGTTATAACCAAGAGCACAGACCAGTCTGAGTTGACTTTATGTTGATACAATGTATCATCTGTTATAACCAGGAGCACAGACCAGTCTGAGTTGACTTTATGTTGATACAATGTATCATCTGTTATAACCAGGAGCACAGACCAGTCTGAGTTGACTTTATTCTGAGTTGACTTTATGTTGATACAATGTATCATTTCATCTGTTATTACCAAGAGCACAGACCAGTCTGAGTTGACTTTATGTTGATACAATGTATCATTTCATCTGTTATAACCAGGAGCACAGGCCAGTCTGAGTTGACTTTATGTTGATACAATGTATCATCTGTTATAACCAGGAGCACAGACCAGTCTGAGTTGACTTTATGTTGATACAATGTATCATCTGTTATAACCAGGAGCACAGACCAGTCTGAGTTGACTTTACGTTGATACAATGTATCATCTGTTATAACCAAGAGCACAGACCAGTCTGAGTTGACTTTATGTTGATACAATGTATCATCTGTTATAACCAAGAGCACAGACCAGTCTGAGTTGACTTTATGTTGATACAATGTATCATTTCATCTGTTATAACCAGGAGCACAGGCCAGTCTGAGTTGACTTTATGTTGATACAATGTATCATCTGTTATAACCAGGAGCACAGACCAGTCTGAGTTGACTTTATGTTGATACAATGTATCATCTGTTATAACCAGGAGCACAGACCAGTCTGAGTTGACTTTATGTTGATACAATGTATCATCTGTTATAACCAAGAGCACAGACCAGTCTGAGTTGACTTTATGTTGATACAATGTATCATCTGTTATAACCAGGAGCACAGACCAGTCTGAGTTGACTTTATGTTGATACAATGTATCATTTCATCTGTTATAACCAAGAGCACAGACCAGTCTGAGTTGACTTTATGTTGATACAATGTATCATTTCATCTGTTATAACCAAGAGCACAGACCAGTCTGAGTTGACTTTATGTTGATACGATGTATCATTTCATCTGTTATAACCAGGAGCACAGACCAGTCTGACTTGACTTTATGTTGATACAATGTATCATCTGTTATAACCAGGAGCACAGACCAGTCTGAGTTGACTTTATGTTGATACAATGTATCATTTCATCTGTTATAACCAAGAGCACAGACCAGTCTGAGTTGACTTTATGTTGATACAATGTATCATTTCATCTGTTATAACCAAGAGCACAGACCAGTCTGAGTTGACTTTATGTTGATACAATGTATCATTTCATCTGTTATAACCAGGAGCACAGACCAGTCTGAGTTGACTTTATGTTGATACAATGTATCATCTGTTATAACCAGGAGCACAGACCAGTCTGAGTTGACTTTATGTTGATACCATGTATCATCTGTTATAACCAGGAGCACAGACCAGTCTGACTTGACTTTATGTTGATACAATGTATCATCTGTTATAACCAGGAGCACAGACCAGTCTGAGTTGACTTTATGTTGATACAATGTATCCATCTGTTATAACCAGGAGCACAGGCCAGTCTGAGTTGACTTTATGTTGATACAATGTATCATCTGTTATAACCAGGAGCACAGACCAGTCTGAGTTGACTTTATGTTGATACAATGTATCATCTGTTATAACCAGGAGCACAGACCAGTCTGAGTTGACTTTATGTTGATACAATGTATCATTTCATCTGTTATAACCAAGAGCACAGACCAGTCTGAGTTGACTTTATGTTGATACAATGTATCATTTCATCTGTTATAACCAAGAGCACAGACCAGTCTGAGTTGACTTTATGTTGATACAATGTATCATTTCATCTGTTATAACCAAGAGCACAGACCAGTCTGAGTTGACTTTATGTTGATACAATGTATCATTTCATCTGTTATAACCAAGAGCACAGACCAGTCTGAGTTGACTTTATGTTGATACAATGTATCATTTCATCTGTTATAACCAGGAGCACAGACCAGTCTGAGTTGACTTTATGTTGATACAATGTATCATCTGTTATAACCAGGAGCACAGACCAGTCTGAGTTGACTTTATGTTGATACAATGTATCATCTGTTATAACCAGGAGCACAGACCAGTCTGAGTTGACTTTATGTTGATACAATGTATCATCTGTTATAACCAGGAGCACAGACCAGTCTGAGTTGACTTTATGTTGATACAATGTATCATCTGTTATAACCAGGAGCACAGACCAGTCTGAGTTGACTTTATGTTGATACAATGTATCATCTGTTATAACCAGGAGCACAGACCAGTCTGAGTTGACTTTATGTTGATACAATGTATCATTTCATCTGTTATAACCAGGAGCACAGGCCAGTCTGAGTTGACTTTATTCTGAGTTGACTTTATGTTGATACAATGTATCATTTCATCTGTTATTACCAAGAGCACAGACCAGTCTGAGTTGACTTTATGTTGATACAATGTATCATTTCATCTGTTATAACCAGGAGCACAGGCCAGTCTGAGTTGACTTTATGTTGATACAATGTATCATCTGTTATAACCAGGAGCACAGACCAGTCTGAGTTGACTTTATGTTGATACAATGTATCATCTGTTATAACCAGGAGCACAGACCAGTCTGAGTTGACTTTACGTTGATACAATGTATCATCTGTTATAACCAAGAGCACAGACCAGTCTGAGTTGACTTTATGTTGATACAATGTATCATCTGTTATAACCAAGAGCACAGACCAGTCTGAGTTGACTTTATGTTGATACAATGTATCATTTCATCTGTTATAACCAGGAGCACAGGCCAGTCTGAGTTGACTTTATGTTGATACAATGTATCATCTGTTATAACCAGGAGCACAGACCAGTCTGAGTTGACTTTATGTTGATACAATGTATCATCTGTTATAACCAGGAGCACAGACCAGTCTGAGTTGACTTTATGTTGATACAATGTATCATCTGTTATAACCAAGAGCACAGACCAGTCTGAGTTGACTTTATGTTGATACAATGTATCATCTGTTATAACCAGGAGCACAGACCAGTCTGAGTTGACTTTATGTTGATACAATGTATCATTTCATCTGTTATAACCAAGAGCACAGACCAGTCTGAGTTGACTTTATGTTGATACAATGTATCATTTCATCTGTTATAACCAAGAGCACAGACCAGTCTGAGTTGACTTTATGTTGATACGATGTATCATTTCATCTGTTATAACCAGGAGCACAGACCAGTCTGACTTGACTTTATGTTGATACAATGTATCATCTGTTATAACCAGGAGCACAGACCAGTCTGAGTTGACTTTATGTTGATACAATGTATCATTTCATCTGTTATAACCAAGAGCACAGACCAGTCTGAGTTGACTTTATGTTGATACAATGTATCATTTCATCTGTTATAACCAAGAGCACAGACCAGTCTGAGTTGACTTTATGTTGATACAATGTATCATTTCATCTGTTATAACCAGGAGCACAGACCAGTCTGAGTTGACTTTATGTTGATACAATGTATCATCTGTTATAACCAGGAGCACAGACCAGTCTGAGTTGACTTTATGTTGATACAATGTATCATCTGTTATAACCAGGAGCACAGACCAGTCTGACTTGACTTTATGTTGATACAATGTATCATCTGTTATAACCAGGAGCACAGACCAGTCTGAGTTGACTTTATGTTGATACAATGTATCATCTGTTATAACCAGGAGCACAGGCCAGTCTGAGTTGACTTTATGTTGATACAATGTATCATCTGTTATAACCAGGAGCACAGACCAGTCTGAGTTGACTTTATGTTGATACAATGTATCATCTGTTATAACCAGGAGCACAGACCAGTCTGAGTTGACTTTATGTTGATACAATGTATCATCTGTTATAACCAGGAGCACAGACCAGTCTGAGTTGACTTTATGTTGATACAATGTATCATCTGTTATAACCAGGAGCACAGACCAGTCTGAGTTGACTTTATGTTGATACAATGTATCATCTGTTATAACCAGGAGCACAGGCCAGTCTGAGTTGACTTTATGTTGATACAATGTATCATCTGTTATAACCAGGAGCACAGGCCAGTCTGAGTTGACTTTATGTTGATACAATGTATCATCTGTTATAACCAGGAGCACAGACCAGTCTGAGTTGACTTTATGTTGATACAATGTATCATCTGTTATAACCAGGAGCACAGACCAGTCTGAGTTGACTTTATGTTGATACAATGTATCATCTGTTATAACCAGGAGCACAGACCAGTCTGAGTTGACTTTATGTTGATACAATGTATCATCTGTTATAACCAGGAGCACAGGCCAGTCTGAGTTGACTTTATGTTGATACAATGTATCATCTGTTATAACCAGGAGCACAGGCCAGTCTGAGTTGACTTTATGTTGATACAATGTATCATCTGTTATAACCAGGAGCACAGACCAGTCTGAGTTGACTTTATGTTGATACAATGTATCATCTGTTATAACCAGGAGCACAGACCAGTCTGAGTTGACTTTATGTTGATACAATGTATCATCTGTTATAACCAAGAGCACAGACCAGTCTGAGTTGACTTTATGTTGATACAATGTATCATCTGTTATAACCAGGAGCACAGACCAGTCTGAGTTGACTTTATGTTGATACAATGTATCATTTCATCTGTTATAACCAAGAGCACAGACCAGTCTGAGTTGACTTTATGTTGATACAATGTATCATTTCATCTGTTATAACCAAGAGCACAGACCAGTCTGAGTTGACTTTATGTTGATACGATGTATCATTTCATCTGTTATAACCAGGAGCACAGACCAGTCTGACTTGACTTTATGTTGATACAATGTATCATCTGTTATAACCAGGAGCACAGACCAGTCTGAGTTGACTTTATGTTGATACAATGTATCATTTCATCTGTTATAACCAAGAGCACAGACCAGTCTCAGTTGACTTTATGTTGATACAATGTATCATTTCATCTGTTATAACCAAGAGCACAGACCAGTCTGAGTTGACTTTATGTTGATACAATGTATCATTTCATCTGTTATAACCAGGAGCACAGACCAGTCTGAGTTGACTTTATGTTGATACAATGTATCATCTGTTATAACCAGGAGCACAGACCAGTCTGAGTTGACTTTATGTTGATACAATGTATCATCTGTTATAACCAGGAGCACAGACCAGTCTGACTTGACTTTATGTTGATACAATGTATCATCTGTTATAACCAGGAGCACAGACCAGTCTGAGTTGACTTTATGTTGATACAATGTATCATCTGTTATAACCAGGAGCACAGACCAGTCTGAGTTGACTTTATGTTGATACAATGTATCATCTGTTATAACCAGGAGCACAGGCCAGTCTGAGTTGACTTTATGTTGATACAATGTATCATCTGTTATAACCAGGAGCACAGACCAGTCTGAGTTGACTTTATGTTGATACAATGTATCATCTGTTATAACCAGGAGCACAGACCAGTCTGAGTTGACTTTATGTTGATACAATGTATCATTTCATCTGTTATAACCAAGAGCACAGACCAGTCTGAGTTGACTTTATGTTGATACAATGTATCATTTCATCTGTTATAACCAAGAGCACAGACCAGTCTGAGTTGACTTTATGTTGATACGATGTATCATTTCATCTGTTATAACCAGGAGCACAGACCAGTCTGACTTGACTTTATGTTGATACAATGTATCATCTGTTATAACCAGGAGCACAGACCAGTCTGACTTGACTTTATGTTGATACAATGTATCATCTGTTATAACCAGGAGCACAGACCAGTCTGAGTTGACTTTATGTTGATACAATGTATCATCTGTTATAACCAGGAGCACAGACCAGTCTGAGTTGACTTTATGTTGATACAATGTATCATCTGTTATAACCAGGAGCACAGGCCAGTCTGAGTTGACTTTATGTTGATACAATGTATCATCTGTTATAACCAGGAGCACAGGCCAGTCTGAGTTGACTTTATGTTGATACAATGTATCATCTGTTATAACCAGGAGCACAGACCAGTCTGAGTTGACTTTATGTTGATACAATGTATCATCTGTTATAACCAGGAGCACAGACCAGTCTGAGTTGACTTTATGTTGATACAATGTATCATCTGTTATAACCAGGAGCACAGGCCAGTCTGAGTTGACTTTATGTTGATACAATGTATCATCTGTTATAACCAGGAGCACAGGCCAGTCTGAGTTGACTTTATGTTGATACAATGTATCATCTGTTATAACCAGGAGCACAGACCAGTCTGAGTTGACTTTATGTTGATACAATGTATCATCTGTTATAACCAGGAGCACAGACCAGTCTGAGTTGACTTTATGTTGATACAATGTATCATCTGTTATAACCAGGAGCACAGACCAGTCTGAGTTGACTTTATGTTGATACAATGTATCATCTGTTATAACCAGGAGCACAGGCCAGTCTGAGTTGACTTTATGTTGATACAATGTATCATCTGTTATAACCAGGAGCACAGACCAGTCTGAGTTGACTTTATGTTGATACAATGTATCATCTGTTATAACCAGGAGCACAGACCAGTCTGAGTTGACTTTATGTTGATACAATGTATCATTTCATCTGTTATAACCAGGAGCACAGACCAGTCTGAGTTGACTTTATGTTGATACAATGTATCATCTGTTATAACCAGGAGCACAGGCCAGTCTGAGTTGACTTTATGTTGATACAATGTATCATCTGTTTATAACCAGGAGCACAGACCAGTCTGAGTTGACTTTATGTTGATACAATGTATCATCTGTTATAACCAGGAGCACAGGCCAGTCTGAGTTGACTTTATGTTGATACAATGTATCATCTGTTATAACCAGGAGCACAGACCAGTCTGAGTTGACTTTATGTTGATACAATGTATCATCTGTTATAACCAGGAGCACAGACCAGTCTGAGTTGACTTTATGTTGATACAATGTATCATCTGTAATAACCAGGAGCACAGACCAGTCTGAGTTGACTTTATGTTGATACAATGTATCATCTGTTATAACCAGGAGCACAGGCCAGTCTGAGTTGACTTTATGTTGATACAATGTATCATTTCATCTGTTATAACCAGGAGCACAGACCAGTCTGAGTTGACTTTATGTTGATACAATGTATCATCTGTTATAACCAGGAGCACAGACCAGTCTGACTTGACTTTATGTTGATACAATGTATCATCTGTTATAACCAGGAGCACAGACCAGTCTGAGTTGACTTTATGTTGATACAATGTATCATCTGTTATAACCAGGAGCACAGACCAGTCTGAGTTGACTTTATATTGATACAATGTATCATCTGTTATAACCAGGAGCACAGGCCAGTCTGATTTGACTTTATGTTGATACCATGTATCATCTGTTATAACCAGGAGCACAGGCCAGTCTGAGTTGACTTTATGTTGATACAATGTATCATCTGTTATAACCAGGAGCACAGACCAGTCTGAGTTGACTTTATGTTGATACAATGTATCATCTGTTATAACCAGGAGCACAGGCCAGTCTGAGTTGACTTTATGTTGATACAATGTATCATTTCATCTGTTATTACCAAGAGCACAGACCAGTCTGAGTTGACTTTATGTTGATACAATGTATCATCTGTAATAACCAGGAGCACAGACCAGTCTGAGTTGACTTTATGTTGATACAATGTATCATCTGTTATAACCAGGAGCACAGGCCAGTCTGACTTGACTTTATGTTGATACAATGTATCATCTGTTATAACCAGGAGCACAGACCAGTCTGAGTTGACTTTATGTTGATACAATGTATCATCTGTTATAACCAGGAGCACAGGCCAGTCTGATTTGACTTTATGTTGATACCATGTATCATCTGTTATAACCAGGAGCACAGGCCAGTCTGAGTTGACTTTATGTTGATACAATGTATCATCTGTTATAACCAGGAGCACAGACCAGTCTGAGTTGACTTTATGTTGATACAATGTATCATTTCATCTGTTATTACCAAGAGCACAGACCAGTCTGAGTTGACTTTATGTTGATACCATGTATCATCTGTTATAACCAGGAGCACAGGCCAGTCTGACTTGACTTTATGTTGATACAATGTATCATCTGTTATAACCAGGAGCACAGACCAGTCTGAGTTGACTTTATGTTGATACAATGTATCATCTGTTATAACCAGGAGCACAGACCAGTCTGAGTTGACTTTATGTTGATACAATGTATCATCTGTTATAACCAAGAGCACAGACCAGTCTGAGTTGACTTTATGTTGATACAATGTATCATCTGTTATAACCAGGAGCACAGACCAGTCTGAGTTGACTTTATGTTGATACAATGTATCATTTCATCTGTTATAACCAAGAGCACAGACCAGTCTGAGTTGACTTTATGTTGATACAATGTATCATTTCATCTGTTATAACCAAGAGCACAGACCAGTCTGAGTTGACTTTATGTTGATACAATGTATCATTTCATCTGTTATAACCAAGAGCACAGACCAGTCTGAGTTGACTTTATGTTGATACAATGTATCATTTCATCTGTTATAACCAAGAGCACAGACCAGTCTGAGTTGACTTTATGTTGATACAATGTATCATTTCATCTGTTATAACCAGGAGCACAGACCAGTCTGAGTTGACTTTATGTTGATACAATGTATCATCTGTTATAACCAGGAGCACAGACCAGTCTGAGTTGACTTTATGTTGATACAATGTATCATCTGTTATAACCAGGAGCACAGACCAGTCTGAGTTGACTTTATGTTGATACAATGTATCATCTGTTATAACCAGGAGCACAGACCAGTCTGAGTTGACTTTATGTTGATACAATGTATCATCTGTTATAACCAGGAGCACAGACCAGTCTGAGTTGACTTTATGTTGATACAATGTATCATCTGTTATAACCAGGAGCACAGACCAGTCTGAGTTGACTTTATGTTGATACAATGTATCATTTCATCTGTTATAACCAGGAGCACAGGCCAGTCTGAGTTGACTTTATTCTGAGTTGACTTTATGTTGATACAATGTATCATTTCATCTGTTATTACCAAGAGCACAGACCAGTCTGAGTTGACTTTATGTTGATACAATGTATCATTTCATCTGTTATAACCAGGAGCACAGGCCAGTCTGAGTTGACTTTATGTTGATACAATGTATCATCTGTTATAACCAGGAGCACAGACCAGTCTGAGTTGACTTTATGTTGATACAATGTATCATCTGTTATAACCAGGAGCACAGACCAGTCTGAGTTGACTTTACGTTGATACAATGTATCATCTGTTATAACCAAGAGCACAGACCAGTCTGAGTTGACTTTATGTTGATACAATGTATCATCTGTTATAACCAAGAGCACAGACCAGTCTGAGTTGACTTTATGTTGATACAATGTATCATTTCATCTGTTATAACCAGGAGCACAGGCCAGTCTGAGTTGACTTTATGTTGATACAATGTATCATCTGTTATAACCAGGAGCACAGACCAGTCTGAGTTGACTTTATGTTGATACAATGTATCATCTGTTATAACCAGGAGCACAGACCAGTCTGAGTTGACTTTATGTTGATACAATGTATCATCTGTTATAACCAAGAGCACAGACCAGTCTGAGTTGACTTTATGTTGATACAATGTATCATCTGTTATAACCAGGAGCACAGACCAGTCTGAGTTGACTTTATGTTGATACAATGTATCATTTCATCTGTTATAACCAAGAGCACAGACCAGTCTGAGTTGACTTTATGTTGATACAATGTATCATTTCATCTGTTATAACCAAGAGCACAGACCAGTCTGAGTTGACTTTATGTTGATACGATGTATCATTTCATCTGTTATAACCAGGAGCACAGACCAGTCTGACTTGACTTTATGTTGATACAATGTATCATCTGTTATAACCAGGAGCACAGACCAGTCTGAGTTGACTTTATGTTGATACAATGTATCATTTCATCTGTTATAACCAAGAGCACAGACCAGTCTGAGTTGACTTTATGTTGATACAATGTATCATTTCATCTGTTATAACCAAGAGCACAGACCAGTCTGAGTTGACTTTATGTTGATACAATGTATCATTTCATCTGTTATAACCAGGAGCACAGACCAGTCTGAGTTGACTTTATGTTGATACAATGTATCATCTGTTATAACCAGGAGCACAGACCAGTCTGAGTTGACTTTATGTTGATACAATGTATCATCTGTTATAACCAGGAGCACAGACCAGTCTGACTTGACTTTATGTTGATACAATGTATCATCTGTTATAACCAGGAGCACAGACCAGTCTGAGTTGACTTTATGTTGATACAATGTATCCATCTGTTATAACCAGGAGCACAGGCCAGTCTGAGTTGACTTTATGTTGATACAATGTATCATCTGTTATAACCAGGAGCACAGACCAGTCTGAGTTGACTTTATGTTGATACAATGTATCATCTGTTATAACCAGGAGCACAGACCAGTCTGAGTTGACTTTATGTTGATACAATGTATCATCTGTTATAACCAGGAGCACAGACCAGTCTGAGTTGACTTTATGTTGATACAATGTATCATCTGTTATAACCAGGAGCACAGGCCAGTCTGATTTGACTTTATGTTGATACCATGTATCATCTGTTATAACCAGGAGCACAGGCCAGTCTGAGTTGACTTTATGTTGATACAATGTATCATCTGTTATAACCAGGAGCACAGACCAGTCTGAGTTGACTTTATGTTGATACAATGTATCATTTCATCTGTTATTACCAAGAGCACAGACCAGTCTGAGTTGACTTTATGTTGATACAATGTATCATCTGTTATAACCAGGAGCACAGACCAGTCTGAGTTGACTTTATGTTGATACAATGTATCATCTGTTATAACCAGGAGCACAGACCAGTCTGAGTTGACTTTATGTTGATACAATGTATCATCTGTTATAACCAGGAGCACAGACCAGTCTGAGTTGACTTTATGTTGATACAATGTATCATTTCATCTGTTATTACCAAGAGCACAGACCAGTCTGAGTTGACTTTATGTTGATACAATGTATCATCTGTTATAACCAGGAGCACAGACCAGTCTGAGTTGACTTTATGTTGATACAATGTATCATCTGTTATAACCAGGAGCACAGACCAGTCTGAGTTGACTTTATGTTGATACAATGTATCATCTGTTATAACCAGGAGCACAGACCAGTCTGAGTTGACTTTATGTTGATACAATGTATCATTTCATCTGTTATAACCAAGAGCACAGACCAGTCTGAGTTGACTTTATGTTGATACAATGTATCATTTCATCTGTTATAACCAAGAGCACAGACCAGTCTGAGTTGACTTTATGTTGATACAATGTATCATTTCATCTGTTATAACCAAGAGCACAGACCAGTCTGAGTTGACTTTATGTTGATACAATGTATCATTTCATCTGTTATAACCAAGAGCACAGACCAGTCTGAGTTGACTTTATGTTGATACAATGTATCATTTCATCTGTTATAACCAGGAGCACAGACCAGTCTGAGTTGACTTTATGTTGATACAATGTATCATCTGTTATAACCAGGAGCACAGACCAGTCTGAGTTGACTTTATGTTGATACAATGTATCATCTGTTATAACCAGGAGCACAGACCAGTCTGAGTTGACTTTATGTTGATACAATGTATCATCTGTTATAACCAGGAGCACAGACCAGTCTGAGTTGACTTTATGTTGATACAATGTATCATCTGTTATAACCAGGAGCACAGACCAGTCTGAGTTGACTTTATGTTGATACAATGTATCATCTGTTATAACCAGGAGCACAGACCAGTCTGAGTTGACTTTACGTTGATACAATGTATCATCTGTTATAACCAAGAGCACAGACCAGTCTGAGTTGACTTTATGTTGATACAATGTATCATCTGTTATAACCAAGAGCACAGACCAGTCTGAGTTGACTTTATGTTGATACAATGTATCATTTCATCTGTTATAACCAGGAGCACAGGCCAGTCTGAGTTGACTTTATGTTGATACAATGTATCATCTGTTATAACCAGGAGCACAGACCAGTCTGAGTTGACTTTATGTTGATACAATGTATCATCTGTTATAACCAGGAGCACAGACCAGTCTGAGTTGACTTTATGTTGATACAATGTATCATCTGTTATAACCAAGAGCACAGACCAGTCTGAGTTGACTTTATGTTGATACAATGTATCATCTGTTATAACCAGGAGCACAGACCAGTCTGAGTTGACTTTATGTTGATACAATGTATCATTTCATCTGTTATAACCAAGAGCACAGACCAGTCTGAGTTGACTTTATGTTGATACAATGTATCATTTCATCTGTTATAACCAAGAGCACAGACCAGTCTGAGTTGACTTTATGTTGATACGATGTATCATTTCATCTGTTATAACCAGGAGCACAGACCAGTCTGACTTGACTTTATGTTGATACAATGTATCATCTGTTATAACCAGGAGCACAGACCAGTCTGAGTTGACTTTATGTTGATACAATGTATCATTTCATCTGTTATAACCAAGAGCACAGACCAGTCTGAGTTGACTTTATGTTGATACAATGTATCATTTCATCTGTTATAACCAAGAGCACAGACCAGTCTGAGTTGACTTTATGTTGATACAATGTATCATTTCATCTGTTATAACCAGGAGCACAGACCAGTCTGAGTTGACTTTATGTTGATACAATGTATCATCTGTTATAACCAGGAGCACAGACCAGTCTGAGTTGACTTTATGTTGATACAATGTATCATCTGTTATAACCAGGAGCACAGACCAGTCTGACTTGACTTTATGTTGATACAATGTATCATCTGTTATAACCAGGAGCACAGACCAGTCTGAGTTGACTTTATGTTGATACAATGTATCCATCTGTTATAACCAGGAGCACAGGCCAGTCTGAGTTGACTTTATGTTGATACAATGTATCATCTGTTATAACCAGGAGCACAGACCAGTCTGAGTTGACTTTATGTTGATACAATGTATCATCTGTTATAACCAGGAGCACAGACCAGTCTGAGTTGACTTTATGTTGATACAATGTATCATCTGTTATAACCAGGAGCACAGACCAGTCTGAGTTGACTTTATGTTGATACAATGTATCATCTGTTATAACCAGGAGCACAGGCCAGTCTGATTTGACTTTATGTTGATACCATGTATCATCTGTTATAACCAGGAGCACAGGCCAGTCTGAGTTGACTTTATGTTGATACAATGTATCATCTGTTATAACCAGGAGCACAGACCAGTCTGAGTTGACTTTATGTTGATACAATGTATCATTTCATCTGTTATTACCAAGAGCACAGACCAGTCTGAGTTGACTTTATGTTGATACAATGTATCATCTGTTATAACCAGGAGCACAGACCAGTCTGAGTTGACTTTATGTTGATACAATGTATCATCTGTTATAACCAGGAGCACAGACCAGTCTGAGTTGACTTTATGTTGATACAATGTATCATCTGTTATAACCAGGAGCACAGACCAGTCTGAGTTGACTTTATGTTGATACAATGTATCATTTCATCTGTTATTACCAAGAGCACAGACCAGTCTGAGTTGACTTTATGTTGATACAATGTATCATCTGTTATAACCAGGAGCACAGACCAGTCTGAGTTGACTTTATGTTGATACAATGTATCATCTGTTATAACCAGGAGCACAGACCAGTCTGAGTTGACTTTATGTTGATACAATGTATCATCTGTTATAACCAGGAGCACAGACCAGTCTGAGTTGACTTTATGTTGATACAATGTATCATTTCATCTGTTATAACCAAGAGCACAGACCAGTCTGAGTTGACTTTATGTTGATACAATGTATCATTTCATCTGTTATAACCAAGAGCACAGACCAGTCTGAGTTGACTTTATGTTGATACAATGTATCATTTCATCTGTTATAACCAAGAGCACAGACCAGTCTGAGTTGACTTTATGTTGATACAATGTATCATTTCATCTGTTATAACCAAGAGCACAGACCAGTCTGAGTTGACTTTATGTTGATACAATGTATCATTTCATCTGTTATAACCAGGAGCACAGACCAGTCTGAGTTGACTTTATGTTGATACAATGTATCATCTGTTATAACCAGGAGCACAGACCAGTCTGAGTTGACTTTATGTTGATACAATGTATCATCTGTTATAACCAGGAGCACAGACCAGTCTGAGTTGACTTTATGTTGATACAATGTATCATCTGTTATAACCAGGAGCACAGACCAGTCTGAGTTGACTTTATGTTGATACAATGTATCATCTGTTATAACCAGGAGCACAGACCAGTCTGAGTTGACTTTATGTTGATACAATGTATCATCTGTTATAACCAGGAGCACAGACCAGTCTGAGTTGACTTTATGTTGATACAATGTATCATTTCATCTGTTATAACCAGGAGCACAGGCCAGTCTGAGTTGACTTTATTCTGAGTTGACTTTATGTTGATACAATGTATCATTTCATCTGTTATTACCAAGAGCACAGACCAGTCTGAGTTGACTTTATGTTGATACAATGTATCATTTCATCTGTTATAACCAGGAGCACAGGCCAGTCTGAGTTGACTTTATGTTGATACAATGTATCATCTGTTATAACCAGGAGCACAGACCAGTCTGAGTTGACTTTATGTTGATACAATGTATCATCTGTTATAACCAGGAGCACAGACCAGTCTGAGTTGACTTTACGTTGATACAATGTATCATCTGTTATAACCAAGAGCACAGACCAGTCTGAGTTGACTTTATGTTGATACAATGTATCATCTGTTATAACCAAGAGCACAGACCAGTCTGAGTTGACTTTATGTTGATACAATGTATCATTTCATCTGTTATAACCAGGAGCACAGGCCAGTCTGAGTTGACTTTATGTTGATACAATGTATCATCTGTTATAACCAGGAGCACAGACCAGTCTGAGTTGACTTTATGTTGATACAATGTATCATCTGTTATAACCAGGAGCACAGACCAGTCTGAGTTGACTTTATGTTGATACAATGTATCATCTGTTATAACCAAGAGCACAGACCAGTCTGAGTTGACTTTATGTTGATACAATGTATCATCTGTTATAACCAGGAGCACAGACCAGTCTGAGTTGACTTTATGTTGATACAATGTATCATTTCATCTGTTATAACCAAGAGCACAGACCAGTCTGAGTTGACTTTATGTTGATACAATGTATCATTTCATCTGTTATAACCAAGAGCACAGACCAGTCTGAGTTGACTTTATGTTGATACGATGTATCATTTCATCTGTTATAACCAGGAGCACAGACCAGTCTGACTTGACTTTATGTTGATACAATGTATCATCTGTTATAACCAGGAGCACAGACCAGTCTGAGTTGACTTTATGTTGATACAATGTATCATTTCATCTGTTATAACCAAGAGCACAGACCAGTCTGAGTTGACTTTATGTTGATACAATGTATCATTTCATCTGTTATAACCAAGAGCACAGACCAGTCTGAGTTGACTTTATGTTGATACAATGTATCATTTCATCTGTTATAACCAGGAGCACAGACCAGTCTGAGTTGACTTTATGTTGATACAATGTATCATCTGTTATAACCAGGAGCACAGACCAGTCTGAGTTGACTTTATGTTGATACAATGTATCATCTGTTATAACCAGGAGCACAGACCAGTCTGACTTGACTTTATGTTGATACAATGTATCATCTGTTATAACCAGGAGCACAGACCAGTCTGAGTTGACTTTATGTTGATACAATGTATCATCTGTTATAACCAGGAGCACAGGCCAGTCTGAGTTGACTTTATGTTGATACAATGTATCATCTGTTATAACCAGGAGCACAGACCAGTCTGAGTTGACTTTATGTTGATACAATGTATCATCTGTTATAACCAGGAGCACAGACCAGTCTGAGTTGACTTTATGTTGATACAATGTATCATCTGTTATAACCAGGAGCACAGACCAGTCTGAGTTGACTTTATGTTGATACAATGTATCATCTGTTATAACCAGGAGCACAGACCAGTCTGAGTTGACTTTATGTTGATACAATGTATCATCTGTTATAACCAGGAGCACAGACCAGTCTGAGTTGACTTTATGTTGATACAATGTATCATCTGTTATAACCAGGAGCACAGACCAGTCTGAGTTGACTTTATGTTGATACAATGTATCATCTGTTATAACCAGGAGCACAGGCCAGTCTGAGTTGACTTTATGTTGATACAATGTATCATCTGTTATAACCAGGAGCACAGGCCAGTCTGAGTTGACTTTATGTTGATACAATGTATCATCTGTTATAACCAGGAGCACAGACCAGTCTGAGTTGACTTTATGTTGATACAATGTATCATCTGTTATAACCAGGAGCACAGACCAGTCTGAGTTGACTTTATGTTGATACAATGTATCATCTGTTATAACCAGGAGCACAGACCAGTCTGAGTTGACTTTATGTTGATACAATGTATCATCTGTTATAACCAGGAGCACAGACCAGTCTGAGTTGACTTTATGTTGATACAATGTATCATCTGTTATAACCAAGAGCACAGACCAGTCTGAGTTGACTTTATGTTGATACAATGTATCATCTGTTATAACCAGGAGCACAGACCAGTCTGAGTTGACTTTATGTTGATACAATGTATCATTTCATCTGTTATAACCAAGAGCACAGACCAGTCTGAGTTGACTTTATGTTGATACAATGTATCATTTCATCTGTTATAACCAAGAGCACAGACCAGTCTGAGTTGACTTTATGTTGATACGATGTATCATTTCATCTGTTATAACCAGGAGCACAGACCAGTCTGACTTGACTTTATGTTGATACAATGTATCATCTGTTATAACCAGGAGCACAGACCAGTCTGAGTTGACTTTATGTTGATACAATGTATCATTTCATCTGTTATAACCAAGAGCACAGACCAGTCTGAGTTGACTTTATGTTGATACAATGTATCATTTCATCTGTTATAACCAAGAGCACAGACCAGTCTGAGTTGACTTTATGTTGATACAATGTATCATTTCATCTGTTATAACCAGGAGCACAGACCAGTCTGAGTTGACTTTATGTTGATACAATGTATCATCTGTTATAACCAGGAGCACAGACCAGTCTGAGTTGACTTTATGTTGATACAATGTATCATCTGTTATAACCAGGAGCACAGACCAGTCTGACTTGACTTTATGTTGATACAATGTATCATCTGTTATAACCAGGAGCACAGACCAGTCTGAGTTGACTTTATGTTGATACAATGTATCATCTGTTATAACCAGGAGCACAGGCCAGTCTGAGTTGACTTTATGTTGATACAATGTATCATCTGTTATAACCAGGAGCACAGACCAGTCTGAGTTGACTTTATGTTGATACAATGTATCATCTGTTATAACCAGGAGCACAGACCAGTCTGAGTTGACTTTATGTTGATACAATGTATCATCTGTTATAACCAGGAGCACAGACCAGTCTGAGTTGACTTTATGTTGATACAATGTATCATCTGTTATAACCAGGAGCACAGACCAGTCTGAGTTGACTTTATGTTGATACAATGTATCATCTGTTATAACCAGGAGCACAGACCAGTCTGAGTTGACTTTATGTTGATACAATGTATCATCTGTTATAACCAGGAGCACAGACCAGTCTGAGTTGACTTTATGTTGATACAATGTATCATCTGTTATAACCAGGAGCACAGACCAGTCTGAGTTGACTTTATGTTGATACAATGTATCATCTGTTATAACCAGGAGCACAGACCAGTCTGAGTTGACTTTATGTTGATACAATGTATCATCTGTTATAACCAGGAGCACAGACCAGTCTGAGTTGACTTTATGTTGATACAATGTATCATCTGTTATAACCAGGAGCACAGGCCAGTCTGAGTTGACTTTATGTTGATACAATGTATCATCTGTTATAACCAGGAGCACAGGCCAGTCTGAGTTGACTTTATGTTGATACAATGTATCATCTGTTATAACCAGGAGCACAGACCAGTCTGAGTTGACTTTATGTTGATACAATGTATCATCTGTTATAACCAGGAGCACAGACCAGTCTGAGTTGACTTTATGTTGATACAATGTATCATCTGTTATAACCAGGAGCACAGACCAGTCTGACTTGACTTTATGTTGATACAATGTATCATCTGTTATAACCAGGAGCACAGGCCAGTCTGAGTTGACTTTATGTTGATACAATGTATCATCTGTTATAACCAGGAGCACAGGCCAGTCTGAGTTGACTTTATGTTGATACAATGTATCATCTGTTATAACCAGGAGCACAGACCAGTCTGAGTTGACTTTATGTTGATACAATGTATCATCTGTTATAACCAGGAGCACAGACCAGTCTGAGTTGACTTTATGTTGATACAATGTATCATCTGTTATAACCAGGAGCACAGACCAGTCTGAGTTGACTTTATGTTGATACAATGTATCATCTGTTATAACCAGGAGCACAGGCCAGTCTGAGTTGACTTTATGTTGATACAATGTATCATCTGTTATAACCAGGAGCACAGACCAGTCTGAGTTGACTTTATGTTGATACAATGTATCATCTGTTATAACCAGGAGCACAGACCAGTCTGAGTTGACTTTATGTTGATACAATGTATCATTTCATCTGTTATAACCAGGAGCACAGACCAGTCTGAGTTGACTTTATGTTGATACAATGTATCATCTGTTATAACCAGGAGCACAGGCCAGTCTGAGTTGACTTTATGTTGATACAATGTATCATCTGTTTATAACCAGGAGCACAGACCAGTCTGAGTTGACTTTATGTTGATACAATGTATCATCTGTTATAACCAGGAGCACAGGCCAGTCTGAGTTGACTTTATGTTGATACAATGTATCATCTGTTATAACCAGGAGCACAGACCAGTCTGAGTTGACTTTATGTTGATACAATGTATCATCTGTTATAACCAGGAGCACAGACCAGTCTGAGTTGACTTTATGTTGATACAATGTATCATCTGTTATAACCAGGAGCACAGACCAGTCTGAGTTGACTTTATGTTGATACAATGTATCATCTGTTATAACCAGGAGCACAGGCCAGTCTGAGTTGACTTTATGTTGATACAATGTATCATCTGTTATAACCAGGAGCACAGACCAGTCTGAGTTGACTTTATGTTGATACAATGTATCATCTGTTATAACCAGGAGCACAGACCAGTCTGAGTTGACTTTATGTTGATACAATGTATCATCTGTTATAACCAGGAGCACAGACCAGTCTGAGTTGACTTTATGTTGATACAATGTATCATCTGTTATAACCAGGAGCACAGACCAGTCTGAGTTGACTTTATGTTGATACAATGTATCATCTGTTATAACCAGGAGCACAGGCCAGTCTGAGTTGACTTTATGTTGATACAATGTATCATCTGTTATAACCAGGAGCACAGGCCAGTCTGAGTTGACTTTATGTTGATACAATGTATCATCTGTTATAACCAGGAGCACAGACCAGTCTGAGTTGACTTTATGTTGATACAATGTATCATCTGTTATAACCAGGAGCACAGACCAGTCTGAGTTGACTTTATGTTGATACAATGTATCATCTGTTATAACCAGGAGCACAGACCAGTCTGAGTTGACTTTATGTTGATACAATGTATCATCTGTTATAACCAGGAGCACAGGCCAGTCTGAGTTGACTTTATGTTGATACAATGTATCATCTGTTATAACCAGGAGCACAGGCCAGTCTGAGTTGACTTTATGTTGATACAATGTATCATCTGTTATAACCAGGAGCACAGACCAGTCTGAGTTGACTTTATGTTGATACAATGTATCATCTGTTATAACCAGGAGCACAGACCAGTCTGAGTTGACTTTATGTTGATACAATGTATCATCTGTTATAACCAGGAGCACAGACCAGTCTGAGTTGACTTTATGTTGATACAATGTATCATCTGTTATAACCAGGAGCACAGGCCAGTCTGAGTTGACTTTATGTTGATACAATGTATCATCTGTTATAACCAGGAGCACAGACCAGTCTGAGTTGACTTTATGTTGATACAATGTATCATCTGTTATAACCAGGAGCACAGACCAGTCTGAGTTGACTTTATGTTGATACAATGTATCATTTCATCTGTTATAACCAGGAGCACAGACCAGTCTGAGTTGACTTTATGTTGATACAATGTATCATCTGTTATAACCAGGAGCACAGGCCAGTCTGAGTTGACTTTATGTTGATACAATGTATCATCTGTTTATAACCAGGAGCACAGACCAGTCTGAGTTGACTTTATGTTGATACAATGTATCATCTGTTATAACCAGGAGCACAGGCCAGTCTGAGTTGACTTTATGTTGATACAATGTATCATCTGTTATAACCAGGAGCACAGACCAGTCTGAGTTGACTTTATGTTGATACAATGTATCATCTGTTATAACCAGGAGCACAGACCAGTCTGAGTTGACTTTATGTTGATACAATGTATCATCTGTTATAACCAGGAGCACAGACCAGTCTGAGTTGACTTTATGTTGATACAATGTATCATCTGTTATAACCAGGAGCACAGGCCAGTCTGAGTTGACTTTATGTTGATACAATGTATCATCTGTTATAACCAGGAGCACAGACCAGTCTGAGTTGACTTTATGTTGATACAATGTATCATCTGTTATAACCAGGAGCACAGACCAGTCTGAGTTGACTTTATGTTGATACAATGTATCATCTGTTATAACCAGGAGCACAGGCCAGTCTGAGTTGACTTTATGTTGATACAATGTATCATCTGTTATAACCAGGAGCACAGGCCAGTCTGAGTTGACTTTATGTTGATACAATGTATCATCTGTTATAACCAGGAGCACAGACCAGTCTGAGTTGACTTTATGTTGATACAATGTATCATCTGTTATAACCAGGAGCACAGGCCAGTCTGAGTTGACTTTATGTTGATACAATGTATCATCTGTTATAACCAGGAGCACAGACCAGTCTGAGTTGACTTTATGTTGATACAATGTATCATCTGTTATAACCAGGAGCACAGACCAGTCTGAGTTGACTTTATGTTGATACAATGTATCATTTCATCTGTTATAACCAGGAGCACAGACCAGTCTGAGTTGACTTTATGTTGATACAATGTATCATCTGTTATAACCAGGAGCACAGGCCAGTCTGAGTTGACTTTATGTTGATACAATGTATCATCTGTTTATAACCAGGAGCACAGACCAGTCTGAGTTGACTTTATGTTGATACAATGTATCATCTGTTATAACCAGGAGCACAGGCCAGTCTGAGTTGACTTTATGTTGATACAATGTATCATCTGTTATAACCAGGAGCACAGACCAGTCTGAGTTGACTTTATGTTGATACAATGTATCATCTGTTATAACCAGGAGCACAGACCAGTCTGAGTTGACTTTATGTTGATACAATGTATCATCTGTTATAACCAGGAGCACAGACCAGTCTGAGTTGACTTTATGTTGATACAATGTATCATCTGTTATAACCAGGAGCACAGGCCAGTCTGAGTTGACTTTATGTTGATACAATGTATCATCTGTTATAACCAGGAGCACAGGCCAGTCTGAGTTGACTTTATGTTGATACAATGTATCATCTGTTATAACCAGGAGCACAGACCAGTCTGAGTTGACTTTATGTTGATACAATGTATCATCTGTTATAACCAGGAGCACAGACCAGTCTGAGTTGACTTTATGTTGATACAATGTATCATCTGTTATAACCAAGAGCACAGACCAGTCTGAGTTGACTTTATGTTGATACAATGTATCATCTGTTATAACCAGGAGCACAGACCAGTCTGAGTTGACTTTATGTTGATACAATGTATCATTTCATCTGTTATAACCAAGAGCACAGACCAGTCTGAGTTGACTTTATGTTGATACAATGTATCATTTCATCTGTTATAACCAAGAGCACAGACCAGTCTGAGTTGACTTTATGTTGATACGATGTATCATTTCATCTGTTATAACCAGGAGCACAGACCAGTCTGACTTGACTTTATGTTGATACAATGTATCATCTGTTATAACCAGGAGCACAGACCAGTCTGAGTTGACTTTATGTTGATACAATGTATCATTTCATCTGTTATAACCAAGAGCACAGACCAGTCTGAGTTGACTTTATGTTGATACAATGTATCATTTCATCTGTTATAACCAAGAGCACAGACCAGTCTGAGTTGACTTTATGTTGATACAATGTATCATTTCATCTGTTATAACCAGGAGCACAGACCAGTCTGAGTTGACTTTATGTTGATACAATGTATCATCTGTTATAACCAGGAGCACAGACCAGTCTGAGTTGACTTTATGTTGATACAATGTATCATCTGTTATAACCAGGAGCACAGACCAGTCTGACTTGACTTTATGTTGATACAATGTATCATCTGTTATAACCAGGAGCACAGGCCAGTCTGAGTTGACTTTATGTTGATACAATGTATCATCTGTTATAACCAGGAGCACAGGCCAGTCTGAGTTGACTTTATGTTGATACAATGTATCATCTGTTATAACCAGGAGCACAGACCAGTCTGAGTTGACTTTATGTTGATACAATGTATCATCTGTTATAACCAGGAGCACAGACCAGTCTGAGTTGACTTTATGTTGATACAATGTATCATCTGTTATAACCAGGAGCACAGACCAGTCTGAGTTGACTTTATGTTGATACAATGTATCATCTGTTATAACCAGGAGCACAGGCCAGTCTGAGTTGACTTTATGTTGATACAATGTATCATCTGTTATAACCAGGAGCACAGACCAGTCTGAGTTGACTTTATGTTGATACAATGTATCATCTGTTATAACCAGGAGCACAGGCCAGTCTGAGTTGACTTTATGTTGATACAATGTATCATTTCATCTGTTATAACCAGGAGCACAGACCAGTCTGAGTTGACTTTATGTTGATACAATGTATCATCTGTTATAACCAGGAGCACAGGCCAGTCTGAGTTGACTTTATGTTGATACAATGTATCATCTGTTTATAACCAGGAGCACAGACCAGTCTGAGTTGACTTTATGTTGATACAATGTATCATCTGTTATAACCAGGAGCACAGGCCAGTCTGAGTTGACTTTATGTTGATACAATGTATCATCTGTTATAACCAGGAGCACAGACCAGTCTGAGTTGACTTTATGTTGATACAATGTATCATCTGTTATAACCAGGAGCACAGACCAGTCTGAGTTGACTTTATGTTGATACAATGTATCATCTGTTATAACCAGGAGCACAGACCAGTCTGAGTTGACTTTATGTTGATACAATGTATCATCTGTTATAACCAGGAGCACAGACCAGTCTGAGTTGACTTTATGTTGATACAATGTATCATCTGTTATAACCAGGAGCACAGACCAGTCTGAGTTGACTTTATGTTGATACAATGTATCATCTGTTATAACCAGGAGCACAGACCAGTCTGAGTTGACTTTATGTTGATACAATGTATCATCTGTTATAACCAGGAGCACAGACCAGTCTGAGTTGACTTTATGTTGATACAATGTATCATCTGTTATAACCAGGAGCACAGGCCAGTCTGAGTTGACTTTATGTTGATACAATGTATCATCTGTTATAACCAGGAGCACAGGCCAGTCTGAGTTGACTTTATGTTGATACAATGTATCATCTGTTATAACCAGGAGCACAGACCAGTCTGAGTTGACTTTATGTTGATACAATGTATCATCTGTTATAACCAGGAGCACAGACCAGTCTGAGTTGACTTTATGTTGATACAATGTATCATCTGTTATAACCAGGAGCACAGACCAGTCTGAGTTGACTTTATGTTGATACAATGTATCATCTGTTATAACCAGGAGCACAGGCCAGTCTGAGTTGACTTTATGTTGATACAATGTATCATCTGTTATAACCAGGAGCACAGGCCAGTCTGAGTTGACTTTATGTTGATACAATGTATCATCTGTTATAACCAGGAGCACAGACCAGTCTGAGTTGACTTTATGTTGATACAATGTATCATCTGTTTTAACCAGGAGCACAGACCAGTCTGAGTTGACTTTATGTTGATACAATGTATCATCTGTTATAACCAGGAGCACAGACCAGTCTGAGTTGACTTTATGTTGATACAATGTATCATCTGTTATAACCAGGAGCACAGGCCAGTCTGAGTTGACTTTATGTTGATACAATGTATCATCTGTTATAACCAGGAGCACAGACCAGTCTGAGTTGACTTTATGTTGATACAATGTATCATCTGTTATAACCAGGAGCACAGACCAGTCTGAGTTGACTTTATGTTGATACAATGTATCATTTCATCTGTTATAACCAGGAGCACAGACCAGTCTGAGTTGACTTTATGTTGATACAATGTATCATCTGTTATAACCAGGAGCACAGGCCAGTCTGAGTTGACTTTATGTTGATACAATGTATCATCTGTTTATAACCAGGAGCACAGACCAGTCTGAGTTGACTTTATGTTGATACAATGTATCATCTGTTATAACCAGGAGCACAGGCCAGTCTGAGTTGACTTTATGTTGATACAATGTATCATCTGTTATAACCAGGAGCACAGACCAGTCTGAGTTGACTTTATGTTGATACAATGTATCATCTGTTATAACCAGGAGCACAGACCAGTCTGAGTTGACTTTATGTTGATACAATGTATCATCTGTTATAACCAGGAGCACAGACCAGTCTGAGTTGACTTTATGTTGATACAATGTATCATCTGTTATAACCAGGAGCACAGGCCAGTCTGAGTTGACTTTATGTTGATACAATGTATCATCTGTTATAACCAGGAGCACAGACCAGTCTGAGTTGACTTTATGTTGATACAATGTATCATCTGTTATAACCAGGAGCACAGACCAGTCTGAGTTGACTTTATGTTGATACAATGTATCATCTGTTATAACCAGGAGCACAGGCCAGTCTGAGTTGACTTTATGTTGATACAATGTATCATCTGTTATAACCAGGAGCACAGGCCAGTCTGAGTTGACTTTATGTTGATACAATGTATCATCTGTTATAACCAGGAGCACAGACCAGTCTGAGTTGACTTTATGTTGATACAATGTATCATCTGTTATAACCAGGAGCACAGACCAGTCTGAGTTGACTTTATGTTGATACAATGTATCATTTCATCTGTTATAACCAGGAGCACAGACCAGTCTGAGTTGACTTTATGTTGATACAATGTATCATCTGTTATAACCAGGAGCACAGGCCAGTCTGAGTTGACTTTATGTTGATACAATGTATCATCTGTTTATAACCAGGAGCACAGACCAGTCTGAGTTGACTTTATGTTGATACAATGTATCATCTGTTATAACCAGGAGCACAGGCCAGTCTGAGTTGACTTTATGTTGATACAATGTATCATCTGTTATAACCAGGAGCACAGACCAGTCTGAGTTGACTTTATGTTGATACAATGTATCATCTGTTATAACCAGGAGCACAGACCAGTCTGAGTTGACTTTATGTTGATACAATGTATCATCTGTTATAACCAGGAGCACAGACCAGTCTGAGTTGACTTTATGTTGATACAATGTATCATCTGTTATAACCAGGAGCACAGGCCAGTCTGAGTTGACTTTATGTTGATACAATGTATCATCTGTTATAACCAGGAGCACAGACCAGTCTGAGTTGACTTTATGTTGATACAATGTATCATCTGTTATAACCAGGAGCACAGACCAGTCTGAGTTGACTTTACGTTGATACAATGTATCATCTGTTATAACCAGGAGCACAGACCAGTCTGAGTTGACTTTATGTTGATACAATGTATCATCTGTTATAACCAGGAGCACAGACCAGTCTGAGTTGACTTTACAAGTTCACTGTCAAATTGAGAAATTGTGACAAACTCAAAAGAAGAAGAAACTTTATTATGAAGCCAAGGTCAATGATATAAAGAATAATGGGAGTACTTTAAATGGAATTATGGGTAGAATTCACCCTCATCCTTCATCCAATCAGATGGCTTTATTCATCACAAAACCATTTGATGTTGCCAATTTATTTTATTGATTACTTCATTGGCAAAGTGGGTTAGGGTTAGGCAGGAAATGCCAACAGGAAACTTAGGCAGGGAATGCCAACAGGAAACTTGGGCAGGGAATGCCAACAGGAAACTTAGGCAGGGAATGCCAACAACGAACAGTGAACAATTGTATTCATGCATAAAAAAACTAATAATGAAAGAAAAACATTTCAAGTTGGAATTCTGTCAAGTTAGTGTGGCAGAGGTGGAACAATTGTTGTTAACGAACAATAATGACAAACCTCCTGGCATCGACAACTTAGATGGAAAGCTACTGAGGATGGTAGCTGACTCTATAGCCACTCCTATCTGTCATATTTTTAATCTGAGCCTAAGAGGAAAGTCTTTGTCCTCAGGCCTGGAGGGAAGCCAAAGTCATTCCGCTACCCAAGAGTGGTAAAGCCGCCTTTACTGGTTCTAACAGCAGACCTATCAGCTTGCTGCCAGCTCTTAGCAAACTGTTGGGGAAAAAATGGTGTTTGATCAAGTACAATGCTATTTCTCTGTAAACAAATGAACAACAGACTTTCAGCATGTTTATAGAGAAGGGCACTCAACATGTACTGCACTGACACACATGACTGATGATTGATTGAACGAAATGGATAATTAGTTAGATTGTGGGAGCTGCATTGTTAGATTTCAGGGCAGCTTTTGATATTATTGACCATAACATGTTGTTGATAAACATATGTGTTATGACTTTTCAACCTCTGCCATATCCTGGATCCAGAGCTTGTCTATCTAATAGAACTCAGGGGGTTTCTTTTAGTGGAAGCTTCTCTAATGTCAAACATGTAGTTTGGTGTACCGCAGGGCATCTCTCTAGGCCCTCTACTCTTTTTTTTCTATATGACCCATATTACCAGAAGTAACCTTTTATTTCTTTCTCCTGGGATTCGTGCACATTTGATAAAATTTCACAACCACGGCTGTTTTAAACTAATCCCAGGTTGCTAATTATTGGTTTGATAACAAACAACGTCATGTTACCTAGCTAACTAACAACCTGGAAACTTCACACTAGGTTTAGGCACATCTGATTGGTCCAGGAAGAAAAGAAAAGGGTTTGCTACTCGTGAGATGTGATTCCAAGGTAGGATTCATATAGGCCTAATGGGAGACTAAACTATATTGGATTCATATAGGCCTAATGGGAGACTAAACTCTATAGGATTCATATAGGCCTAATGGGAGACTAAACTATAAAACAACTCTCTCTTTCTGCTGCTCCTTACATTTTGTTTGGTGCCTAACATTTTAAAGTTGGGAGGTTGTGTGTGTGTTAACTGAACAGTGAAGCAGGTTTCATGCAGTGTTGTCCCCTGACTGACACAATGACATACAGACCATTATGCTTGCATATTCCTTCCTGCCATTGCAAATATGAGCCAATCAACCAATCTATGCAGCATCCTATTATACAGTGTGAAGTTAAATTCAATGTGTAGTATTGACTAGAAGGATTAATTTCAGTGACAGGATTTTAGAAAACAAACACGTGTCCGGGGGATGAGGCAAACGGGATGCGGGGGACGGGGCGAACAGAATGCTAGGCCACGGGGCGAACAGGATGCTAGGCCACGGGGCGAACAGGATGCTAGGCCACGGGGCGAACAGGATGCTAGGCCACGGGGCGAACAGGATGCTAGGCCACGGGGCGAACAGGATGCTAGGCCACGGGGCGAACAGGATGCTAGGCCACGGGGCGAACAGGATGCTAGGCCACGGGGCGAACAGGCCACGGGGCGAACAGGATGCTAGGCCACGGGGCGAACAGGATGCAGGGCAAACAGGATGCTAGGCCACGGGGCGAACAGGCCACGGGGCGAACAGGATGCTAGGCCACGGGGCGAACAGGATGCTAGGCCACGGGGCGAACAGGCCACGGGGCGAACAGGATGCTAGGCCACGGGGCGAACAGGCCACGGGGCGAACAGGCCACGGGGCGAACAGGCCACGGGGCGAACAGGCCACGGGGCGAACAGGCCGCTAGGCCACGGGGCGAACAGGATGCTAGGCCACGGGGCGAACAGGATGCTAGGCCACTTTTTTTCCCCTCCGTCGATATCGCGATACTAATTGGTACTAATTGGCCCAACCAGCCTAACGATCATTCCAGAGCTGGTTGTCCCAAGTGGCACCCTATTCCCTACATATAGTGCACTACATTTGACTAAGTAGTTCCACTCCCTCCTCCCACGCCGTCCTCCCACCACCGTTCTCCCACGCCCTCCTCCCACCATCATTCTCTCCTCCCACCACGTAAACCTATGATTTCTTTGTTTTTGGGGATCCAGCTGCAGGCGTCGTACCCATCTCTCCCTCCACTCCCCCGGATCTATCCCAGGTGCCTCTCCCTCCACCCACCACCCCCCCCCGGGTTCTATCCCAGGTGCCTCTCCCTCCACCCACCACCCCCCCCCGGGTTCTATCCCAGGTGCCTCTCCCTCCACCCACCACTCCCCCCGGGTGCTATCCCAGGGGTGCTATCCTAGCCGTTCCAACATTAGAGTAACGGTAATGAGGAGAGGGATCTGTTCTCTAGCCGTTGTAACGGTAATGAGGAGAGGGATCTGTTCTCTAGATGTTGTAACATTAATGAGGAGAGGGATCTGTTCTCTAGATGTTGTAACGGTAATGAGGAGAGGGATCTGTTCTCTAGATGTTGTAACATTAATGAGGAGAGGGATCTGTTCTCTAGATGTTGTAACATTAATGAGGAGAGGGATCTGTTCTCTAGATGTTGTAACATTAATGAGGAGAGGGATCTGTTCTCTAGCCGTTGTAACGGTAATGAGGAGAGGGATCTGTTCTCTAGCCGTTGTAACGGTAATGAGGAGAGGGATCTGTTCTCTAGCCGTTGTAACGGTAATGAGGAGAGGGATCTGTTCTCTAGCCGTTCCAACATTAGAGTAACGGTAATGAGGAGAGGGATCTGTTCTCTAGCCGTTGTAACGGTAATGAGGAGAGGGATCTGTTCTCTAGCCGTTGTAACGGTAATGAGGAGAGGGATCTGTTCTCTAGCCGTTGTAATGGTAATGAGGAGAGGGATCTGTTCTCTAGCCGTTGTAACGGTAATGAGGAGAGGGATCTGTTCTCTAGCCGTTCCAACGTTTGAATAACGGTAATGAGGAGAGGGATCTGTTCTCTAGCGAGGAGAGGGATCTGTTCTCTAGATGTTCCAACGTTTGAGTAACGGTAATGAGGAGAGAGATCTGTTCTCTAGATGTTCCAACGTTAGAGTAACATTAATGAGGAGAGGGATCTGTTCTCTAGCCGTTCCAACGTTTGAGTAACGGTAATGAGGAGAGGGATCTGTTCTCTAGCGAGGAGAGGGATCTGTTCTCTAGATGTTCCAACGTTAGAGTAACGGTAATGAGGAGAGGGATCTGTTCTCTAGCCGTTCCAACGTTTGAGTAACGGTAATGAGGAGAGGGATCTGTTCTCTAGCCGTTCCAACGTTTGAGTAACGGTAATGAGGAGAGGGATCTGTTCTCTAGCGAGGAGAGGGATCTGTTCTCTAGCGAGGAGAGGGATCTGTTCTCTAGATGTTCCAACGTTAGAGTAACATTAATGAGGAGAGGGATCTGTTCTCTAGCCGTTCCAACGTTAGAGTAACATTAATGAGGAGAGGGATCTGTTCTTTAGCCGTTCCAACGTTTGAGTAACATTAATGAGGAGAGGGATCTGTTCTTTAGCCGTTCCAACGTTAGAGTAACGGTAATGAAGAGAGGGATCTGTTCTCTAGATGTTCCAACGTTAGATGAGAGGGATCTGTTCTCTAGCCGTTCCAACGTTAGAGTAACATTAATGAGGAGAGGGATCTGTTCTCTAGCCGTTCCAACGTTAGAGTAACATTAATGAGGAGAGGGATCTGTTCTTTAGCCGTTCCAACGTTAGAGTAACATTAATGAGGAGAGGGATCTGTTCTCTAGCGAGGAGAGGGATCTGTTCTCTAGATGTTCCAACGTTTAGAGTAACGGTAATGAGGAGAGGGATCTGTTCTCTAGCGAGGAGAGGGATCTGTTCTCTAGCGAGGAGAGGGATCTGTTCTCTAGCGAGGAGAGGGATCTGTTCTTTAGCCGTTCCAACGTTAGAGTAACATTAATGAGGAGAGGGATCTGTTCTCTAGCCGTTCCAACGTTAGAGTAACATTAATGAGGAGAGGGATCTGTTCTCTAGCCGTTCCAACGTTAGAGTAACATTAATGAGGAGAGGGATCTGTTCTTTAGCCGTTCCAACGTTTGAGTAACATTAATGAGGAGAGGGATCTGTTCTTTAGCCGTTCCAACGTTAGAGTAACGGTAATGAAGAGAGGGATCTGTTCTCTAGATGTTCCAACGTTAGATGAGAGGGATCTGTTCTCTAGCCGTTCCAACGTTAGAGTAACATTAATGAGGAGAGGGATCTGTTCTTTAGCCGTTCCAACGTTTGAGTAACATTAATGAGGAGAGGGATCTGTTCTTTAGCCGTTCCAACGTTAGAGTAACGGTAATGAAGAGAGGGATCTGTTCTCTAGATGTTCCAACGTTAGAGGAGAGGGATCTGTTCTCTAGATGTTCCAACGTTAGAGTAACATTAATGAGGAGAGGGATCTGTTCTTTAGATGTTCCAACGTTAGAGTAACATTAATGAGGAGAGGGATCTGTTCTTTAGATGTTCCAACGTCAGAGTAACGGTAATGAGGAGAGAGGGATCTGTTCTCTAGCCGTTCCAACGTCAGAGTAACGGTAATGAGGAGAGAGGGATCTGTTCTCTAGCTGTTCCAACGTCAGAGTAACGGTAATGAGGAGAGAGGGATCTGTTCTCTAGCCGTTCCAACGTCAGAGTAACGGTAATGAGGAGAGAGGGATCTGTTCTCTAGCTGTTCCAACGTCAGAGTAACGGTAATGAGGAGAGGATCTGTGATGTGCTGCAGGGTCTGTCTCTAATAATCAGAGACATGTCTGGTTAAACTGCTTTTGCTGGGAATGAGGAGAGGGATCTGTGATGTGCTGCAGGGTCTGTCTCTATTAATCAGAGACATGTCTGGTTTTGCTGGGAATGAGGAGAGGGATCTGTGATGTGCTGCAGGGTCTGTCTCTAATAATCAGAGACATGTCTGGAATGAGGGTTCCCATCCAGCGGTTTACATATTCTTTCAGTAATATTGCCACAGTCATCCCGCTTAGAATAACAAGAAATCAGCCAGCATGGCATTATTGAACTTCCTGTATTCCACATTGGTCACACGCTAGAGTATAGCGCGAACCAACCACAGCTATTTCATCACGGTATGAAATAGGATACTGTTTTTTCTGTGTATTTAGATCGCTTTGTCTCTATGACCTATATACATTTGGCCATGTTTCACATCTTGCATAAGCATTTCTTGCAAGTAAGCATTTCACTGTACTGCGCTGACACTGCACTGACACTGCACTGTACTGCGCTGACACTGCACTGTACTGCGCTGACACTGCGCTGACACTGCGCTGACACTGACACTGCGCTGACACTGACACTGCGCTGACACTGCACTGCGCTGACACTGTACTGCGCTGACACTGCACTGCGCTGACACTGCACTGTACTGCGCTGACACTGCACTGTACTGCGCTGACACTGCACTGTACTGCGCTGACACTGCGCTGACACTGACACTGCACTGACACTGACACTGCACTGACACTGCGCTGACACTGACACTGCACTGACACTGACGCTGACACTGACGCTGACACTGACGCTGACACTGCGCTGACACTGACACTGACACTGCGCTGACACTGACACTGCGCTGACACTGACACTGACACTGACACTGCGCTGACACTGACACTGACACTGCGCTGACACTGACACTGCGCTGACACTGACACTGACACTACGCTGACACTACGCTGACACTGACACTACGCTGACACTGACACTACGCTGACGCTGACACTGACACTACGCTGACGCTGACACTGACACTACGCTGACACTGACACTACGCTGACACTGACACTACGCTGACACTGACACTACGCTGACGCTGACACTACGCTGACACTGACACTACGCTGACACTGACACTACGCTGACACTGACACTACGCTGACGCTGACACTACGCTGACACTGACACTACGCTGACGCTGACACTACGCTGACACTGACACTGACACTACGCTGACACTGACACTACGCTGACACTGACACTACGCTGACACTACGCTGACACTGACACTACGCTGACGCTGACACTACGCTGACGCTGACACTGACACTACGCTGACACTGACACTGACACTACGCTGACACTACGCTGACGCTGACACTACGCTGACGCTGACACTACGCTGACACTGACACTACGCTGACGCTGACACTACGCTGACGCTGACACTACGCTGACGCTGACACTACGCTGACACTACGCTGACACTGACACTACGCTGACACTACGCTGACACTGACACTACGCTGACGCTGACACTACGCTGACACTATGCTGACACTGACACTACACTGACACTGACACTACGCTGACACTGACACTACGCTGACACTACGCTGACACTGACACTATGCTGACACTACGCTGACACTGACACTATGCTGACACTACGCTGACGCTGACACTACGCTGACACTGACACTATGCTGACGCTGACACTACGCTGACGCTGACACTACGCTGACACTGACACTACGCTGACACTACGCTGACACTGACACTACGCTGACACTACGCTGACACTGACACTACGCTGACGCTGACACTACGCTGACACTGACACTATGCTGACACTGACACTACGCTGACACTGACACTACGCTGACACTGACACTATGCTGACACTACGCTGACGCTGACACTACGCTGACACTGACACTACGCTGACACTGACACTACGCTGACACTGACACTACGCTGACACTGACACTACGCTGACGCTGACGCTGACGCTGACACTACGCTGACACTGACACTGCGCTGACACTGACACTACGCTGACACTACGCTGACACTACGCTGACACTACGCTGACGCTGACACTACGCTGACACTGACACTACGCTGACACTGACACTACGCTGACGCTGACACTACGCTGACACTACGCTGACACTGACACTGCGCTGACACTGACACTACGCTGACACTGACACTACGCTGACACTACGCTGACGCTGACACTACGCTGACACTGACACTACGCTGACACTGACACTACGCTGACACTACGCTGACACTACGCTGACACTACGCTGACACTGACACTACGCTGACACTACGCTGACACTGACACTACGCTGACACTACGCTGACACTGACACTGACACTACACTGACACTGACACTGACACTGACACTACGCTGACACTGACACTGACACTACGCTGACACTGACACTACGCTGACGCTGACACTACGCTGACACTGCGCTGACACTGACACTACGCTGACGCTGACACTACGCTGACGCTGACACTACGCTGACACTGACACTGACACTGACACTGCGCTGACACTGACACTGACACTACGCTGACGCTGACACTGACACTGACACTGACACTGACGCTGACACTGGCCCTACGCTGACACTACGCTGACACTGACACTACACTGACACTGACACTGACACTACGCTGACACTGACACTACGCTGACACTACGCTGACACTACGCTGACACTACGCTGACACTGACACTACGCTGACACTGACACTGACACTACGCTGACACTGACACTACGCTGACACTACGCTGACGCTGACACTATGCTGACACTACGCTGACACTACACTGACACTACACTGACACTACGCTGACACTACGCTGACGCTGACACTACGCTGACGCTGACACTACGCTGACGCTGACACTACGCTGACACTACGCTGACACTGACACTACGCTGACACTACGCTGACACTGACACTACGCTGACGCTGACACTACGCTGACACTATGCTGACACTGACACTACGCTGACACTGACACTACGCTGACACTACGCTGACACTGACACTATGCTGACACTACGCTGACACTGACACTACGCTGACACTGACACTATGCTGACACTACGCTGACGCTGACACTACGCTGACACTGACACTACGCTGACACTACGCTGACACTACGCTGACGCTGACACTACGCTGACACTGACACTATGCTGACACTGACACTACGCTGACACTGACACTATGCTGACACTACGCTGACGCTGACACTACGCTGACACTGACACTACGCTGACACTGACACTACGCTGACACTGACACTACGCTGACACTGACACTACGCTGACGCTGACACTACGCTGACGCTGACACTACGCTGACACTGACACTGCGCTGACACTGACACTACGCTGACACTGACACTACGCTGACACTACGCTGACGCTGACACTACGCTGACGCTGACACTACGCTGACGCTGACACTACGCTGACACTGACACTACGCTGACACTGACACTACGCTGACGCTGACACTACGCTGACACTACGCTGACACTGACACTGCGCTGACACTGACACTACGCTGACACTACGCTGACGCTGACACTACGCTGACACTGACACTACGCTGACACTGACACTACGCTGACACTACGCTGACGCTGACACTACGCTGACACTACGCTGACACTGACACTACGCTGACACTACGCTGACACTGACACTACGCTGACACTACGCTGACACTGACACTACGCTGACACTGACACTACGCTGACACTGACACTACGCTGACACTACGCTGACGCTGACACTACGCTGACGCTGACAATACGCTGACACTACGCTGACACTGACAATACGCTGACACTACGCTGACACTGACACTACGCTGACACTACGCTGACACTGACACTGACACTACACTGACACTGACACTGACACTGACACTACGCTGACACTGACACTGACACTGACACTACGCTGACACTGACACTACGCTGACGCTGACACTACGCTGACACTGCGCTGACACTGATACTACGCTGACGCTGACACTACGCTGACGCTGACACTGACACTACGCTGACGCTGACACTGACACTGACACTGCGCTGACACTGACACTGACACTGACACTACGCTGACGCTGACACTGACACTGACGCTGACGCTGACACTGGCCCTACGCTGACACTACGCTGACGCTGACGCTGACACTGACACTACACTGACACTGACACTGACACTACGCTGACACTGACACTACGCTGACACTACGCTGACACTACGCTGACGCTGACACTACGCTGACACTGACACTACGCTGACACTGACACTGACACTACGCTGACACTGACACTACGCTGACACTACGCTGACGCTGACACTACGCTGACACTACGCTGACACTGACACTACGCTGACACTGACACTACGCTGACACTGACACTACGCTGACACTACGCTGACGCTGACACTACGCTGACACTACGCTGACACTACGCTGACACTGACACTGACACTACGCTGACACTACGCTGACACTACGCTGACGCTGACACTACGCTGACGCTGACACTACGCTGACGCTGACACTACGCTGACACTACGCTGACGCTGACACTACGCTGACACTACGCTGACACTGACACTACGCTGACGCTGACACTACGCTGACGCTGACACTACGCTGACGCTGACACTACGCTGACACTGACACTACGCTGACACTGACACTACGCTGACACTGACACTACGCTGACAAAAAAACAGTTTGATTTGCAGTTTGATTTGAATGCCAGATGTTTCTGCCATTATAGTGAAAACCTCTGGGGTTCTCAGGAGCTCGTCTCTGTCTCCAAGGAGGACGTCTCCTTAAACTAAATACTTGAGATGAGGTTGAACTGTCCGTTCTCTCTCTCTCTCCCTCTCTCTGTGTCTCAGTGGTGGGTTTTTCTGGGCTTTGCAGAAAGTTTGGGCCTCCGTGATGGCACACGTCTGGTTCCAGACCTCCGGAGTGATCCACAGAAACATGCTTCTCTCTTTCCTTTGGAAGCCTCAGAATGTTTGGCAGTGACACACACACACACATACACACACACACACACACACACACACACACACACACACACACACACACTGAGAACAATGTCCTCAGAGTAACATATATCATTCCTCCTGTTGCCAGACATAATCTATGTCCCAAATGGCACCCTGTTCCCTATATAGCGCACACTATTTTACGGTTTTTTTAAGTGAACTTTTTTGGTCCAAAGTAGTGCACTATATCGGGAAAAGGGTGCCATTTTGAAATGCAGACCTAATCTCTCTCTGGCTCCAGTTGACTTTTAGTTTTATAGAAGCCAGAATTCTCAGAACTGTTTCCATGACCAGATATGCTGGTTTGAGATCAGGTCTCCTTTTGGTTTGAGATCAGGTCTCCTTTTGGTTTGAGATCAGGTCTCCTTTTGGTTTTGAGATCAGGTCTCCTTTTGGTTTGAGTTCAGGTCTCCTTTTGGTTTGAGATCAGGTCTCCTTTTGGTTTTGAGATCAGGTCTCCTTTTGGTTTTGAGATCAGGTCTCCTTTTGGTTTTGAGATCAGGTCTCCTTTTGGTTTGAGATCAGGTCTCCTTTTGGTTTTGAGATCAGGTCTCCTTTTGGTTTTGAGATCAGGTCTCCTTTTGATTTTGAGATCAGGTCTCCTTTTGATTTTGAGATCAGGTCTCCTTTTGGTTTTGAGATCAGGTCTCCTTTTGGTTTTGAGATCAGGTCTCCTTTTGGTTTTGAGATCAGGTCTCCTTTTGGTTTTGAGATCAGGTCTCCTTTTGGTTTTGAGATCAGGTCTCCTTTTGATTTTGAGACCAGGTCTCCTTTTGGTTTGAGATCAGGTCTCCTTTTGATTTTGAGATCAGGTCTCCTTTTGATTTTGAGATCAGGTCTCCTTTTGATTTTGAGATCAGGTCTCCTTTTGGTTTGAGATCAGGTCTCCTTTTGGTTTTGTGGGAATGTGTTGCCTTATAGGAAGATGTCTGTTATATTCCACTGTCTGTCTGTCTACCTGTCAGACGTGAGGCAGAACACGGTGTCTGCTAAGGGATGAATGGGTTAGGGTAAAATGCCTGTCACTGTGTAGTAGGTGTGCTAACATGCTAGCCTATATATGGTTTTTACCATAGCGATGCTAACATGCTAGCCTGTGTATAGCCTACATCAGACTGGTTAAATACAAGCCTGCACAGTAGTCGATTGCTAAACTGCTAACCTATATGTGTTAACAGCAGATATGCTAACGAGTCTGCTTGTTCCCACCTCTACATAGGAGTCCCCCATAGTGTACTGTAGGTATGCTAAAATACTAGCCTATATAGGGTTTTTACCATAGCGATGCTAACATGCTAGCCTGTGCATAGCCTACATCAGACTGCTTAAATACTGCTAACCTATATGGGTTTACAGAAGATATGCTAACGAGTCTGCTTGTTCCCACCTCTAAAGAGGAGTACCCCATGGTGTACTGTAGGTATGCTAAAATGCTAGCCTATATATGGTTTTTACCATAGCGATGCTAATGTGCTAACCTGAGAGTGTTGCTTTGTTTCTCTCTACAGAAGAGTCCTCCACAGCGCTGAAGATAGCTTCCTACATCCTGATAGGTGTCGGTGGTCTCTCCATGTTGATGGGCTTCCTGGGTTGCCTGGGGGCTATCTACGAGATCCGCTGTCTGCTGGGCCTGGTGAGAACACACACACAGGCACACACACACAGGCACACACACACAGGCACACACACACACACAGGCCTGTCTGGTCTAACTCGCAATCAGTGGTGCACAAATCTAAAGTCAAAACCATCTTTAAAACATTGCTGGCATCTCCAAAATCTACACTGAGTGTACAAAACATTAGGAACACCTGCTCCTTCCATGACATGGACTGACCAGGTGAATCCAGGTTAAAGATATAATCCCTTATTGATGTCACTTCAAATCAGTGTAGATGAAGGGGAGGAGATGGGTTAAAGAAGGATTTGTAAGCCTTGAGACAATTGAGACATGGATTGTGTATGTGTGCCATTCAGAGGGTGAATGGACAAGACAAAAGATTGAAGTGCCTTTGAACAGGGTATAGTAGTAGGTGCCAAGCGCACCAGTTTGAGTGTGTCAAGAACTGCAACGTAGCTGGGTTTTTCACACTCAACAGTTTCCCTGTGTGTTTCAAGAATGGTCCACCACCCAAAGGACATCCAGCCAACTTGACACAACTGTAGGAAGCATTGGAGTCAACATGGGCCAGCATCCCTGTGGAAGGCTTTCGACACCTTGTAGAGACCCTGTGGAAGGCTTTCAACACCTTGTAGAGTCCACGCCCAGATGAATTGAGGCTGTTCTGAGGACAAAAAGGGGCCGCAACTCAATATTAGGAAGATGTTCCTAATGTTTTGTCCACTCAGTGTATGCTAGTGTGAATGCATTACAAACTACTGCTACTGTACAGGGAGGAGTCGCTCACAAAGCAACACAAAGCCCTGTGGCTGTTCCAGTTGGATATTATAGCAACATAAAGCCCTGTGGCTGTTCCAGTTGGATATTATAGCAACACAAAGCCCTGTGGCTGTTCCAGTTGGATATTATAGCAACATAAAGCCCTGTGGCTGTTCCAGTTGGATATTATAGCAACACAAAGCCCTGTGGCTGTTCCAGTTGGATATTATAGCAACACAAAGCCCCGTGGCTGTTCCAGTTGGATATTATAGCAACAGAAAGCCCCGTGGCTGTTCCAGTTGGATATTATAGCAACAGAAAGCCCCGTGGCTGTTCCAGTTGGATATTATAGCAACAGAAAGCCCCGTGGCTGTTCCAGTTGGATATTATAGCAACACAAAGCCCCGTGGCTGTTCCAGTTGGATATTATAGCAACAGAAAGCCCCGTGGCTGTTCCAGTTGGATATTGTAGCAACAGAAAGCCCCGTGGCTGTTCCAGTTGGATATTATAGCAACACAAAGCCCTGTGGCTGTTCCAGTTGGATATTATAGCAACATAAAGCCCTGTGGCTGTTCCTGTTGGATATTGTAGCAACAGAAAGCCCCGTGGCTGTTCCAGTTGGATATTATAGCAACAGAAAGCCCCGTGGCTGTTCCTGTTGGATATTATAGCAACAGAAAGCCCCGTGGCTGTTCCAGTTGGATATTGTAGCAACAGAAAGCCCCGTGGCTGTTCCTGTTGGATATTATAGCAACAGAATGCCCCGTGGCTGTTCCAGTTGGATATTGTAGCAACATAAAGCCCTGTGGCTGTTCCTGTTGGATATTGTAGCAGCGTCTAGGAGATGATGTGGAAGTTCACATCCTAGTCAATTATTTACATACATAGTTGAATACATAACGCATTTCTATTTGAAGGCAAAGTGGTGTTGATGTCTGAACGATGCTGCAGGGGATGATGTCTGGCGATTGGGTGGATGTGTTTATGCATTGTGATGATGGACTGTTGCCACAGTGATGTCATCTCATATATCCCATGATCCTCTCTTCCTCCCCAGTACTTCACCTGCCTGCTGCTGATTCTGATTGGTCAGGTGGCAGCCGGTGTACTCCTCTACTTCCAGAAGGACCTGGTGAGTGATGTCACTTCCTGTTTACACCTGTTGTTGGTCGAGTACAGGAAAGAGAAATGTCAGAAAAGTATGTCATTTTGTAATTCAGCAGACACACTTATCCACTGTGACTTACAGGAGCAATTAGGGTTAAGTGCCTTGCTCAAGGGCACATCGACAGATTTTTTTAACTAGTCAGCTCGGGGATTCGAACCAGCAATATTTTGGTTACTGGCCCAAAGCTCTTAACTGCCGCTGCTCTTAACCACTAGACTACATGTCTGTTCTACACGGTGTGTCTGTGCACCTGGACATTCCAGAATGTTGAACCCGCCTGAACACAACCTGTTCTGAAGAAAATGACTCACTACACCCTTGAGACAACACCTTGTTTTGAGAATGAGTACACCTTATTACTTTCATTCAGAACACGCTACCAAAAGCTGTGTTAATGCATTCTATAGGACCAGAATAACATATACATTCTATAGGGCCAGAATAACATATACATTCTATAGAACTCAGAATAACATATACATTCTATAGGGCCAGAATAACATATACATTCTATAGGGCCAGAATAACATATACATTCTATAGGACCAGAACAACATATACATTCTACTGGACCAGAACAACATATACATTCTATAGGACCAGAACAACATATACATTCTATAGGACCAGAACAACTAATACATTCTACTGTACCAGAACAACATTCTATAGGACCAGAATAACATATACATTCTATAGGGCCAGAATAACATATACATTCTATAGGGCCAGAATAACATATACATTCTATAGGACCAGAATAACATATACATTCTATAGGACCAGAATAACATATACATTCTATAGGGCCAGAACAACATATACATTCTATAGGGCCAGAACAACATATACATTCTATAGGGTCAGAATAACATACACATTCTGTAGGGCCAGAATAACATATGCATTCTGTAGGGCCAGAACAACATATGCATTCTGTAGGACCAGAACAACATATGCATTCTATAGGGCCAGAACAACATATACATTCTATAGGACCAGAATAACATATACATTCTATAGGGCCAGAATAACATATACATTCTGTAGGGCCAGAATAACATATACATTCTATAGGGCCAGAATAACATATACATTTTATTTGGACCAGAACAACATATACATTCTATAGGGCCAGAACAACATATACATTCTATAGGGCCAGAATAACATATACATTCTATAGGGCCAGAATAACATATACATTCTATAGGGCCAGAACAACATATACATTCTATAGGGCCAGAACAACATATACATTCTATAGGGTCAGAATAACATATACATTATATAGGGCCAGAACAACATATACATTCTAGAGGGCCAGAATAACATATACATTCTGTAGGGCCAGAATAACATATACATTCTATAGGGCCAGAATAACATATACATTTTATTTGGACCAGAACAACATATACATTCTACTGGACCAGAACAACATATACATTCTATAGGACCAGAACAACATATACATTCTATAGGACCAGAACAACATTCTATAGGACCAGAATAACATATACATTCTATAGGACCAGAACAACACATACATTCTATAGGACCAGAACAACACATACATTCTATAGGGCCAGAATAACATATACATTCTGTAGGGCCAGAATAACATATACATTCTATAGGACCAGAACAACATATACATTCTACTGGACCAGAACAACATATACATTCTATAGGACCAGAACAACATATACATTCTATAGGACCAGAACAACATTCTATAGGACCAGAACAACATATACATTCTATAGGACCAGAATAACATTGTATAGGACCAGAACAACATATACATTCTATAGGACCAGAACAACATATACATTCTATAGGACCAGAACAACATGTACATTCTATAGGACCAGAACAACATTCTATAGGACCAGAACAACATATACATTCTATAGGACCAGAACAACATATACACTCTATAGGACCAGAACAACATATACATTCTATAGGACCAGAAGAACATTCTATAGAACCAGAACAACATATACATTCTATAGGACCAGAACAACATATACATTCTATAGGACCAGAAGAACATTCTATAGGACCAGAACAACATATACATTCTATAGGACCAGAACAACATATACATTCTACTGGACCAGAACAACATTCTATAGGACCAGAACAACATATACATTCTACTGGACCAGAACAACATATGCATTCTACTGGACCAGAACAACATTCTACAGGACCAGAACAACATATACATTCTACTGGACCAGAACAACATATACATTCTATAGGACCAGAACAACATTCTATAGGACCAGAACAACATTCTATAGGACCAGAACAACATATACATTCTACTGGACCAGAACAACATTCTACTGGACCAGAACAACATATACATTCTACTGGACCAGAACAACATATACATTCTATAGGACCAGAACAACATTCTATAGGACCAGAACAACATTCTATAGGACCAGAACAACATATACATTCTATAGGACCAGAACAACATTCTACAGGACCAGAACAACATATACATTCTACTGGACCAGAACAACATATACATGTAGAATAATAGGGAAGACATCAAAATGAAATAACACATATGGAACTAGGCACTAGTGTAGTGGTGGTGATTATTGTTTAAGGAGGCCTTGGCCCCAGGAGGACCAGAGGAAAGCCTGGCCAGGTGTGTGTCTGTCAATGAGAGGAAGTAAGCAGAGGGGTCAGAGAGAGGTGTGCATGTCGGTGAGGAGAGGGGTCAGAGAGAGAGGTGTGTGTCGGTGAGGAGAGGGGTCAGAGAGAGGGTGACTGCTGCTCGTAGGAACACACTCACACCAGCTGGAGGGATGTGTGAACACAGATGTGGATAATTGGAGAAACATGCACACACACACACACCTTCTATAACTTTCTAGCTGGTTTGGAATGACCTAGCAGAGTGTAGCAGAAGATATAAACTTGTAATGGAACAGAATCCATCCTGGCTGGATAGGATAGTTTGGCTTGGTTCAGCCACCTCAACAACACACACACACACACACACACACACACACACACACACACACACACACACACACACACACACACACACACACACACACACACTGCCTGTCTCTCCCAGTGGACCTGAAGGGAAACATCTGACTAGGAAACGCCGTAAAGCTGAAATCCACCTCTCAGACTCAAATATTGTTTGAGTCCCAAACGGCACCCTCTTCCCTCTAGTGCACTACTTAGGGAGGAGGATGCCATTTGGGACAGCCATAGATATTATCCCTGATGTATCCCTGAAGTAGTACACTATATAGGGAAGAGGGTGCTGTTTGGGACAGCTGTAAATTTTATCCCTGAAGTAGTGCACTACTTAGGGAAGAGGGTGCTGTTTGGGACAGCCATAGATATTATCCCTGAAGTAGTGCACTACTTAGGGAAGAGGGTGCTGTTTGGGAAAGCCATAGATATTATCCCTGAAGCTTCCTGCTTTTTGGATCTGAAATAGAACCAAGTCTGGATCTAACATTTAACATTCATTTTTTAAATTTTATTTCACCTTTATTTAACCAGGTAGACCAGATCACCTTTATTTAACCAGGTAGACCAGATCACCTTTATTTAACCAGGTAGACAACAAGTTCTCATTTACAACTGCAACCTGGCCATGATAGAGCAAAGCAGTGCGACACAAACAACAATAGAGTTACACATGGAGTAAAACAAACTTACAGTCAATAACACAATAGAAAAGTCTATATACAGTGAGTGCAAATGAGGTAAGGCAATAAATAGACCACAGTGGCAAAGTAATTACAATTTAGCAATTAAACACTGGAGTGATAGATGTGTAGAAGATGAATGTGCAAGTAGAGATACTGGGGTGCAAAGGAGAAAAATAAATATATATATATATATAATAACAGTATGGGGATGAGGTAGTTGGGTGGGCTATTTACAGATGGGCTGTGTACAGGTACAGTGATCTGTGAGCTGCTCTGACAGCCTATGCTTAAAGTTAGTGAGGGAGATGTGCGTCTCCAGCTTCAGGGATTTAGGTAGGTAGGAAGGGAGATATGATCCTCCCCTACCACCACACTAAGGCCTCTCCCTACCACCACACTTGAGGCCTCTCCAGATGTGAGTCTCCAGCTTCAGTTATTTTACAGCATCAGCCGGCGGCTGCAGCCTCTCTGCCAGATGGACAAGACTGGACATGTTGCTGCTTCAGTACTTTAAACAAGATCTGATTTCTCAGTAATACTCTGTTCATTTCAACACAACAGACATGTCCAAATCATGTAGCTAACCACGCTGGGCCTGTCGCTGGGCCTGTCGCTGGGCCTACGGTTGAGAAGGAGGTGAGGATATAGGAAGTGAGGAGATGGGAAGCGAGGAATGTTGGAAAGGCTCATTGAGAGAGCACATGTCTCACCGTAGGAAGACATGCCAGGTCTCCCTTCTGACCTCAATGAGACTTCCTGGTTCAATAAAGGTTAAAAACAAAACGCGTTTCAACAACCATCGAACATGAACTTCCTGTCGTTCTGCTCTTTAACGACACACACCTGAAAGCTTTTAGGGTGGCAGAAAAAAACTCTGACCCAAATGGAGCCCTTTTCCCTATATAGTGGCACTACTATGGACCAGAGCCCTATTCCCTATTCCCTATATAGTGGTACTACTATAGATCAGAGCCCTATTCCCTATATAGTGGTACTACTATAGACCAGAGCCCTATTCCCTATATAGTGGCACTACTATAGACCAGAGCCCTATTCCCTATATAGTGGTACTACTATAGACCAGGGCCCTATTCCCTATATAGTGGTACTACTATAGACCAGGGCCCTGTTCCCTATATAGTGGTACTACTATAGACCAGAGCCCTGTTCCCCATATAGTGGTACTACTATAGACCAGAGCCCTGTTCCCTATATAGTGTATTACTATAGACCAGGGCCCTCTTCCCTATATAGTGGCCCTATTCCCTATATAGTGGTACTACTATAGACCAGAGCCCTATTCCCTATATAGTGCACTACTTTTGACTGGAGCCCTATACACCCTTGTTAAAAGTAGTGCACTATAAAGGGAATAGGGTGCCATTTGGGAGAGAGAGCCTCTTTATCTGCCCTGATTCAACAGAGAAGGAAAGGGGAGGGGTCAGAGATGAGTGGGAGGGGTCAGAGATGAGTGGGAGGGGTCAGAGATGAGTGGGAGGGGTCAGAGATGAGTGGGAGGGGTCAGAGATGAGTGGGAGCTGTAACATCTACACATTACAAAACAATGCTAGTTTTCAATAGTCAGGGATATTTTTCTACAGGAATTTACTCAGATTTATTCAACTGATTTGTATCTCTAGTTCTGGGCATTGTATTTTCTCTCCAGGTTTTGTGTTTGTGTTTAGAAACTTTTAGAGTAGTTTAGAAACCAACACTGGCTGTCTGATTTGACTCATTGAATGACTGGTTTGCTGACTGGTTTCCCCCCCTTCTCTCTCTCTCGTCTGTCTCTGTGTCTCTGTGTCTCTCTGTCTCTCTCTGTCTCTCTGTCTCAGCTAAATAAGGAGATGTCCAACATCGTGACCCAGATCCTGAGCAACTACCCTGGCAAGAACAGCACCACCGAGCAAGCCTGGGATTACATACAGAGGACGGTGAGAGGAGAGCACAGATCTAGGATCATCTTCCCTTAACTCTAACCATTTTGAACTACGAGGGGGGGGGGGGGGGTTATTTTGACTTGCAACGGAGGTCAATTCCAACCAGTTCAAAAGTCACCACACCAGTCGACCAAAAGAGGTTTAGCAGGACCTGTAGTTTTTACGGTAAAGTCACCACACCAGTCGACCAAAAGAGGTTTAACAGGACCTGTAGTTTTTACGGTAAAGTCACCACACCAGTCGACCAAAAGAGGTTTAACAGGACATGTAGTTTTTACGGTAAAGTCCCCACACCCGTCGACCAAAAGAGGTTTAAAAGGACATGTATTTTTTACGGTAAAGTCACCACACCAGTCGACCAAAAGAGGTTTAACAGGACCTGTAGTTTTTACGGTAAAGTCACCACACCAGTCAACCAAAAGAGGTTTAACAGGACCTGTAGTTTTTACGGTAAAGTCACCACACCAGTCGACCAAAAGAGGTTTAACAGGACATGTAGTTTTTACGGTAAAGTCACCATACCAGTCGACCAAAAGAGGTTTAACAGGACCTGTAGTTTTTACGGTAAAGTCACCACACCAGTCGACCAAAAGAGGTTTAACAGGACCTGTAGTTTTTACGGTAAAGTCACCACACCAGTCGACCAAAAGAGGTTTAACAGGACCTGTAGTTTTTACGGTAAAGTCACCACACCAGTGGACCAAAAGAGGTTTAACAGGACCTGTAGTTTTTACGGTAAAGTCACCACACCAGTCGACCAAAAGAGGTTTAACAGGACCTGTAGTTTTTACGGTAAAGTCACCACACCAGTCGACCAAAAGAGGTTTAACAGGACCTGTAGTTTTTACGGTAAAGTCACCACACCAGTCGACCAAAAGAGGTTTAACTGGACCTGTAGTTTTTACAGTAAAGTCACCACACCAGTCGACCAAAAGAGGTTTAACAGGACATGTAGTTTTTACGGTAAAGTGGCAAGTGGTGTAAAATTTTATAAAATAGAATGAATCTTAACCAATCAATTGAAAATAATTGTCAGTTAGTGAAGTGAAACAAATCGTCTGATGTAAGGAGTCTAGGGTGTGAGGCTGGTGGTGAGGCTGGTGGTGAGGCTGGTATGAGGCTCTCTGTACAGAAATTAGACTTGTGTCATTTGACGCATGTCGTAAAAGACATCTAAATGGATTGTTCAGTGGAGTCAAACCACAGCTGTTAGAAATGGATTGTTCAGTGGAGCCAAACCACAGCTGTTAGAAATGGATTGTTCAGTGGAGCCAAACCACAGCTGTTAGAAAGGGATTGTTCAGTGGAGCCAAACCACAGCTGTTAGAAATGGATTGTTCAGTGGAGCCAAACCACAGCTGTTAGAAAGGGATTGTTCAGTGGAGCCAAACCACAGCTGTTAGAAAGGGATTGTTCAGTGGAGCCAAACCACAGCTGTTAGAAAGGGATTGTTCAGTGGAGCCAAACCACAGCTGTTAGAAATGGATTGTTCAGTGGAGCCAAACCACAGCTGTTACAAATGGACGCGACGGCCTTTACGCTCTTAAAGCTCCGTCCGTCTGGAAAAGGTGATTTCAAACAAAGGAAGTGGAAAAAACTACACCTCTCAGCTCCTTGTAAACGCCTTCAGCAGCTTCAACATTGTCCTAAGTTCATTGTAAAACAATACTTACAGTATAGGGTTGCTAGTCAGCGTTGATCTATCTGAAAACGACTGGACTTCTTGGGGTTCCCCTCTCATTCTCTCTCTGGACATGTTTCCTCTCTATTATTGTCTACCTTTAATCACTCCTCTCCTCTCTCGCTCTCTCTCCCCCCCTCTCGCTCTCTCTCCCCCCTCTCTTGCTCTCTCCCCCCTCTCTCCCTCTCTCTCCCCCCTCTCTCGCTCTCTCTCCCCCCTCTCTCGCTCTCTCTCCCCCCTCTCTCGCTCTCTCATCACTCTTTCTCGCTCTCTCATCACTCTCTCTCTTTGTCTGTCTCCCCTTTCGCTCTCTCTCTACCTCCCCCTTCTCTCTCTCATCCCCTCTCTCCTTCCCTCCGTCCATCCCCCTCTCTCCAGATGGAGTGTTGTGGATGGAGTGGTCGTATGGACTGGCATGGTAATGCTGTCATAGTGAACAGTTCCCAGCTGTTGTTCCCGTGTTCCTGTCAGAACGTGTCTCTGGTTGAGGGTAACTCCTCCTCCGACAGTGGTTTCTGTGAGGCGCAGTCACTTGATTGGCCCGTCTACGACAGGGTAAGTAAGACCTCTTCATATATAAGTTGATTGATTGGTTGATTGATTGAGAGAACACTCCTACATTAGAGGCTTGTCATTGTGCTACATGTGTTTCAGTACTCCATGGAAGTCTGTTCCATTGAAATATGGTCACAGTGTTTGACTCCATCACTGAGATACTTACAACATGAACATCACTCAACACCACCCTCATCTGTTAATATATTGGACTGTGTCTGTCTGTCGCTGTCTGCCGCTGTCTGTCTGTGTCTGTCGCTCTCTCTGTCTGTCTGTCGCTCTCGCTGTCTGTCGCTGTCTGTCGCTCTCTCTGTCTGTCTGTCGCTCTCTCTGTCTGTCTGTCTGTCTGTCTGTCTGTCTGTCTGTCTGTCTGTCTGTCTGTCTGTCTGTCTGTCTGTCCTTCTGTCCCTTAGGGCTGTAACTCCAGTGTAGAGAGCTGGCTGTTTGCCAACGTTGGAGTGATCCTGGGGGTCTGCCTGGGAGTGGCTGTCATCGAGGTAAAGAACAACATATACATTCTACTGGACCAGAATAACATATACATTCTATAGGACCAGAACAACATGTACATTCTATAGGACCAGAACAACATATACATTCTATAGGACCAGAATAACATATACATTCTACTGGACCAGAACAACATATACATTCTATAGGACTAGAACAACATTCTATAGGACCAGAACAACATGTACATTCTATAGGACCAGAACAACATATACATTCTATAGGACCAGAACAACATATGCATTCTACTGGACCAGAACAACATATACATTCTATAGGACCAGAACAACATTCTATAGGACCAGAATAACATGTACATTCTATAGGACCAGAACAACATGTACATTTTATAGGACCAGAACAACATATACATTCTATAGGACCAGAACAACATATACATTCTACTGGACCAGAACAACATATACATTCTATAGGACCAGAACAACATGTACATTCTATAGGACCAGAACAACATATACATTCTACTGGACCAGAACAACATATACATTCTATAGGGCCAGAACAACATTCTATAGGACCAGAACAACATTCTATAGGACCAGAACAACATTCTATAGGACCAGAACAACATATACATTCTACTGGACCAGAACAACTAATACATTCTATAGGACCAGAACAACATTCTATAGGACCAGAACAACATTCTATAGGACCAGAACAACATTCTATAGGACCAGAACAACATGTACATTCTATAGGACCAGAACAACATATACATTCTATAGGGCCAGAACGACATATACATTCTATAGGACCAGAACAACATTCTATAGGACCAGAACAACGTGTACATTCTACTGGACCAGAACAACATTCTATAGGACCAGAACAACATGTACATTCTACTGGACCAGAACAACATTCTATAGGACCAGAACAACATGTACATTCTACTGGACCAGAACAACATTCTATAGGACCAGAATAACATATACATTCTACTGGACCAGAACAACATATACATTCTACTGGACCAGAACAACATATACATTCTATAGGACCAGAACAACATTCTATAGGACCAGAAAAACATGTACATTCAACATTCTATAGGACCAGAACAACATATACATTCTATAGGACCAGAACAACATATACATTCTATAGAACCAGAACAACATTCTATAGGACCAGAACAACATTCTATAGGACCAGAACAACATTATGTAGGACCAGAATAACATATACATTCTATAGGACCAGAACAACATTCTATAGGACCAGAACAACATGTACATTCTATAGGACCAGAATAACATTCTATAGGACCAGAACAACATATACATTCTATAGGACCAGAACAACATGTACATTCTATAGGACCAGAACAACATATACATTCTATAGAACCAGAACAACATTGTATAGGACCAGAACAACATTCTATAGGACCAGAACAACATTCTGTAGGACCAGAATAACATATACATTCTATAGGACCAGAACAACATATACATTCTATAGGGCCAGAACAACATTCTATAGGACCAGAACAACATTCTATAGGACCAGAACAACATTCTATAGGACCAGAACAACATATACATTCTACTGGACCAGAACAACTAATACATTCTATAGGACCAGAACAACATTCTATAGGACCAGAACAACATTCTATAGGACCAGAACATCATTCTATAGGACCAGAACAACATTCTATAGGACCAGAACAACATGTACATTCTATAGGACCAGAGCAACATATACATTCTATAGGGCCAGAACAACATATACATTCTATAGGACCAGAACAACATTCTATAGGACCAGAACAACATGTACATTCTACTGGACAAGAACAACATTCTATAGGACCAGAACAACATGTACATTCTACTGGACCAGAACAACATTCTATAGGACCAGAACAACATGTACATTCTACTGGACCAGAACAACATTCTATAGGACCAGAACAACATATACATTCTACTGGACCAGAACAACATATACATTCTACTGGACCAGAACAACATATACATTCTATAGGACCAGAACAACATTCTATAGGACCAGAAAAACATGTACATTCTACTGGACCAGAACAACATTCTATAGGACCAGAACAACATATACATTCTATAGGACCAGAACAACATATACATTCTATAGGACCAGAACAACATTCTATAGGACCAGAACAACATATACATTCTATAGAACCAGAACAACATTGTATAGGACCAGAACAACATTCTATAGGACCAGAACAACATTCTGTAGGACCAGAATAACATATACATTCTATAGGACCAGAACAACATATACATTCTATAGGGCCAGAACAACATTCTATAGGACCAGAACAACATTCTATAGGACCAGAACAACATTCTATAGGACCAGAACAACATATACATTCTACTGGACCAGAACAACTAATACATTCTATAGGACCAGAACAACATTCTATAGGACCAGAACAACATTCTATAGGACCAGAACATCATTCTATAGGACCAGAACAACATTCTATAGGACCAGAACAACATGTACATTCTATAGGACCAGAGCAACATATACATTCTATAGAACCAGAACAACATTCTATAGGACCAGAACAACATTCTATAGGACCAGAACAACATATACATTCTATAGGGCCAGAACAACATTCTATAGGACCAGAACAACATTCTATAGGACCAGAACAACATTCTATAGGACCAGAACAACATATACATTCTACTGGACCAGAACAACTAATACATTCTATAGGACCAGAACAACATTCTATAGGACCAGAACAACATTCTATAGGACCAGAACATCATTCTATAGGACCAGAACAACATTCTATAGGACCAGAACAACATGTACATTCTATAGGACCAGAGCAACATATACATTCTATAGGGCCAGAACAACATATACATTCTATAGGACCAGAACAACATTCTATAGGACCAGAACAACATGTACATTCTACTGGACCAGAACAACATTCTATAGGACCAGAACAACATGTACATTCTACTGGACCAGAACAACATTCTATAGGACCAGAACAACATGTACATTCTACTGGACCAGAACAACATTCTATAGGACCAGAATAACATATACATTCTACTGGACCAGAACAACATATACATTCTACTGGACCAGAACAACATATACATTCTATAGGACCAGAACAACATTCTATAGGACCAGAAAAACATGTACATTCTACTGGACCAGAACAACATTCTATAGGACCAGAACAACATATACATTCTATAGGACCAGAACAACATATACACTCTATAGGACCAGAACAACATATACATTCTACTGGACCAGAACAACATTCTATAGGACCAGAACAACATATACATTCTATAGGACCAGAACAACATATACATTCTATAGGACCAGAACAACATTCTATAGGACCAGAACAACATATACATTCTATAGAACCAGAACAACATTGTATAGGACCAGAACAACATTCTATAGGACCAGAACAACATTCTGTAGGACCAGAATAACATATACATTCTATAGGACCAGAACAACATATACATTCTATAGGGCCAGAACAACATTCTATAGGACCAGAACAACATTCTATAGGACCAGAACAACATTCTATAGGACCAGAACAACATATACATTCTACTGGACCAGAACAACTAATACATTCTATAGGACCAGAACAACATTCTATAGGACCAGAACAACATTCTATAGGACCAGAACATCATTCTATAGGACCAGAACAACATTCTATAGGACCAGAACAACATGTACATTCTATAGGACCAGAGCAACATATACATTCTATAGAACCAGAACAACATTCTATAGGACCAGAACAACATTCTATAGGACCAGAACAACATTCTGTAGGACCAGAATAACATATACATTCTATAGGACCAGAACAACATGTACATTCTATAGGACCAGAACAACATGTACATTCTATAGGACCAGAACAACATTCTATAGGACCAGAACAACATGTACATTCTATAGGACCAGAACAACATGTACATTCTATAGGACCAGAACAACATTCTATAGGACCAGAACAACATTCTATAGGACCAGAACAACATTCTGTAGGACCAGAATAACATATACATTCTATATGACCAGAATAACATTCTACTGGACCAGAACAACATCTACATTCTACAGGATCAGAACAACATATACATTCTACAGGACCAGAACAACATTCTATAGGACCAGAACAACATATACATTCTATAGGACCAGAACAACATATACATTCTACTGGACCAGAACAACATTCTATAGGACCAGAACAACATATACATTCTATAGGACCAGAACAACATGTACATTCTATAGGACCAGAACAACTAATACATTCTATAGGACCAGAACAACATTCTATAGGACCAGAACAACATATACATTCTACTGGACCAGAACAACTAATACATTCTATAGGACCAGAACATTCTATAGGACCAGAACAACTAATACATTCTATAGGACCAGAACAACATGTACATTCTATAGGACCAGAACAACATATACATTCTATAGGACCAGAACAACTAATACATTCTATAGGATCAGAACAACATTCTACTGGACCAGAACAACATGTACATTCTATAAGACCAGAACAACATATACATTCTATAGGACCAGAACAACATTCTATAGGACCAGAACAACATTCTATAGGACCAGAACAACATTCTATAGGACCAGAAGAGCATATACATTCTACTGGACCAGAACAACATTCTATAGGACCAGAACAACATGTACATTCTATAGGACCAGAACAACTAATACATTCTATAGGACCAGAACAACATTCTATAGGACCAGAACAACATTCTTTAGGACCAGAACAACATATACATTCTACTGGACCAGAACAACTAATACATTCTATAGGACCAGAACATTCTATAGGACCAGAACAACTAATACATTCTACAGGACCAGAACAACTAATACATTATATAGGACCAGAACTACTAATACATTCTATAGGACCAGAACAACATTCTATAGGACCAGAACAACATATACATTCTACTGGACCAGAACAACTAATACATTCTATAGGACCAGAACAACATTCTATAGGACCAGAACAACATTCTATAGGACCAGAACAACATTCTATAGGACCAGAACAACATTCTATAGGACCAGAACAACTAATACATTCTATAGGACCAGAACAACATTCTACTGGACCAGAACAACTAATACATTCTATAGGACCAGAACAACATTCTATAGGACCATAACAGCATATACATTCTATAGGACCACAACAACATTCTATAGGACCACAACAACATTCTATAGGACCAGAACAACATTCTATAGGACCAGAACAACATATACATTCTATAGGACCAGAACAACACATACATTCTATAGGACCAGAACAGCATTCTATAGGACCAGAACAACTAATACATTCTATAGGACCAGAACAACATTCTACTGGACCAGAACAACATGTACATTCTATAGGACCAGAACAACATTCTATAGGACCAGAACAATATTCTATAGGACCAAAACAACATATACATTCTATAGGACCAGAACAACATGTACATTCTATAGGACCAGAACAACATGTACATTCTATAGGACCAGAACAACATTCTATAGGACCAGAACAACATTCTATAGGACCAGAACAACATATACATTCTATAGGACCAGAACAACACATACATTCTATAGGACCAGAACAGCATTCTATAGGACCAGAACAACTAATACATTCTATAGGACCAGAACAACATTCTACTGGACCAGAACAACATGTACATTCTATAGGACCAGAACAACATTCTATAGGACCAGAACAATATTCTATAGGACCAAAACAACATATACATTCTATAGGACCAGAACAACATGTACATTCTATAGGACCAGAACAACATGTACATTCTATAGGACCAGAACAACATTCTATAGGACCAGAACAACATTCTATAGGACCAGAACAACATTCTATAGGACCAGAACAACATTCTATAGGACCAGAACAACATATACATTCTATAGGACCAGAACAACATTCTATAGGACCAGAACAACATTATATAGGACCAGAACAACATTCTATAGGACCAGAACAACATATACATTCTATAGGACCAGAACAACATATACATTCTACTGGACCATAACAACATTCTATAGGACCAGAACAACATATACATTCTATAGGACCAGAACAACATATACATTCTATAGGAACAGAACAACATATACATTCTACTGGACCAGAACAACATTCTATAGGACCAGAACAACATTCTATAGGACCAGAACAACATTCTATAGGACCAGAACAACATATACTTTCTATAGGACCAGAACAACATTCTATAGGACCAGAACAACATTCTATAGGACCAGAACAACATGTACATTCTACTGGACCAGAACAACATTCTATAGCACCAGAACAACATGTACATTCTGTAGGACCAGAATAACATATACATTCTATAGGGCCAGAACAACATATACATTCTACTGGACCAGAACAACATTCTATAGGACCAGAACAACATATACATTCTATAGGACCAGAACAACATGTACATTCTACTGGACCAGAACAACATTCTATAGGACCAGAACAACATGTACATTCTACTGGACCAGAACAACATTCTATAGGACCAGAACAACATTCTACTGGACCAGAACGACATATACATTCTATAGGACCAGAACAACATATACATTCTACTGGACCAGAACAACATATACATTCTATAGAATCTGTCAGGCAGGTCTCTCAGCCAGACAGATGTTTATCATATCGGTCAGGCAGGTCTCTCAGCCAGACAGATATATATCATTAAGAGGAATAAATGCCCGTCAGAAACAGCTTCTGACCTCTGACTTAATCCACGCGACTTCCAAGACAGCAGCTCTTGTTTTTCAATGTATGAGGACACTTCCTGCTACAGGAGCATACATTGATCACAGCTATTGAGAGAACCCTCCTGAGAGGCTTTATATGTAGTGATACTGTTAACCTGACCTCTAACCTCTGACCTCTACCCTCTGCTTTCCACAGCTCCTGGGTATGATCCTGTCCATAGGGCTGTGTAAGAGCGTACACACGGAGGATTACACCAAAGTGCCAAAGTACTGAAGATGATGACGGGGGACACTATGCCGCGCGCACACACACACACACACACACACACACACACACGCGCGCGCGCGCGCGCGTTCGATGTTTATTTGCTTTCATTTTTTTGTTTAATTTGTTTTTTGTTTTTGTTTGTAGTTTTTGGGGGGGAGGCACTTGTGTCTTTTCTCTCAGTCCAGTTTCCATCGGAGCACTTTAGAGACTGTAGTTATGGATTAGAGAGGAAGACGAGAGCAGACCGGGTCACAGAGACAAACAGGAAAGAGAGATGTGGAGAAAGTGAGGACAGGAAGCGTGAAGAGAGGACAGAGAAGACGAGGATGTAGAAAGAGATGGAGGGTCGTCTCCTACCCTCGGCAGATGCAGTCTACCACATCCTTGACTTCTGGGGAAAGATCAATTTTATCATCAGGAATCAATCGTGATCGGCGTTGTTTGTCAGCTCTCATAGGGTCCAATCCTAACTTCATATATGCATGGGTAACTTTCATGTTTTGAAAATGTAAAAATTTTGAGATTTTCAATTGGAGATTTGTGAAAATGTGAGTTGCGTTCACAGATCTCAAGTTCGGTCAACGGTTGTTATTGAGTTGACCTGACTAGAAGATGAAGAGTTCGGGTTATTGGACTCCGGTGAAATAAACAACGTTTATTTTTTGTATTTTCTGTTCTTCAGTGTTCAGTGAGGAGTTATGCATTTTTGTTTGTTGTAGTACCTTGTATATAATTTAGTTTGGTATTTCGTGAGCCTCTGAATCTGCGTTTTTTTTTTGTAAATATATTTTTATTTTCATTGCATGTTTTCTTTTCCATGTATTTCATTTTTTTTGGTGCAGTTTTGATATTTTTCTTGATCATTTTGTTTAAAGTAATAGGAATAATGAGATACTAAAGAGGACCAAGACTCTGCTACTTTAAAGTAAGGGGGGGGGGGGGCTTGGCCCGTAGGGGGGGGCTTCCCCGACTGGTGGCCCACAGGGGATATTATTTGCTGCCCTACGTTTTCTGAGCTAGATATATATATATATATGTAAATCTGTTCTATAGTATTCCCACGCGTAACAGAGGGATATATGTGACTGTATACAAATCTAAGCAAGCTTTGAAATGATTAAGTTTTTAAGTTAAATATTATATCTATTTGGTCTTCTTGAGGTCAATTTTCAGTCTACAAATGATTTGTGTTCCGGCTCCTTGACGCTCAAGAAACAAATCATCCCTCTGCTGAATCTAGTGAATGACTGCTCTTAAAGGGGCTGCGCTCTTAATTATCCCCCTAGTGAATGATTGCTCTTAAAGGGGCTCTTAATTATCCCCCTCCCACAGTGGCAAAGAAAGTCTCAGTTTACAATTATCTTTTGATGACAAGGAATACTTTGTTATGAATTTTATGCTGATTGTGGCATCTTTTCGGGTTGTGAGTTACTCTGAAGCTTTTCATCTTTTTTTTGTGATGACGGCTTTCACGTAAATATCCCATTTTCCTTCAGAAGACAAACATACGTGTTTCGTTAAGAAATGAACCGTTTTGTTTTAACCCCAATCAAAAAATAATAATTTATGTGACCTTTTTCTGTGAGTGAAGAGCAAATTTAAATAACAGAAGCTGGGTTCTGTTTTTTGTTTTGTTTTTTTAAGAAGAGAAACGTCTGTTTTGTTCTTGAGAAAATATCCATTTTGGACCAGAAATTCTTTATGTACAGTAAATCATTCAGAATTAAATTCATGTATATTTTTTAACATTGAATTAAGGTTTTTGTTTTATATTTAGGCTTTTCTTCTTTTGTTTTGTTGTCTGATTTGATAACCTTTGACCTTGGAGTCATTTTTTATTTTTTTTACCGGTAGGACTATTAATTTAGAACTTGATGAACTTCTGTCTACTAGCTTGATCAGTCGACGTATACTCACCCCATTGACTCTGTTTTGATTTGATCAATAAACATTGAATAAGACTGACTTATGTGTCGATTTCTCCAGAGAATCAAATCTGAGAAACATGTAGCATGCTATTCCCCCTGAAAAAAGAGCATATACCATGTGGTGGTCGCCAAAATAAGTGGCGGTTCAGATATAGGTACAACTATCCAGTTAGAGAGAACCAGTAAGAGACAGGGACACAATTCACACGTTATCACCACACACACACACACAGCAAACAGGAAGAGGAGACTAGTAGAAGTCCCCAGTGTTTTAATGGTTAAAGATGCGCTGAACACCAGTCAGAGAGAGTCCAGAAGGAGTGTCCATGTTGGAAAGATGCGCTGAACACCAGCCAGAGAGAGTCCAGAAGAAGAAGTGTCCATGTTGGAAAGATGCGCTGAACACCAGCCAGAGAGAGCCCAGAAGAAGAAGTGTCCATGTTGGAAAGATGCGCTGAACACCAGCCAGAGAGAGTCCAGAAGAAGAAGTGTCCATGTTGGAAAGGGTCCAGATGAGGAGGACAGGAGTTTCTACAGGTTGTCTCAACATGCCCTCCTGGAGGCACTTCACGGGCAGACTGGGGGTCTCCAACCCCCCCCCCCCCCAGGTTAGGTATTTCCCCTTTCCTCATTCAGACTTACAGTACCTTTAGACAGGTGTCATGGGCTTTGCAGGTGTGTGGGTTCCCTTGTGCATACCGAATACATTTAATTTTAACCTCTGAAAACCCTCCCATTCGCTGGCCAACAGAAGGGGGTTGGGTTAAAGGTGGAAGACTCATTTCAGTTCAATTCCTTCAACTTAAATGTGTCTTCCTCATTTAACCCAACCCGTCTGAATCAGAGAGGTGTGGGGGGGAGGGGCAGCCTTAATCGATGTCCACGTCATCAGAGCCCGGGGGAACAGTTGACTTACTGCATTGCTCAGAACGATCCAGTAACCTCTCAGTTACTGGCCCAACGCCCCTGTAGACATTGTGTAGATGTTGTGTAGACGTTGTGCCAGCTCATGGTGATGGTCTCTTTCCCAGCTGTTAAAGCGTTCATCCAGTAGGGGGAGCTATAGGACTCTGATCACAAACTGGCTGAGAGTCTTCATTCCAGCATTCCTCCATGATCTATGGTCAGTTGGAAGATGTTGCCCCTTGATGATGATCTATGGTCTGTTGGAGGACGTTGCCCCTTGATGATGGTCAGTTGGAGCACGTTGCCCCTTGATGATGGTCAGTTGGAGGACGTTGCTCCTTGATGATGGTCAGTTGGAGGACGTTGCCCCTTGATGATGGTCAGTTGGAGGACGTTGTCCCTTGACAATGATCTATGGTCTGTTGGAGGACGTTGTCCCTTGATGATGGTCTGTTGGAGCACGTTGCCCCTTGACGATAATCTATGGTCTGTTGGAGGACGTTGCCCCTTGACGATAATCTATGGTCTGTTGGAGCACGTTGCCCCTTGATGATGGTCAGTTGGAGGACGTTGTCCCTTGATGATGGTCAGTTGGAGCACGTTGCCCCTTGATGATGGTCAGTTGGAGGACGTTGCCCCTTGATGATGGTCAGTTGGAGCACGTTGCTCCTTGATGATGGTCAGTTGGAGGATGTTGCTCCTTGATGATGGTCAGTTGGAGGACGTTGCCCCTTGATGATGGTCAGTTGGAGGACGTTGTCCCTCGATGATGGTCAGTTGGAGGACGTTGCTCCTTGATGATGGTCTGTTGGAGGACGTTGCCCCTTGATGATGGTCTGTTGGAGGACGTTGCCCCTTGATGATGATCTATGGTCTGTTGGAGGACGTTGTCCCTTGATGATGATCAGTTGGAGGACGTTGCCCCTTGATGATGGTCAGTTGGAGGACGTTGTCCCTTGATGATGGTCAGTTGGAGGACGTTGCCCCTTGATGATGATCTATGGTCTGTTGGAGGACGTTGTCCCTTGATGATGGTCAGTTGGAGGACGTTGTCCCTTGATGATGGTCAGTTGGAGGACGTTGCCCCTTGATGATGGTCAGTTGGAGCACGTTGCTCCTTGATGATGGTCAGTTGGAGGATGTTGCTCCTTGATGATGGTCAGTTGGAGGACGTTGCCCCTTGATGATGGTCAGTTGGAGGACGTTGTCCCTCGATGATGGTCAGTTGGAGGACGTTGCTCCTTGATGATGGTCTGTTGGAGGACGTTGCCCCTTGATGATGGTCTGTTGGAGGACGTTGCCCCTTGATGATGATCTATGGTCTGTTGGAGGACGTTGTCCCTTGATGATGATCAGTTGGAGGACGTTGCCCCTTGATGATGGTCAGTTGGAGGACGTTGTCCCTTGATGATGGTCAGTTGGAGGACGTTGCCCCTTGATGATGATCTATGGTCTGTTGGAGGACGTTGTCCCTTGATGATGGTCAGTTGGAGGACGTTGTCCCTTGATGATGGTCAGTTGGAGGACGTTGTCCCTTGATGATGGTCAGTTGGAGCACGCTGCTCTTTGATGATGATCTATGGTCAGTTGGAGGACGTTGCTCCTTGATGATGATCTATGGTCTGTTGGAGGACGTTGCTCCTTGATGATGATCTATGGTCTGTTGGAGCACGTTGCCCCTTGATGATGGTCAGTTGGAGCACGTTGCTCCTTGATGATGGTCAGTTGGAGCACGTTGCCCCTTGTCTGTGAGAGCATTGTGCATGCATGTACACTGTGTGTTGGAGGGATAGCACATGCTTGTGTTCTAGTAGTATATAGCAGTATATGTCTTGTAGGGTATACTATATGTGTTGGGGCTGTCAATCAGTTCATTCCACTAGTAGTATATAGCAGTATATGTCTTGTATGGTATACTGTATGTGTTGGGGCTGTCAATCAGTCAATCAGTTCATTCCACTAGTAGTATATAGCAGTATATGTCTTGTATGGTATACTGTATGTGTTGGGGCTGTCAATCAGTCAATCAGTTCATTCCACTAGTAGTATATAGCAGTATATGTATTGTATGGTATACTGTATGTGTTGGGGCTGTCAATCAGTCAATCAGTTCATTCCACTAGTAGTATATAGCAGTATATGTCTTGTAGGGTATACTATATGTGTTGGGGCTGTCAATCAGTTCATTCCACTAGTAGTATATAGCAGTATATGTCTTGTATGGTATACTGTATGTGTTGGGGCTGTCAATCAGTCAATCAGTTCATTCCACTAGTAGTATATAGCAGTATATGTCTTGTATGGTTTACTGTATGTGTTGGGGCTGTCAATCAGTCAATCAGTTCATTCCACTAGTAGTATATAGCAGTATATGTCTTGTATGGTTTACTGTATGTGTTGGGGCTGTCAATCAGTCAATCAGTTCATTCCACTAGTAGTATATAGCAGTATATGTCTTGTATGGTATACTGTATGTGTTGGGGCTGTCAATCAGTCAATCAGTTCATTCCACTAGTAGTATATAGCAGTATATGTCTTGTATGGTTTACTGTATGTGTTGGGGCTGTCAATCAGTCAATCAGTTCATTCCACTAGTAGTATATAGCAGTATATGTCTTGTATGGTATACTGTATGTGTTGGGGCTGTCAATCAGTCAATCAGTTCATTCCACTAGTAGTATATAGCAGTATATGTCTTGTATGGTATACTGTATGTGTTGGGGCTGTCAATCAGTCAATCAGTTCATTCCACTAGTAGTATATAGCAGTATATGTCTTGTATGGTATACTGTATGTGTTGGGGCTGTCAATCAGTCAATCAGTTCATTCCACTAGTAGTATATAGCAGTATATGTATTGTATGGTATACTGTATGTGTTGGGGCTGTCAATCAGTCAATCAGTTCATTCCACTAGTAGTATATAGCAGTATATGTATTGTATGGTATACTGTATGTGTTGGGGCTGTCAATCAGTCAATCAGTTCATTCCACTAGTAGTATATAGCAGTATATGTCTTGTATGGTATACTGTATGTGTTGGGGCTGTCAATCAGTCAATCAGTTCATTCCACTAGTAGTATATAGCAGTATATGTCTTGTATGGTTTACTGTATGTGTTGGGGCTGTCAATCAGTCAATCAGTTCATTCCACTAGTAGTATATAGCAGTATATGTCTTGTATGGTTTACTGTATGTGTTGGGGCTGTCAATCAGTCAATCAGTTCATTCCACTAGTAGTATATAGCAGTATATGTCTTGTATGGTATACTGTATGTGTTGGGGCTGTCAATCAGTCAATCAGTTCATTCCACTAGTAGTATATAGCAGTATATGTCTTGTATGGTTTACTGTATGTGTTGGGGCTGTCAATCAGTCAATCAGTTCATTCCACTAGTAGTATATAGCAGTATATGTCTTGTATGGTATACTGTATGTGTTGGGGCTGTCAATCAGTTCATTCCACTAGTAGTATATAGCAGTATATGTCTTGTATGGTATACTGTATGTGTTGGGGCTGTCAATCAGTCAATCAGTTCATTCCACTAGTAGTATATAGCAGTATATGTCTTGTATGGTATACTGTATGTGTTGGGGCTGTCAATCAGTCAATCAGTTCATTCCACTAGTAGTATATAGCAGTATATGTCTTGTATGGTTTACTGTATGTGTTGGGGCTGTCAATCAGTCAATCAGTTCATTCCACTAGTAGTATATAGCAGTATATGTCTTGTATGGTATACTGTATGTGTTGGGGCTGTCAATCAGTTCATTCCACTAGTAGTATATAGCAGTATATGTCTTGTATGGTTTACTGTATGTGTTGGGGCTGTCAATCAGTCAATCAGTTCATTCCACTAGTAGTATATAGCAGTATATGTCTTGTATGGTATACTGTATGTGTTGGGGCTGTCAATCAGTTCATTCCACTAGTAGTATATAGCAGTATATGTCTTGTATGGTATACTGTATGTGTTGGGGCTGTCAATCAGTTCATTCCACTAGTAGTATATAGCAGTATATGTATTGTATGGTATACTGTATGTGTTGGGGCTGTCAATCAGTCAATCAGTTCATTCCACTAGTAGTATATAGCAGTATATGTATTGTATGGTATACTGTATGTGTTGGGGCTGTCAGAGTGAATCAGTTCACTTTTTTGTAATTTTTGTTTCTCAATCAAAATAAACTGAAAACATCCTAAATACATGATCTATACAGCTGAAAACAGCAATGCGATGTTACAACAAGTTGACATTGAGGTTATAGAAGAGATTCTCTGGTACATTTGTATACTTTTTTAGCAAAAGATGGTGAAAGTAGTGGCTCACGAGCCAAAAGTGGTCCCCTGAAAATGGCGTACTAGGTCGCAAAATGTGTTCAGATTTGTGCCCCGCGTCATTGCTCTTTCTCTCGCTCTGCTGCGGGATGCATCGTATGCTTATTACTAGCTGTCACTCATACGGCGAGGGGCTGAAGCTCATTGGTTGAACTCTAATTGCTGGGCGGCTGGCCCACGGGGGGGAAAATGTCGGGGAGATGGTGCAGCACAGCTTCTAGAAAAACAATCACTTTCAAACTAGGGATTTTATGGCTAATTGAGGTAATTCTGCTCATAGATTATTATAATTTAAAAATGTTATTATTTGACATTTATTTAACTAGGCAAGTCAGTTAAGAACACATTCTTATTTACAATGACGGCCTACCCCCGGGCCAAACCCTAACCTGGACGACGCTGGGCCAATTGTACGCCCCACGAGACAAGCTGGGACACCCATGTATAACCCACGAGACAAGCTGGGACACCCATTGCATACCCCACGAGACAAGCTGGGACACCCATTGCATACCCCATGAGATAAGCTGGGACACCCATGCATACCCCACGAGACAAGCTGGGCCACCCCATTGCATACCCCACGAGACAAGCTGGGCCACCCCATTGCATACCCCACGAGACAAGCTGGGCCACCCATTGCATACCCCACGAGACAAGCTGGGACACCCATTGCATACCCCACGAGACAAGCTGGGACACCCATTGCATACCCCACGAGACAAGCTGGGATACCCATGCATACCCCACGAGACAAGCTGGGACACCCATTGCATACCCCACGAGACAAGCTGGGCCACCCATTGCATACCCCACGAGACAAGCTGGGACACCCATTGCATACCCCACGAGACAAGCTGGGCCACCCATTGCATACCCCACGAGACAAGCTGGGCCACCCATGCATACCCCACGAGACATCCCACCAGGGGGGCGGGTCTCTTCTTCACAGTCCCCAGATCCAGAACAGACTCTGGGAGGCTCACAGTACTACATAGAGCCATGACCACATGGAACTCTATTCCACAGTACTACATAGAGCCATGACTACATGGAACTCTATTCCACAGTACTACATAGAGCCATGACTACATGGAACTCTATTCCACAGTACTACATAGAGCCATGACTACATGGAACTCTTTTCCACAGTACTACATAGAGCCATGACTACATGGAACTCTATTCCACAGTACTACATAGAGCCATGACTACATGGAACTGTATTCCACAGTACTACATAGAGACATGACTACATGGAACTCTATTCCACAGTACCACATAGAGCCATGACTACATGGAACTCTATTCCGCAGTACTACATAGAGCCATGACTACATGGAACTCTATTCCACAGTACTACATAGAGACATGACTACATGGAACTCTATTCCACAGTACTACATAGAGACATGACTACATGGAACTCTATTCCACAGTACTACATAGAGACATGACTACATGGAACTCTATTCCACAGTACTACATAGAGACATGACTACATGGAACTCTATTCCACAGTACTACATAGAGCCATGACTACATGGAACTGTATTCCACAGTACTACATAGAGACATGACTACATGGAACTCTATTCCACAGTACTACATAGAGCCATGACTACATGGAACTGTATTCCACAGTACTACATAGAGACATGACTACATGGAACTCTATTCCACAGTACTACATAGAGCCATGACTACATGGAACTCTATTCCACAGTACTACATAGAGACATGACTACATGGAACTCTATTCCACAGTACTACATAGAGACATGACTACATGGAACTCTATTCCACAGTACTACATAGAGCCATGACTACATGGAACTGTATTCCACAGTACTACATAGAGACATGACTACATGGAACTCTATTCCACAGTACTACATAGAGCCATGACTACATGGAACTCTATTCCACAGTACTACATAGAGACATGACTACATGGAACTCTATTCCACAGTACTACATAGAGACATGACTACATGGAACTCTATTCCACAGTACTACATAGAGCCATGACTACATGGAACTCTATTCCACAGTACTACATAGAGCCATGACTACATGGAACTCTATTCCACAGTACTACATAGAGACATGACTACATGGAACTCTATTCCACAGTACTACATAGAGCCATGACTACATGGAACTCTATTCCACAGTACTACATAGAGCCATGACTACATGGAACTCTATTCCACAGTACTACATAGAGACATGACTACATGGAACTCTATTCCACAGTACTACATAGAGCCATGACTACATGGAACTCTATTCCACAGTACTACATAGAGACATGACTACATGGAACTCTATTCCACAGTACTACATAGAGACATGACTACATGGAACTCTATTCCACAGTACTACATAGAGCCATGACTACATGGAACTCTATTCCACAGTACTACATAGAGACATGACTACATGGAACTCTATTCCATAGTACTACATAGAGCCATGACTACATGGAACTCTATTCCACAGTACTACATAGAGCCATGACTACATGGAACTCTATTCCACAGAACTACATAGAGACATGACTACATGGAACTCTATTCCACAGTACTACATAGAGCCATGACTACATGACAACAGAGTAGATTGGTTGAGTAGTGGTGTGTGACTGAGACAACAGAGTAGATTGGTTGAGTAGTACAGAGTAGATTGGTTGAGTAGTGGTGTGTGACTGAGACAACAGAGTAGATTGGTTGAGTAGTACAGAGTAGATTGGTTGAGTAGTGGTGTGTGACTGAGACAACAGAGTAGATTGGTTGAGTAGTGGTGTGTGTCTGAGACAACAGAGTAGGTTGGTTGAGTAGTGGTGTGTGACTGAGACAACAGAGTAGATTGGTTGAGTAGTACAGAGTAGATTGGTTGAGTAGTGGTGTGTGACTGAGACAACAGAGTAGATTGGTTGAGTAGTACAGAGTAGATTGGTTGAGTAGTGGTGTGTGACTGAGACAACAGAGTAGATTGGTTGAGTAGTGGTGTGTGACTGAGACAACAGAGTAGATTGGTTGAGTAGTGGTGTGTGACTGAGATAACAGAGTAGATTGGTTGAGTAGTGGTGTGTGTCTGAGACAACAGAGTAGATTGGTTGAGTAGTGGTGTGTGACTGAGACAGCAGAGTAGATTGGTTGAGTAGTGGTGTGTGTCTGAGACAACAGAGTAGAGTAGATTGGTTGAGTAGTGGTGTGTGACTGAGATAACAGAGTAGATTGGTTGAGTAGTGGTGTGTGTCTGAGACAACAGAGTAGATTGGTTGAGTAGTGGTGTGTGTCTGAGATAACAGAGTAGATTGGTTGAGTAGTGGTGTGTGACTGAGATAACAGAGTAGATTGGTTGAGTAGTGGTGTGTGTCTGAGACAACAGAGTAGATTGGTTGAGTAGTGGTGTGTGACTGAGACAGCAGAGTAGATTGGTTGAGTAGTGGTGTGTGACTGAGATAACAGAGTAGATTGGTTGAGTAGTGGTGTGTGTCTGAGACAACAGAGTAGGTTGGTTGAGTAGTGGTGTGTGACTGAGACAACAGAGTAGATTGGTTGAGTAGTACAGAGTAGATTGGTTGAGTAGTGGTGTGTGTCTGAGACAACAGAGTAGATTGGTTGAGTAGTGGTGTGTGACTGAGACAGCAGAGTAGATTGGTTGAGTAGTGGTGTGTGTCTGAGACAACAGAGTAGATTGGTTGAGTAGTGGTGTGTGACTGAGACAACAGAGTAGATTGGTTGAGTAGTGGTGTGTGACTGAGACAGCAGAGTAGATTGGTTGAGTAGTGGTGTGTGTCTGAGACAGCAGAGTAGATTGGTTGAGTAGTGGTGTGTGTCTGAGACAACATAGTAGATTGGTTGAGTAGTGGTGTGTGTCTGAGATAACAGAGTAGATTGGTTGAGTAGTGGTGTGTGACTGAGACAACAGAGTAGATTGGTTGAGTAGTGGTGTGTGACTGAGACAACAGAGTAGATTGGTTGAGTAGTGGTGTGTGTCTGAGACAGCAGAGTAGATTGGTTGAGTAGTGGTGTGTGTCTGAGACAACAGAGTAGATTGGTTGAGTAGTGGTGTGTGTCTGAGACAACAGAGTAGATTGGTTGAGTAGTGGTGTGTGACTGAGACAGCAGAGTAGATTGGTTGAGTAGTGGTGTGTGTCTGAGACAACAGAGTAGATTGGTTGAGTAGTGGTGTGTGTCTGAGACAACAGAGTAGATTGGTTGAGTAGTGGTGTGTGTCTGAGACAACAGAGTAGATTGGTTGAGTAGTGGTGTGTGTCTGAGACAACAGAGTAGATTGGTTGAGTAGTGGTGTGTGTCTGAGACAACAGAGTAGATTGGTTGAGTAGTGGTGTGTGACTGAGACAGCAGAGTAGATTGGTTGAGTAGTGGTGTGTGACTGAGACAGCAGAGTAGATTGGTTGAGTAGTGGTGTGTGTCTGAGACAACAGAGTAGATTGGTTGAGTAGTGGTGTGTGACTGAGACATGTTTGTCATACATGGGATCATGGCAGTTCTCTGTGTGAACAACAGCAGACAGGAAACAGGCGAGAGTGTGTGTGCGTGTGTGTGTGTGTGTGTGTGTGTGTAGAGGGGGGGATAGTATCTCTATGAAAGATGAGTATCTTACACACACACACACACACACACACACACACACACACACACACACTCAGAGTAATGTAATTTCACCTCACTATGAGGGGTAATGAGGACACAGACAGGAAGGCATGTAGTACTATTAACAGGACAAGGGCCTGATGGGGATGTATTCATTCACAAAGAGGACAGTGGAGTGGAGGAGGGAGCTGGGGTACAATCCTAGTCAACATCCATCCATTAATCACATCCTGATTGGAAATAAACCAAGTCTATTGTCTTATGGAGGATCTAGACCCTGTACTGTTGCTGCCTGTCTATAGGAGACTCCAGCACCAAGCCAGCCAACTCAATGACACTGACACAGGCTACTGTTTTAAAGAGTCTCTACTGCTGCCTGTCTATAGGAGACTCCACCACCAAGCCAGCCAACTCAATGACACTGACACAGGCTACTGTTGAGAGAAGAGTCTCTACTGCTGCCTGTCTATAGGAGACTCCAACACCAAGCCAGCCAACTCAATGACACGGACACAGGCTACTGTTTTAAAGAGTCTCTACTGCTGCCTGTCTATAGGAGACTCCAACACCAAGCCAGCCAACTCAATGACACTTACACAGGCTACTGTTTTAAAGAGTCTCTACTGCTGCCTGTCTATAGGAGACTCCACCACCAAGCCAGCCAACTCAATGACACTGACACAGACTACTGTTGAGAGAAGAGTCTCTACTGCTGCCTGTCTATAGGAGACTCCACCAAGCCAGCCAACTCAATGACACGGACACAGACTACTGTTGAGAGAAGAGTCTCTAATGCTGCCTGTCTATAGGAGACTCCAACACCAAGCCAGCCAACTCAAAGACACTGACACAGACTACTGTTGAGAGAAGAGTCTCTACTGCTGCCTGTCTATAGGAGACTCCAACACCAAGCCAGCCAACTCAATGACACTTACACAGGCTACTGTTTTAAAGAGTCTCTACTGCTGCCTGTCTATAGGAGACTCCACCACCAAGCCAGCCAACTCAATTACACTGACACAGGCTACTGTTCTACTGTGGCTAGGAAAAACTCCCTAGAAAGGCCAAAACCTAGGAAGAAACCTAGAGAGGAACCAGGCTATGTGGGGTGGCCAGTCCTCTTCTGGCTGTGCCGGGTGGAGATTATAACAGAACATGGCCAAGATGTTCAAATGTTCATAAATGACCAGCATGGTCGAATAATAATAAGGCAGAACAGTTGAAACTGGAGCAGCAGCACGGTCAGGTAGTGGTCTATAGTAGTGGTCTAGGGTAGTGGTCTATAGTAGTGTTCTAGGGTAGTGGTCTATAGTAGTGGTCTAGGGTAGTGGTCTATAGTAGTGTTCTAGGGTAGTGGTGTATAGTAGTGGTCTAGGGTAGTGGTCTATAGTAGTGGTCTAGGGTAGTGGTCTAGGGTAGTGGTCTATAGTAGTGGTCTGGGGTAGTGGTCTAGGGTAGTGGTCTAGGGTAGTGGTCTATAGTAGTGGTCTATAGTAGTGGTCTATAGTGTTGGTCTATAGTATTGGTCTAGGGTAGTGGTCTATAGTAGTGGTCTAGGGTAGTGGTCTATAGTAGTCTATAGTAGTGGTCTATAGTAGTGGTCTATAGTGTTGGTCTATAGTATTGGTCTAGGGTAGTGGTCTATAGTAGTGGTCTAGGGTAGTGGTCTATAGTAGTGGTCTATAGTAGTGGTCTATAGTGTTGGTCTATAGTATTGGTCTAGGATAGTGGTCTATAGTAGTGGAATAAGGTAGTGGTCTAGGGTAGTGGTCTATAGTAGTGGTCTAGGGTAGTGGTCTAGGGTAGTGGTCTATAGTAGTGGTCTAGGGTAGTGGTCTATAGTAGTGGTCTAGGGTAGTGGTCTAGGGTAGTGGTCTAGGGTAGTGGTCTATGCTAGTGGTCTATGGTAGTGGTCTATGGTAGTGGTCTAGGGTAGTGGTCTATAGTAGTGGTCTAGGGTAGTGGTCTATAGTAGTGGTCTATAGTAGTGGTCTATGGTAGTGGTCTAGGGTAGTGGTCTAGGGTAGTGGTCTAGGGTAGTGGTCTATGGTAGTGGTCTATGGTAGTGGTCTATGGTAGTGGTCTAGGGTAGTGGTCTATAGTAGTGGTCTATAGTAGTGGTGTGTGCGCGTGCGGAGAAGAGAGAGAGGTGGTTGGTGGATGTCTGCACAGAATTTAATACAACACTGAACAAATAAAATATAGAGTAACCCTGTACCACCACCACCATCTAGTAACCCTGTACCACCACCACCACCATCTGGTAACCCTGTACCACCACCACCACCATCTAGTAACCCTGTACCATCACCACCACCATCTAGTAACCCTGCACCACCACCACCACCATCTAGTAACCCTGCACCACCACCACCACCATCTAGTAACCCTGTACCACCACCACCATCTAGTAACCCTGTACCACCACCACCACCATCTAGTAACCCTGTACCACCACCACCATCTAGTAACCCTGTACCACCACCACCACCATCTAGTAACCCTGTACCACCACCACCACCATCTAGTAACCCTGTACCATCACCACCACCATCTAGTAACCCTGTACCACCACCACCACCATCTAGTAACCCTGTACCATCACCACCACCATCTAGTAACCCTGTACCACCACCATCTAGTAATCCCTGTACCACCACCACCACCATCATCTAGTAACCCTGCACCACCACCACCACCATCTAGTAACCCTGTACCACCACCAACACCACCATCTAGTATTCCCTGTACCACCACCACCACCATATAGTAACCCTGTACCACCACCACCATCTAGTAACCCTGAACCACCACCACCACCACCTAGTAACCCTGTACCACCACCACCACCATCTAGTAACCCTGTACCACCACCACCACCACCATCTAGTAACCCTGTACCACCACCACCACCACCTAGTAACCCTGTACCACCACCAACACCACCATCTAGTAACCCTGTACCACCACCAGCATCTAGTAACCCTGTACCACCACCAGCATCTAGTAACCCTGTACCACCACCACCATCTAGTAACCCTGTACCACCACCAACACCACCATCTAGTAACCCTGTACCACCACCAGCATCTAGTAATCCCTGTACCACCACCACCACCATATAGTAACCCTGTACCACCACCACCATCTAGTAACCCTGTACCACCACCACCATTTAGTAATCCCTGTACCACCCCACCATATAGTAACCCTGTACCACCACCACCACCACCACCACCACCACCACCACCACCTAGTAACCCTGTACCACCACCACCACCACCATCTAGTAACCCTGTACCACCACCACCACCTAGTAACCCTGTACCACCACCACCACCACCTAGTAACCCTGTACCACCACCATCTAGTAACCCTGTACCACCACCACCACCATCTAGTAACCCTGTACCACCACCACCATCTAGTAAACCTGTACCACCACCACCATATAGTAAACCTGTACCACCACCATCTAGTAAACCTGTACCACCACCACCATATAGTAACCCTGCACCACCACCACCATATAGTAACCCTGTACCACCACCACCACCACCATCTAGTAACCCTGTACCACCACCACCACCACCATCTAGTAACCCTGTACCACCACCACCATCTAGTAACCCTGTACCACCACCACCATCTAGTAACCCTGTACCACCACCACCAACTAGTAACCCTGTACCACCACCACCATCTAGTAACCCTGTACCACCACCATATAGTAACCCTGTACCACCACCATATAGTAACCCTGTACCACCACCACCAACCATCTAGTAACCCTGTACCACCACTATATAGTAACCCTGTATCACCACCATCTAGTAACCCTGTACCACCACCATATAGTAACCCTGTACCACCACCACCACCATCTAGTAACCCTGTACCACCAGCACCATCTAGTAACCCTGTACCACCACCACCATATAGTAACCCTGTACCACCACCACCACCATCTAGTAACCCTGTACCACCACCACCATCTAGTAACCCTGTACCACCACCACCATATAGTAACCCTGTACCACCACCACCACCATCTAGTAACCCTGTACCATCACCACCACCATCTAGTAACCCTGTACCACCACCACCACCATCTAGTAACCCTGTACCATCACCACCACCACCTAGTAACCCTGTACCACCACCACCACCTAGTAACCCTGTACCACCACCACCATCTAGTAACCCTGTACCACCACCATCTAGTAACCCTGTACCACCACCACCATCTAGTAATCCCTGTACCACCACCACCATCTAGTAACCCTGTACCACCACCATCTAGTAACCCTGTACCACCACCACCATCTAGTAACCCTGTACCACCTCCACCATCTAGTAACCCTGTACCACCACCATCTAGTAACCCTGTACCACCACCACCACCATCTAGTAACCCTGTACCACCACCACCATCTAGTAATCCCTGTACCACCACCACCATCTAGTAACCCTGTACCACCACCACCACCACCTAGTAACCCTGTACCACCCCACCATATAGTAACCCTGTACCACCACCACCACCAACACCACCACCACCACCACCTAGTAACCCTGTACCACCACCACCACCACCTAGTAACCCTGTACCACCACCACCATCTAGTAAACCTGTACCACCACCAACATCTAGTAAACCTGTACCACCACCACCATCTAGTAAACCTGTACCACCACCACCATATAGTAACCCTGTACCACCACCATCTAGTAAACCTGTACCACCACCACCATCTAGTAACCCTGTACCACCACCACCACCATCTAGTAACCCTGTACCACCACTCCCACCACCATCTAGTAACCCTGTACCACCACCACCATCTAGTAACCCTGTACCACCACCACCAACCATTTAGTAACCCTGTACCACCACCATATAGTAACCCTGTACCACCACCATCTAGTAACCCTGTACCACCTCCACCAACCATCTAGTAACCCTGTACCACCACCATCTAGTAACCCTGTACCACCACCACCATCTAGTAACCCTGTACCACCACCATCTAGTAACCCTGTACCACCACCACCATCTAGTAACCCTGTACCACCACCATCTAGTAACCCTGTACCACCACCACCATCTAGTAACCCTGAACCACCACCACCACCTAGTAACCCTGTACCACCACCACCATATAGTAAACCTGTACCACCACCACCAACCATCTAGTAACCCTGTACCACCCCCATCTAGTAACCCTGTACCACCACCACCACCATCTAGTAACCCTGTACCACCACCACCATCTAGTAACCTTTCACCACCACCACCACCTAGTAACCCTGTACCACCACCACCACCATCTAGTAACCCTGAACCACCACCACCACCTAGTAACCCTGTACCACCACCACCATATAGTAAACCTGTACCACCACCACCAACCATCTAGTAACCCTGTACCACCACCATCTAGTAACCCTGTACCACCACCACCACCATCTAGTAACCCTGCACCACCACCACCATCTAGTAACCCTGTACCACCACCACCACCATCTAGTAAACCTGTACCACCACCATCCAACCATCTAGTAACCCTGTATCACCACCATCTAGTAACCCTGTACCACCACCACCACCATCTGGTAACCCTGTACCACCACCACCATCTAGTAAACCTGTACCACCACCACCATATAGTAACCCTGTACCACCACCACCATCTAGTAACCCTGTACCACCACCACCACCATATAGTAACCCTGTACCACCACCACCATCTAGTAACCCTGTACCACCACCACCACCATCTAGTAACCCTGTACCACCACCATCTAGTAACCCTGTACCACCACCACCATCTAGTAACCCTGTACCACCACCACCATCTAGTAAACCTGTACCACCACCACCATATAGTAACCCTGTACCACCACCACCATCTAGTAACCCTGTACCACCACCACCACCATATAGTAACCCTGTACCACCACCACCATCTAGTAACCCTGTACCACCACCACCACCATCTAGTAACCCTGTACCACCACCATCTAGTAACCCTGTACCACCACCACGATCTAGTAACCCTGTACCACCACCACCATCTAGTAACCCTGTACCACCACCACCATATAGTAACCCTGTACCACCACCACCACAATCTAGTAACCCTGTACCACCACCACCATCTAGTAACCCTGTACCACCACCACCACCATCTAGTAACTCTGTACCACCACCACCATCTAGTAACCCTGTACCACCACCACCATCTAGTAAACCTGTACCACCACCACCATCTAGTAACCCTGTACCACCACCACCACCACCACCACCATCTAGTAACCCTGTACCACCACCACCATCTAGTAAACCTGTACCACCACCACCATATAGTAACCCTGTACCACCACCACCATCTAGTAACCCTGTACCACCACCACTACCACCACCATCTAGTAACCCTGTACCACCACCACCATCTAGTAACCCTGTACCACCACCACCATCTAGTAACCCTGTACCACCACCATCTAGTAACCCTGTACCACCACCACCATCTAGTAACCCTGTACCACCACCACCACCTAGGAACCCTGTACCACCACCACCACCATCTAGTAACCCTGTACCACCACCACCATCTAGTAACCCTGTACCACCACCTAGTAACGCTGTACCACCACCACCACCTAGTAACCCTGTACCACCACCACCATCTAGTAACCCTGTACCAACACCTAGTAACGCTGTACCACCACCACCACCTAGTAACCCTGTACCACCACCACCACCTAGTAACCCTGTACCACCACCACCATCTAGTAACCCTGTACCACCACCACCACCTAGTAACCCTGTACCACCACCACCACCTAGTAACCCTGTACCACCAACACCACCTAGTAACCCTGTACCACCACCACCACCACCTAGTAACCCTGTACCACCACCACCACCACCTAGTAACCCTGTACCAACACCACCACCACCTAGTAACCCTGTACCACCACCACCACCTAGTAACCCTGTACCACCACCACCACCATCTAGTAACCCTGTACCACCACCACCATCTAGTAACCCTGTACCACCACCACCACCTAGTAACCCTGTACCACCACCACCATATAGTAACCCTGTACCACCACCATCTAGTAACCCTTTACCACCACCATCTAGTAACCCTGTACCACCACCACCATCTAGTAACCCTGTACCACCACCACCATCTAGTAACCCTGTACCACCACCACCACCATCTAGTAACCCTGTACCACCACCACCATCTAGTAACCCTGTACCACCACCACCACCTAGTAACCCTGTACCACCACCACCATCTAGTAACCCTGTACCACCACCATCTAGTAACCCTGTACCACCACCACCATCTAGTAACCCTGTACCACCACCACCACCATCTAGTAACCCTGTACCACCACCATCTAGTAACCCTGTACCACCACCATCTAGTAACCCTGTACCACCACCATCTAGTAACCCTGTACCACCACCATCTAGTAACCCTGTACCACCACCATCTAGTAACCCTGTACCACCACCACCATCTAGTAACCCTGTACCACCACCACCACCATCTAGTAACCCTGCACCACCACCACCATATAGTAACCCTGTACCACCACCATCTAGTAACCCTGTACCACCACCATCTAGTAACCCTGTACCAAAACCACCATCTAGTAACCCTGTACCACCACCACCATCTAGTAACCCTGTACCACCACCACCACCATCTAGTAACCCTGTACCACCACCACCATCTAGTAACCCTGTACCACCACCACCACCTAGTAACCCTGTACCACCACCACCATCTAGTAACCCTGTACCACCACCATCTAATAACCCTGTACCACCACCACCACCATCTAGTAACCCTGTACCACCACCATCTAGTAACCCTGTACCACCACCATCTAGTAACCCTGTACCACCACCATCTAGTAACCCTGTACCACCACCATCTAGTAACCCTGTACCACCACCACCACCATCTAGTAACCCTGTACCACCACCATCTAGTAACCCTGTACCACCACCATCTAGTAACCCTGTACCACCACCATCTAGTAACCCTGTACCACCACCATCTAGTAACCCTGTACCACCACCACCACCATCTAGTAACCCTGTACCACCACCACCATCTAGTAACCCTGTACCACCACCACCACCATCTAGTAACCCTGCACCACCACCACCATCTAGTAACCCTGCACCACCACCATCTAGTAACCCTGCACCACCACCACCACCATCTAGTAACCCTGTACCACCACCACCATCTAGGAACCCTGTACCACCACCACCACCATCTAGTAAACCTGTACCACCACCATCCAACCATCTAGTAACCCTGTATCACCACCATCTAGTAACCCTGTACCACCACCACCACCATCTGGTAACCCTGTACCACCACCACCATCTAGTAAACCTGTACCACCACCACCATATAGTAACCCTGTACCACCACCACCATCTAGTAACCCTGTACCACCACCACCACCATCTAGTAACCCTGTACCACCACCACCATCTAGTAACCCTGTACCACCACCACCACCATCTAGTAACCCTGTACCACCACCACCATCTAGTAACCCTGTACCACCACCACCACCTAGTAACCCTGTACCACCACCACCATCTAGTAACCCTGTACCACCACCATCTAGTAACCCTGTACCACCACCACCATCTAGTAACCCTGTACCACCACCACCACCATCTAGTAACCCTGTACCACCACCATCTAGTAACCCTGTACCACCACCATCTAGTAACCCTGTACCACCACCATCTAGTAACCCTGTACCACCACCATCTAGTAACCCTGTACCACCACCATCTAGTAACCCTGTACCACCACCATCTAGTAACCCTGTACCACCACCATCTAGTAACCCTGTACCACCACCATCTAGTAACCCTGTACAACCACCACCACCATCTAGTAACCCTGTACCACCACCACCATCTAGTAACCCTGTACCACCACCACCACCATCTAGTAACCCTGCACCACCACCACCATATAGTAACCCTGTACCACCACCATCTAGTAACCCTGTACCACCACCATCTAGTAACCCTGTACCACCACCACCATCTAGTAACCCTGTACCACCACCACCATCTAGTAACCCTGTACCACCACCACCACCATCTAGTAACCCTGTACCACCACCACCATCTAGTAACCCTGTACCACCACCACCACCTAGTAACCCTGTACCACCACCACCATCTAGTAACCCTGTACCACCACTATCTAGTAACCCTGTACCACCACCACCACCATCTAGTAACCCTGTACCACCACCATCTAGTAACCCTGTACCACCACCATCTAGTAACCCTGTACCACCACCATCTAGTAACCCTGTACCACCACCATCTAGTAACCCTGTACCACCACCACCACCATCTAGTAACCCTGTACCACCACCATCTAGTAACCCTGCACCACCACCATCTAGTAACCCTGTACCACCACCATCTAGTAACCCTGTACCACCACCATCTAGTAACCCTGTACCACCACCACCACCATCTAGTAACCCTGTACCACCACCACCATCTAGTAACCCTGTACCACCACCACCACCATCTAGTAACCCTGCACCACCACCACCATCTAGTAACCCTGCACCACCACCATCTAGTAACCCTGCACCACCACCACCACCATCTAGTAACCCTGTACCACCACCACCATCTAGGAACCCTGTACCACCACCACCACCATCTAGTAAACCTGTACCACCACCATCCAACCATCTAGTAACCCTGTATCACCACCATCTAGTAACCCTGTACCACCACCACCACCATCTGGTAACCCTGTACCACCACCACCATCTAGTAAACCTGTACCACCACCACCATCTAGTAACCCTGTACCACCACCACCACCATATAGTAACCCTGTACCACCACCACCATCTAGTAACCCTGTACCACCACCACCACCATCTAGTAACCCTGTACCACCACCATCTAGTAACCCTGTACCACCACCACCATCTAGTAACCCTGTACCACCACCACCATCTAGTAAACCTGTACCACCACCACCATATAGTAACCCTGTACCACCACCACCATCTAGTAACCCTGTACCACCACCACCATATAGTAAACCTGTACCACCACCACCACCATCTAGTAACCCTGTACCACCACCACCATCTAGGAACCCTGCACCACCACCACCACCATCTAGTAACCCTGTACCACCACCAGCTAGTAACCCTGTACCACCACCACCACCATCTAGTAACCCTGCACCACCACCACCATCTAGTAACCCTGTACCACCACCACCACCATCTAGTAAACCTGTACCACCACCATCCAACCATCTAGTAACCCTGTATCACCACCATCTGGTAACCCTGTACCACCACCACCATCTAGTAAACCTGTACCACCACCACCATATAGTAACCCTGTACCACCACCACCATCTAGTAACCCTGTACCACCACCACCACCATATAGTAACCCTGTACCACCACCACCATCTAGTAACCCTGTACCACCACCACCACCATCTAGTAACCCTGTACCACCACCATCTAGTAACCCTGTACCACCACCACCATCTAGTAACCCTGTACCACCACCACCATCTAGTAAACCTGTACCACCACCACCATATAGTAACCCTGTACCACCACCACCATCTAGTAACCCTGTACCACCACCACCATATAGTAAACCTGTACCACCACCACCAACCATCTAGTAACCCTGTACCACCACCATCTAGTAACCCTGTACCACCACCACCACCATCTAGTAACCCTGCACCACCACCACCATCTAGTAACCCTGTACCACCACCACCACCATCTAGTAAACCTGTACCACCACCATCCAACCATCTAGTAACCCTGTATAAACACCATCTAGTAACCCTGTACCACCACCACCACCATCTGGTAACCCTGTACCACCACCACCATCTAGTAAACCTGTACCACCACCACCATATAGTAACCCTGTACCACCACCACCATCTAGTAACCCTGTACCACCACCACCACCATATAGTAACCCTGTACCACCGCCACCATCTAGTAACCCTGTACCACCACCATCTAGTAACCCTGTACCACCACCACCATCTAGTAACCCTGTACCACCACCACCATCTAGTAAACCTGTACCACCACCACCATATAGTAACCCTGTACCACCACCACCATCAAGTAACCCTGTACCACCACCACCACCATATAGTAACCCTGTACCACCACCACCATCTAGTAACCCTGTACCACCACCACCACCATCTAGTAACCCTGTACCACCACCATCTAGTAACCCTGTACCACCACCACCATCTAGTAACCCTGTACCACCACCACGATCTAGTAACCCTGTACCACCACCACCATCTAGTAACCCTGTACCACCACCACCATATAGTAACCCTGTACCACCACCACCACAATCTAGTAACCCTGTACCACCACCACCATCTAGTAACCCTGTACCACCACCACCACCATCTAGTAACTCTGTACCACCACCACCATCTAGTAACCCTGTACCACCACCACCATCTAGTAAACCTGTACCACCACCACCATCTAGTAACCCTGTACCACCACCACTATATAGTAACCCTGTACCACCACCACCATCTAGTAACCCTGTACCACCACCACTACCACCACCATCTAGTAACCCTGTACCACCACCACCATCTAGTAACCCTGTACCACCACCATCTAGTAACCCTGTACCACCACCACCATCTAGTAACCCTGTACCACCACCACCATCTAGTAACCCTGTACCACCACCTAGTAACGCTGTACCACCACCACCACCTAGTAACCCTGTACCACCACCACCACCTAGTAACCCTGTACCACCACCACCATCTAGTAACCCTGTACCACCACCACCACCTAGTAACCCTGTACCACCACCACCACCTAGTAACCCTGTACCACCACCACCACCTAGTAACCCTGTACCACCACCACCATCTAGTAACCCTGTACCAACACCTAGTAACGCTGTACCACCACCACCACCTAGTAACCCTGTACCACCACCACCACCTAGTAACCCTGTACCACCACCACCATCTAGTAACCCTGTACCACCACCACCACCTAGTAACCCTGTACCACCACCACCACCTAGTAACCCTGTACCACCACCACCACCTAGTAACCCTGTACCACCACCACCACCACCTAGTAACCCTGTACCACCACCACCACCACCTAGTAACCCTGTACCAACACCACCACCACCTAGTAACCCTGTACCACCACCACCACCTAGTAACCCTGTACCACCACCACCACCATCTAGTAACCCTGTACCAACACCACCATCTAGTAACCCTGTACCACCACCACCACCTAGTAACCCTGTACCACCACCACCATATAGTAACCCTGTACCACCACCATCTAGTAACCCTTTACCACCACCATCTAGTAACCCTTTACCACCACCACCATCTAGTAACCCTGTACCACCACCACCATCTAGTAACCCTGTACCACCACCACCATCATCTAGTAACCCTGTACCACCACCACCATCTAGTAACCCTGTACCACCACCACCACCTAGTAACCCTGTACCACCACCACCATCTAGTAACCCTGTACCACCACCATCTAGTAACCCTGTACCACCACCATCTAGTAACCCTGTACCACCACCATCTAGTAACCCTGTACCACCACCATCTAGTAACCCTGTACCACCACCATCTAGTAACCCTGTACCACCACCATCTAGTAACCCTGTACCACCACCATCTAGTAACCCTGTACCACCACCATCTAGTAACCCTGTACCACCACCACCACCATCTAGTAACCCTGTACCACCACCACCATCTAGTAACCCTGTACCACCACCACCACCATCTAGTAACCCTGCACCACCACCACCATATAGTAACCCTTTACCACCACCATCTAGTAACCCTGTACCACCACCATCTAGTAACCCTGTACCACCACCACCATCTAGTAACCCTGTACCACCACCACCATCTAGTAACCCTGTACCACCACCACCAACATCTAGTAACCCTGTACCACCACCACCATCTAGTAACCCTGTACCACCACCACCACCTAGTAACCCTGTACCACCACCACCATCTAGTAACCCTGTACCACCACCATCTAGTAACCCTGCACCACCACCATCTAGTAACCCTGCACCACCACCACCACCATCTAGTAACCCTGTACCACCACCACCATCTAGGAACCCTGCACCACCACCACCACCATCTAGTAACCCTGTACCACCACCAGCTAGTAACCCTGTACCACCACCACCACCATCTAGTAACCCTGTACCACCACCACCACCATCTAGTAACCCTGTACCACCACCATCTAGTAACCCTGTACCACCACCATCTAGTAACCCTGTACCACCACCACCATCTAGTAACCCTGTACTACCACCACCATCTAGTAACCCTGTACCACCACCACCATCTAGTAACCCTGTACCACCACCACCACCTAGTAACCCTGTACCACCACCACCATCTAGTAACCCTGTACCACCACCATCTAGTAACCCTGTACCACCACCACCATCTAGTAACCCTGTACCACCACCACCACCATCTAGTAACCCTGTACCACCACCATCTAGTAACCCTGTACCACCACCATCTAGTAACCCTGTACCACCACCATCTAGTAACCCTGTACCACCACCACCACCATCTAGTAACCCTGTACCACCACCATCTAGTAACCCTGTACCACCACCATCTAGTAACCCTGTACCACCACCATCTAGTAACCCTGCACCACCACCATCTAGTAACCCTGCACCACCACCACCACCATCTAGTAACCCTGTACCACCACCACCATCTAGGAACCCTGCACCACCACCACCACCATCCAGTAACCCTGTACCACCACCACCATCTAGTAACCCTGTACCACCACCACCACCTAGTAACCCTGTACCACCACCACCATATAGTAACCCTGTACCACCACCATCTAGTAACCCTGTACCACCACCATCTAGTAACCCTGTACCACCACCACCACCTAGTAACCCTGTACCACCACCACCATCTAGTAACCCTGTACCACCACCATCTAGTAACCCTGTACCACCACCACCATCTAGTAACCCTGTACCACCACCACCACCATCTAGTAACCCTGTACCACCACCATCTAGTAACCCTGTACCACCACCATCTAGTAACCCTGTACCACCACCATCTAGTAACCCTGTACCACCACCACCACCATCTAGTAACCCTGTACCACCACCATCTAGTAACCCTGTACCACCACCATCTAGTAACCCTGTACCAACACCATCTAGTAACCCTGTACCACCACCATCTAGTAACCCTGTACCACCACCACCACCATCTAGTAACCCTGTACCACCACCACCATCTAGTAACCCTGTACCACCACCACCACCATCTAGTAACCCTGCACCACCACCACCATCTAGTAACCCTGCACCACCACCACCACCATCTAGTAACCCTGTACCACCACCACCATCTAGGAACCCTGCACCACCACCACCACCATCTAGTAACCCTGTACCACCACCACCACCATCTAGTAACCCTGAACCACCACCACAACCTAGTAACCCTGTACCACCACCACCATCTAGTAACCCTGTACCACCACCACCATCTAGTAACCCTGTACCACCACCACCATCTAGTAACCCTGTACCACCACCACCATCTAGTAATCCCTGTACCACCACCACCATCTAGTAACCCTGTACCACCACCACCATCTAGTAACCCTGTACCACCACCACCATATAGTAACCCTGTACCACCACCATCTAGTAAACCTGTACCACCACCACCATCTAGTAACCCTGTACCACCACCACCATCTAGTAACCCTGTACCACCACCACCACCATCTAGTAACCCTGTACCACCACCACCATCTAGTAACCCTGTACCACCACCACCAACCATCTAGGAACCCTGTACCACCACCATATAGCAACCCTGTACCACCACCATATAGTAACCCTGTACCACCACCACCACCATCTAGTAACCCTGAACCACCACCACCACCTAGTAACCCTGTACCACCACCACCATATAGTAAACCTGTACCACCACCACCAACCATCTAGTAACCCTGTACCACCACCACCATCTAGTAACCCTGTACCACCACCACCACCATCTAGTAACCCTGTACCACCACCACCACCATCTAGTAACCCTGAACCACCACCACAACCTAGTAACCCTGTACCACCACCACCATCTAGTAACCCTGTACCACCACCACCATCTAGTAACCCTGTACCACCACCACCATCTAGTAACCCTGTACCACCACCACCATCTAGTAATCCCTGTACCACCACCACCATCTAGTAACCCTGTACCACCACCACCATCTAGTAACCCTGTACCACCACCACCATATAGTAACCCTGTACCACCACCACCACCATATAGTAACCCTGTACCATCACCACCACCATCTAGTAACCCTGTACCACCACCACCACCACCTAGTAACCCTGTACCACCACCACCATCTAGTAACCCTGTACCACCACCACCATCTAGTAACCCTGTACCACCACCATCTAGTAACCCTGTACCACCACCACCATCTAGTAACCCTGTACCACCACCACCATATAGTAACCCTGTACCACCACCACCACCATCTAGTAACCCTGTACCACCACCACCATCTAGTAACCCTGTACCACCACCACCATATAGTAACCCTGTACAACCACCACCACCATATAGTAACCCCGTACCATCACCACCACCATCTAGTAACCCTGTACCACCACCACCACCACCTAGTAACCCTGTACCACCACCACCATCTAGTAACCCTGTACCACCACCACCACCATCTAGTAACCCTGTACCACCACCACCATATAGTAACCCTGTACAACCACCACCACCATATAGTAACCCCGTACCATCACCACCACCATCTAGTAACCCTGTACCACCACCAACACCACCTAGTAACCCTGTACCACCACCACCATCTAGTAACCCTGTACCACCACCACCACCATCTAGTAACCCTGTACCACCACCACCATCTAGTAATCCCTGTACCACCACCACCATCTAGTAACCCTGTACCACCACCATCTAGTAACCCTGTACCACCACCACCATCTAGTAATCCCTGTACCACCACCACCATCTAGTAACCCTGTACCACCACCATCTAGTAACCCTGTACCACCACCACCATCTAGTAACCCTGTACCACCACCACCATCTAGTAATCCCTGTACCACCACCACCATCTAGTAACCCTGTACCACCACCATCTAGTAACCCTGTACCACCACCACCACCATCTAGTAACCCTGTACCACCACCACCATCTAGTAATCCCTGTACCACCACCACCATCTAGTAACCCTGTACCACCACCACCACCACCTAGTAACCCTCTACCACCCCACCATATAGTAACCCTGAACCACCACCACCACCACCACCACCTAGTAACCCTGTACCACCACCACCAACACCTAGTAAGCCTGTACCACCACCACCATCTAGTAAACCTGTACCACCACCACCATCTAGTAAACCTGTACCACCACCACCATATAGTAACCCTGTACCACCACCATCTAGTAAACCTGTACCACCACCACCATCTAGTAACCCTGTACCACCACCACCATCTAGTAACCCTGTACCACCACCACCACCATCTAGTAACCCTGTACCACCACCACCATCTAGTAACCCTGTACCACCACCACCAACCATCTAGGAACCCTGTACCACCACCATATAGCAACCCTGTACCACCACCATCTAGTAACCCTGTACCACCACCACCAACCATCTAGTAACCCTGTACCACCACCATATAGTAACCCTGTACCACCACCACCACCATCTAGTAACCCTGAACCACCACCACCACCTAGTAACCCTGTACCACCACCACCATATAGTAAACCTGTACCACCACCACCAACCATCTAGTAACCCTGTACCACCACCACCATCTAGTAACCCTGTACCACCACCACCACCATCTAGTAACCCTGTACCACCACCACCACCATCTAGTAACCCTGAACCACCACCACAACCTAGTAACCCTGTACCACCACCACCATCTAGTAACCCTGTACCACCACCACCATCTAGTAACCCTGTACCACCACCACCATCTAGTAACCCTGTACCACCACCACCATCTAGTAATCCCTGTACCACCACCACCATCTAGTAACCCTGTACCACCACCACCATCTAGTAACCCTGTACCACCACCACCATATAGTAACCCTGTACCACCACCACCACCATATAGTAACCCTGTACCATCACCACCACCATCTAGTAACCCTGTACCACCACCACCACCACCTAGTAACCCTGTACCACCACCACCATCTAGTAACCCTGTACCACCACCACCATCTAGTAACCCTGTACCACCACCATCTAGTAACCCTGTACCACCACCACCATCTAGTAACCCTGTACCACCACCACCATATAGTAACCCTGTACCACCACCACCACCATCTAGTAACCCTGTACCACCACCACCATCTAGTAACCCTGTACCACCACCACCATATAGTAACCCTGTACAACCACCACCACCATATAGTAACCCCGTACCATCACCACCACCATCTAGTAACCCTGTACCACCACCACCACCACCTAGTAACCCTGTACCACCACCACCATCTAGTAACCCTGTACCACCACCACCACCATCTAGTAACCCTGTACCACCACCACCATCTAGTAATCCCTGTACCACCACCACCATCTAGTAACCCTGTACCACCACCATCTAGTAACCCTGTACCACCACCACCATCTAGTAATCCCTGTACCACCACCACCATCTAGTAACCCTGTACCACCACCATCTAGTAACCCTGTACCACCACCACCATCTAGTAACCCTGTACCACCACCACCATCTAGTAATCCCTGTACCACCACCACCATCTAGTAACCCTGTACCACCACCATCTAGTAACCCTGTACCACCACCACCACCATCTAGTAACCCTGTACCACCACCACCATCTAGTAATCCCTGTACCACCACCACCATCTAGTAACCCTGTACCACCACCACCACCACCTAGTAACCCTCTACCACCCCACCATATAGTAACCCTGAACCACCACCACCACCACCACCACCTAGTAACCCTGTACCACCACCACCAACACCTAGTAAGCCTGTACCACCACCACCATCTAGTAAACCTGTACCACCACCACCATCTAGTAAACCTGTACCACCACCACCATATAGTAACCCTGTACCACCACCATCTAGTAAACCTGTACCACCACCACCATCTAGTAACCCTGTACCACCACCACCATCTAGTAACCCTGTACCACCACCACCACCATCTAGTAACCCTGTACCACCACCACCATCTAGTAACCCTGTACCACCACCACCAACCATCTAGGAACCCTGTACCACCACCATATAGCAACCCTGTACCACCACCATCTAGTAACCCTGTACCACCACCACCAACCATCTAGTAACCCTGTACCACCACCATATAGTAACCCTGTACCACCACCACCACCATCTAGTAACCCTGAACCACCACCACCACCTAGTAACCCTGTACCACCACCACCATATAGTAAACCTGTACCACCACCACCAACCATCTAGTAACCCTGTACCACCACCACCATCTAGTAACCCTGTACCACCACCACCACCATCTAGTAACCCTGTACCACCACCACCACCATCTAGTAACCCTGAACCACCACCACAACCTAGTAACCCTGTACCACCACCACCATCTAGTAACCCTGTACCACCACCACCATCTAGTAACCCTGTACCACCACCACCATCTAGTAACCCTGTACCACCACCACCATCTAGTAATCCCTGTACCACCACCACCATCTAGTAACCCTGTACCACCACCATCTAGTAACCCTGTACCACCACCACCATCTAGTAACCCTGTACCACCACCACCATCTAGTAATCCCTGTACCACCACCACCATCTAGTAACCCTGTACCACCACCACCACCACCTAGTAACCCTCTACCACCCCACCATATAGTAACCCTGAACCACCACCACCACCACCACCACCTAGTAACCCTGTACCACCACCACCACCACCTAGTAACCCTGTACCACCTCCACCATCTAGTAAACCTGTACCACCACCACCATCTAGTAAACCTGTACCACCTTCACCATATAGTAACCCTGTACCACCACCATCTAGTAAACCTGTACCACCACCACCATCTAGTAACCCTGTACCACCACCACCATCTAGCAACCCTGTACCACCACCACCACCATCTAGTAACCCTGTACCACCACCACCACCATCTAGTAACCCTGTACCACCACCACCATCTAGTAACCCTGTACCACCACCACCAACCATCTAGGAACCCTGTACCACCACCATATAGCAACCCTGTACCACCACCATCTAGTAACCCTGTACCACCACCACCAACCATCTAATAACCCTGTACCACCACCATATAGTAACCCTGTACCACCACCACCACCATCTAGTAACCCTGAACCACCACCACCACCTAGTAACCCTGTACCACCCCACCATATAGTAACCCTGAACCACCACCACCACCACCACCACCTAGTAACCCTGTACCACCACCACCAACACCTAGTAAGCCTGTACCACCACCACCATCTAGTAAACCTGTACCACCACCACCATCTAGTAAACCTGTACCACCACCACCATATAGTAACCCTGTACCACCACCATCTAGTAAACCTGTACCACCACCACCATCTAGTAACCCTGTACCACCACCACCATCTAGTAACCCTGTACCACCACCACCACCATCTAGTAACCCTGTACCACCACCACCATCTAGTAACCCTGTACCACCACCACCAACCATCTAGGAACCCTGTACCACCACCATATAGCAACCCTGTACCACCACCATCTAGTAACCCTGTACCACCACCACCAACCATCTAGTAACCCTGTACCACCACCATATAGTAACCCTGTACCACCACCACCACCATCTAGTAACCCTGAACCACCACCACCACCTAGTAACCCTGTACCACCACCACCATATAGTAAACCTGTACCACCACCACCAACCATCTAGTAACCCTGTACCACCACCACCATCTAGTAACCCTGTACCACCACCACCACCATCTAGTAACCCTGTACCACCACCACCACCATCTAGTAACCCTGAACCACCACCACAACCTAGTAACCCTGTACCACCACCACCATCTAGTAACCCTGTACCACCACCACCATCTAGTAACCCTGTACCACCACCACCATCTAGTAACCCTGTACCACCACCACCATCTAGTAATCCCTGTACCACCACCACCATCTAGTAACCCTGTACCACCACCACCATCTAGTAACCCTGTACCACCACCACCATATAGTAACCCTGTACCACCACCACCACCATATAGTAACCCTGTACCATCACCACCACCATCTAGTAACCCTGTACCACCACCACCACCACCTAGTAACCCTGTACCACCACCACCATCTAGTAACCCTGTACCACCACCACCATCTAGTAACCCTGTACCACCACCATCTAGTAACCCTGTACCACCACCACCATCTAGTAACCCTGTACCACCACCACCATATAGTAACCCTGTACCACCACCACCACCATCTAGTAACCCTGTACCACCACCACCATCTAGTAACCCTGTACCACCACCACCATATAGTAACCCTGTACAACCACCACCACCATATAGTAACCCCGTACCATCACCACCACCATCTAGTAACCCTGTACCACCACCACCACCACCTAGTAACCCTGTACCACCACCACCATCTAGTAACCCTGTACCACCACCACCACCATCTAGTAACCCTGTACCACCACCACCATCTAGTAATCCCTGTACCACCACCACCATCTAGTAACCCTGTACCACCACCATCTAGTAACCCTGTACCACCACCACCATCTAGTAATCCCTGTACCACCACCACCATCTAGTAACCCTGTACCACCACCATCTAGTAACCCTGTACCACCACCACCATCTAGTAACCCTGTACCACCACCACCATCTAGTAATCCCTGTACCACCACCACCATCTAGTAACCCTGTACCACCACCATCTAGTAACCCTGTACCACCACCACCACCATCTAGTAACCCTGTACCACCACCACCATCTAGTAATCCCTGTACCACCACCACCATCTAGTAACCCTGTACCACCACCACCACCACCTAGTAACCCTCTACCACCCCACCATATAGTAACCCTGAACCACCACCACCACCACCACCACCTAGTAACCCTGTACCACCACCACCAACACCTAGTAAGCCTGTACCACCACCACCATCTAGTAAACCTGTACCACCACCACCATCTAGTAAACCTGTACCACCACCACCATATAGTAACCCTGTACCACCACCATCTAGTAAACCTGTACCACCACCACCATCTAGTAACCCTGTACCACCACCACCATCTAGTAACCCTGTACCACCACCACCACCATCTAGTAACCCTGTACCACCACCACCATCTAGTAACCCTGTACCACCACCACCAACCATCTAGGAACCCTGTACCACCACCATATAGCAACCCTGTACCACCACCATCTAGTAACCCTGTACCACCACCACCAACCATCTAGTAACCCTGTACCACCACCATATAGTAACCCTGTACCACCACCACCACCATCTAGTAACCCTGAACCACCACCACCACCTAGTAACCCTGTACCACCACCACCATATAGTAAACCTGTACCACCACCACCAACCATCTAGTAACCCTGTACCACCACCACCATCTAGTAACCCTGTACCACCACCACCACCATCTAGTAACCCTGTACCACCACCACCACCATCTAGTAACCCTGAACCACCACCACAACCTAGTAACCCTGTACCACCACCACCATCTAGTAACCCTGTACCACCACCACCATCTAGTAACCCTGTACCACCACCACCATCTAGTAACCCTGTACCACCACCACCATCTAGTAATCCCTGTACCACCACCACCATCTAGTAACCCTGTACCACCACCATCTAGTAACCCTGTACCACCACCACCATCTAGTAACCCTGTACCACCACCACCATCTAGTAATCCCTGTACCACCACCACCATCTAGTAACCCTGTACCACCACCACCACCACCTAGTAACCCTCTACCACCCCACCATATAGTAACCCTGAACCACCACCACCACCACCACCACCTAGTAACCCTGTACCACCACCACCACCACCTAGTAACCCTGTACCACCTCCACCATCTAGTAAACCTGTACCACCACCACCATCTAGTAAACCTGTACCACCTTCACCATATAGTAACCCTGTACCACCACCATCTAGTAAACCTGTACCACCACCACCATCTAGTAACCCTGTACCACCACCACCATCTAGCAACCCTGTACCACCACCACCACCATCTAGTAACCCTGTACCACCACCACCACCATCTAGTAACCCTGTACCACCACCACCATCTAGTAACCCTGTACCACCACCACCAACCATCTAGGAACCCTGTACCACCACCATATAGCAACCCTGTACCACCACCATCTAGTAACCCTGTACCACCACCACCAACCATCTAATAACCCTGTACCACCACCATATAGTAACCCTGTACCACCACCACCACCATCTAGTAACCCTGAACCACCACCACCACCTAGTAACCCTGTACCACCACCACCATATAGTAAACCTGTAACACCACCACCAACCATCTAGTAACCCTGTACCACCACCACCATCTAGTAACCCTGTCCCACCACCACCACCATCTAGTAACCCTGTACCACCACCACCACCATCTAGTAACCCTGAACCACCACCACAACCTAGTAACCCTGTACCACCACCACCATCTAGTAACCCTGTACCACCACCACCACCATCTAGTAACCCTGCACCACCACCACCATCTAGTAACCCTGTACCACCAACACCACCATCTAGTAAACCTGCACCACCACCACCAACCATCTAGTAACCATGTACCACCACCATCTAGTAACCCTGTACCACCACCACCACCATCTGGTAACCCTGTACCACCACCACTATCTAGTAAACCTGTACCACCACCACCATATAGTAACCCTGTACCACCACCACCATCTAGTAACCCTGTACCACCACCAGCACCATCTAGTAACCCTGTACCACCACCATCTAGTAACCCTGTACCACCACCACCATCTAGTAACCCTGTACCACCACCACCATCTAGTAAACCTGTACCACCACCACCATATAGTAACCCTGTACCACCACCATCATCTAGTAACCCTGTACCACCACCACCACCATATAGTAACCCTGTACCACCACCACCATCTAGTAACCCTGTATCACCACCACCACCATCTAGTAACCCTGTACCACCACCATCTAGTAACCCTGTACCACCACCACCATCTAGTAACCCTGTACCACCACCACCATCTAGTAACCCTGTACCACCACCACCATCTAGTAACCCTGTACCACCACCACCATCTAGTAACCCTGTACCACCACCACCATCTAGTAACCCTGTACCACCACCACCATCTAGTAACCCTGTACCACCACCACAATCTAGTAACCCTGTACCACCACCACCATCTAGTAAACCTGTACCACCACCACCATCTAGTAAGCCTGTACCACCACCACCACCACCATCTAGTAACCCTGTACCACCACCACCATCTAGTAAACCTGTACCACCACCGCCATATAGTAACCCTGTACCACCACCACCATCTAGTAACCCTGTACCACCACCACCACTATCTAGTAACCCTGTACCACCACCACCATCTAGTAACCCTGTACCACCACCACCATCTAGTAACCCTGTACCACCACCATCTAGTAACCCTGTACCACCACCAGCTAGTAACCCTGTACCACCACCACCATCTAGTAACCCTGTACCACCACCACCACCTAGTAACCCTGTACCACCACCACCATATAGTAACCCTGTACCACCACCATCTAGTAACCCTGTACCACCACCACCTAGTAACCCTGTACCACCACCACCATCTAGTAACCCTGTACCACCACCACCATCTAGTAAACCTGTACCACCACCACCACCATCTAGTAACCCTGTACCACCACCACATCTAGTAACCCTGTACCACCACCACCACCTAGTAACCCTGTACCACCACCACCATCTAGTAACCCTGTACCACCACCATCTAGTAACCCTGTACCACCACCACCATCTAGTAACCCTGTACCACCACCACCACCATCTAGTAACCCTGTACCACCACCATCTAGTAACCCTGTACCACCACCATCTAGTAACCCTGTACCACCACCATCTAGTAACCCTGTACCACCACCACCACCATCTAGTAACCCTGTACCACCACCATCTAGTAACCCTGTACCACCACCATCTAGTAACCCTGTACCAACACCATCTAGTAACCCTGTACCACCACCATCTAGTAACCCTGTACCACCACCACCACCATCTAGTAACCCTGTACCACCACCACCATCTAGTAACCCTGTACCACCACCACCACCATCTAGTAACCCTGCACCACCACCACCATCTAGTAACCCTGCACCACCACCATCTAGTAACCCTGCACCACCACCACCACCATCTAGTAACCCTGTACCACCACCACCATCTAGGAACCCTGCACCACCACCACCACCATCTAGTAACCCTGTACCACCACCAGCTAGTAACCCTGTACCACCACCACCACCATCTAGTAACCCTGTACCACCACCACCACCATCTAGTAACCCTGTACACCCACCATCTAGTAACCCTGTACCACCACCATCTAGTAACCCTGTACCACCACCATCTAGTAACCCTGTACCACCACCACCATCTAGTAACCCTGTACTACCACCACCATCTAGTAACCCTGAACCACCACCACCATCTAGTAACCCTGAACCACCACCACCATCTAGTAACCCTGTACCACCACCATCTAGTAACCCTGTACCACCACCACCACCATCTAGTAACCCTGAACCACCACCACCATCTAGTAAACCTGTACCACCACCACCATCAGGTAACCCTGTACCACCAACACCACCACCATCTAGTAACCCTGTACCACCACCACCATCTAGTAACCCTGTACCACCACCACCACCATCTAGTAACCCTGTACCACCACCACCATATAGTAAACCTGTACCACCACCATCTAGTAACCCTGTACCACCACCACCACCATCTAATAACCCTGAACCACCACCACCATCTAGTAAACCTGTACCACCACCACCATCTAGAAACCCTGTACCACCACCACCACCATCTAGTAAACCTGTACCACCACCACCAACCATCTAGTAACCATGTACCACCACCATCTAGTAACCCTGTACCACCACCACCACCATCTGGTAACCCTGTACCACCACCACTATCTAGTAAACCTGTACCACCACCACCATATAGTAACCCTGTACCACCACCACCATCTAGTAACCCTGTACCACCACCAGCACCATCTAGTAACCCTGTACCACCACCATCTAGTAACCCTGTACCACCACCACCATCTAGTAACCCTGTACCACCACCACCATCTAGTAAACCTGTACCACCACCACCATATAGTAACCCTGTACCACCACCATCATCTAGTAACCCTGTACCACCACCACCACCATATAGTAACCCTGTACCACCACCACCATCTAGTAACCCTGTATCACCACCACCACCATCTAGTAACCCTGTACCACCACCATCTAGTAACCCTGTACCACCACCACCATCTAGTAACCCTGTACCACCACCACCATCTAGTAACCCTGTACCACCACCACCATCTAGTAACCCTGTACCACCACCACCATCTAGTAACCCTGTACCACCACCACCATCTAGTAACCCTGTACCACCACCACAATCTAGTAACCCTGTACCACCACCACCATCTAGTAAACCTGTACCACCACCACCATCTAGTAAGCCTGTACCACCACCACCACCACCATCTAGTAACCCTGTACCACCACCACCATCTAGTAAACCTGTACCACCACCGCCATATAGTAACCCTGTACCACCACCACCATCTAGTAACCCTGTACCACCACCACCACCATCTAGTAACCCTGTACCACCACCACCATCTAGTAACCCTGTACCACCACCACCATCTAGTAACCCTGTACCACAACCATCTAGTAACCCTGTACCACCACCAGCTAGTAACCCTGTACCACCACCACCATCTAGTAACCCTGTACCACCACCACCACCTAGTAACCCTGTACCACCACCACCATATAGTAACCCTGTACCACCACCATCTAGTAACCCTGTACCACCACCATCTAGTAACCCTGTACCACCACCACCATCTAGTAACCCTGTACCACCACCACCATCTAGTAAACCTGTACCACCACCACCACCATCTAGTAACCCTGTACCACCACCACATCTAGTAACCCTGTACCACCACCACCACCTAGTAACCCTGTACCACCACCACCATCTAGTAACCCTGTACCACCACCATCTAGTAACCCTGTACCACCACCACCATCTAGTAACCCTGTACCACCACCACCACCATCTAGTAACCCTGTACCACCACCATCTAGTAACCCTGTACCACCACCATCTAGTAACCCTGTACCACCACCATCTAGTAACCCTGTACCACCACCACCACCATCTAGTAACCCTGTACCACCACCATCTAGTAACCCTGTACCACCACCATCTAGTAACCCTGTACCAACACCATCTAGTAACCCTGTACCACCACCATCTAGTAACCCTGTACCACCACCACCACCATCTAGTAACCCTGTACCACCACCACCATCTAGTAACCCTGTACCACCACCACCACCATCTAGTAACCCTGCACCACCACCACCATCTAGTAACCCTGCACCACCACCATCTAGTAACCCTGCACCACCACCACCACCATCTAGTAACCCTGTACCACCACCACCATCTAGGAACCCTGCACCACCACCACCACCACCCTCTAGTAACCCTGTACCACCACCAGCTAGTAACCCTGTACCACCACCACCACCATCTAGTAACCCTGTACCACCACCACCACCATCTAGTAACCCTGTACACCCACCATCTAGTAACCCTGTACCACCACCATCTAGTAACCCTGTACCACCACCACCACCATCTGGTAACCCTGTACCACCACCACTATCTAGTAAACCTGTACCACCACCACCATATAGTAACCCTGTACCACCACCACCATCTAGTAACCCTGTACCACCACCAGCACCATCTAGTAACCCTGTACCACCACCATCTAGTAACCCTGTACCACCACCACCATCTAGTAACCCTGTACCACCACCACCATCTAGTAAACCTGTACCACCACCACCATATAGTAACCCTGTACCACCACCATCATCTAGTAACCCTGTACCACCACCACCACCATATAGTAACCCTGTACCACCACCACCATCTAGTAACCCTGTATCACCACCACCACCATCTAGTAACCCTGTACCACCACCATCTAGTAACCCTGTACCACCACCACCATCTAGTAACCCTGTACCACCACCACCATCTAGTAACCCTGTACCACCACCACCATCTAGTAACCCTGTACCACCACCACCATCTAGTAACCCTGTACCACCACCACCATCTAGTAACCCTGTACCACCACCACCATCTAGTAACCCTGTACCACCACCACCATCTAGTAACCCTGTACCACCACCACAATCTAGTAACCCTGTACCACCACCACCATCTAGTAAACCTGTACCACCACCACCATCTAGTAAGCCTGTACCACCACCACCACCACCATCTAGTAACCCTGTACCACCACCACCATCTAGTAAACCTGTACCACCACCGCCATATAGTAACCCTGTACCACCACCACCATCTAGTAACCCTGTACCACCACCACCACCATCTAGTAACCCTGTAACCACCACCACCATCTAGTAACCCTGTACCACCACCACCATCTAGTAACCCTGTACCACCACCATCTAGTAACCCTGTACCACCACCAGCTAGTAACCCTGTACCACCACCACCATCTAGTAACCCTGTACCACCACCACCACCTAGTAACCCTGTACCACCACCACCATATAGTAACCCTGTACCACCACCATCTAGTAACCCTGTACCACCACCACCATCTAGTAACCCTGTACCACCACCACCATCTAGTAAACCTGTACCACCACCACCACCATCTAGTAACCCTGTACCACCACCACATCTAGTAACCCTGTACCACCACCACCACCTAGTAACCCTGTACCACCACCACCATCTAGTAACCCTGTACCACCACCATCTAGTAACCCTGTACCACCACCACCATCTAGTAACCCTGTACCACCACCACCACCATCTAGTAACCCTGTACCACCACCATCTAGTAACCCTGTACCACCACCATCTAGTAACCCTGTACCACCACCATCTAGTAACCCTGTACCACCACCACCACCATCTAGTAACCCTGTACCACCACCATCTAGTAACCCTGTACCACCACCATCTAGTAACCCTGTACCAACACCATCTAGTAACCCTGTACCACCACCATCTAGTAACCCTGTACCACCACCACCACCATCTAGTAACCCTGTACCACCACCACCATCTAGTAACCCTGTACCACCACCACCACCATCTAGTAACCCTGCACCACCACCACCATCTAGTAACCCTGCACCACCACCATCTAGTAACCCTGCACCACCACCACCACCATCTAGTAACCCTGTACCACCACCACCATCTAGGAACCCTGCACCAACACCACCACCATCTAGTAACCCTGTACCACCACCAGCTAGTAACCCTGTACCACCACCACCACCATCTAGTAACCCTGTACCACCACCACCACCATCTAGTAACCCTGTACACCCACCATCTAGTAACCCTGTACCACCACCATCTAGTAACCCTGTACCACCACCATCTAGTAACCCTGTACCACCACCACCATCTAGTAACCCTGTACTACCACCACCATCTAGTAACCCTGAACCACCACCACCATCTAGTAACCCTGTACCACCACCACCATCTAGTAACCCTGTACCACCACCACCACCTAGTAACCCTGTACCACCACCACCATATAGTAACCCTGTACCACCACCATCTAGTAACCCTGTACCACCACCACCATCTAGTAACCCTGTACCACCACCACCACCATCTAGTAACCCTGTACCACCACCACCATCTAGTAACCCTGTACCACCACCACCACCTAGTAACCCTGTACCACCACCACCATATAGTAACCCTGTACCACCACCATCTAGTAACCCTGTACCACCACCACCATCTAGTAACCCTGCACCACCACCACCACCATCTAGTAACCCTGTACCACCACCACCACCATCTAGTAACCCTGTACCACCACCATCTAGTAACCCTGTACCACCACCATCTAGTAACCCTGCAACACCACCACCATCTAGTAACCCTGCACCACCACCATCTAGTAACCCTGCACCACCACCACCACCATCTAGTAACCCTGAACCACCACCATATAGTAACCCTGCACCACCACCACCACCATCTAGTAACCCTGTACCACCACCACCATCTAGTAAACCTGTACCACCACCACCATATAGTAACCCTGTACCACCACCATCATCTAGTAACCCTGTACCACCACCATCATCTAGTAACCCTGCACCACCACCACCACCATCTAGTAAACCTGTACCACCACCACCATCTAGTAACCCTGTACCACCACCATCTAGTAACCCTGTACCACCACCATCTAGTAACCCTGTACCACCACCACCATCTAGTAACCCTGTACCACCACCACCATCTAGTAAACCTGTACCACCACCACCACCATCTAGTAACCCTGTACCACCACCACATCTAGTAACCCTGTACCACCACCACCACCTAGTAACCCTGTACCACCACCACCATCTAGTAACCCTGTACCACCACCATCTAGTAACCCTGTACCACCACCACCATCTAGTAACCCTGTACCACCACCACCACCATCTAGTAACCCTGTACCACCACCATCTAGTAACCCTGTACCACCACCATCTAGTAACCCTGTACCACCACCATCTAGTAACCCTGTACCACCACCACCACCATCTAGTAACCCTGTACCACCACCATCTAGTAACCCTGTACCACCACCATCTAGTAACCCTGTACCAACACCATCTAGTAACCCTGTACCACCACCATCTAGTAACCCTGTACCACCACCACCACCATCTAGTAACCCTGTACCACCACCACCATCTAGTAACCCTGTACCACCACCACCACCATCTAGTAACCCTGCACCACCACCACCATCTAGTAACCCTGCACCACCACCATCTAGTAACCCTGCACCACCACCACCACCATCTAGTAACCCTGTACCACCACCACCATCTAGGAACCCTGCACCACCACCACCACCATCTAGTAACCCTGTACCACCACCAGCTAGTAACCCTGTACCACCACCACCACCATCTAGTAACCCTGTACCACCACCACCACCATCTAGTAACCCTGTACACCCACCATCTAGTAACCCTGTACCACCACCATCTAGTAACCCTGTACCACCACCACCACCATCTGGTAACCCTGTACCACCACCACTATCTAGTAAACCTGTACCACCACCACCATATAGTAACCCTGTACCACCACCACCATCTAGTAACCCTGTACCACCACCAGCACCATCTAGTAACCCTGTACCACCACCATCTAGTAACCCTGTACCACCACCACCATCTAGTAACCCTGTACCACCACCACCATCTAGTAAACCTGTACCACCACCACCATATAGTAACCCTGTACCACCACCATCATCTAGTAACCCTGTACCACCACCACCACCATATAGTAACCCTGTACCACCACCACCATCTAGTAACCCTGTATCACCACCACCACCATCTAGTAACCCTGTACCACCACCATCTAGTAACCCTGTACCACCACCACCATCTAGTAACCCTGTACCACCACCACCATCTAGTAACCCTGTACCACCACCACCATCTAGTAACCCTGTACCACCACCACCATCTAGTAACCCTGTACCACCACCACCATCTAGTAACCCTGTACCACCACCACCATCTAGTAACCCTGTACCACCACCACCATCTAGTAACCCTGTACCACCACCACAATCTAGTAACCCTGTACCACCACCACCATCTAGTAAACCTGTACCACCACCACCATCTAGTAAGCCTGTACCACCACCACCACCACCATCTAGTAACCCTGTACCACCACCACCATCTAGTAAACCTGTACCACCACCGCCATATAGTAACCCTGTACCACCACCACCATCTAGTAACCCTGTACCACCACCACCACCATCTAGTAACCCTGTACCACCACCACCATCTAGTAACCCTGTACCACCACCACCATCTAGTAACCCTGTACCACCACCATCTAGTAACCCTGTACCACCACCAGCTAGTAACCCTGTACCACCACCACCATCTAGTAACCCTGTACCACCACCACCACCTAGTAACCCTGTACCACCACCACCATATAGTAACCCTGTACCACCACCATCTAGTAACCCTGTACCACCACCACCATCTAGTAACCCTGTACCACCACCACCATCTAGTAAACCTGTACCACCACCACCACCATCTAGTAACCCTGTACCACCACCACATCTAGTAACCCTGTACCACCACCACCACCTAGTAACCCTGTACCACCACCACCATCTAGTAACCCTGTACCACCACCATCTAGTAACCCTGTACCACCACCACCATCTAGTAACCCTGTACCACCACCACCACCATCTAGTAACCCTGTACCACCACCATCTAGTAACCCTGTACCACCACCATCTAGTAACCCTGTACCACCACCATCTAGTAACCCTGTACCACCACCACCACCATCTAGTAACCCTGTACCACCACCATCTAGTAACCCTGTACCACCACCATCTAGTAACCCTGTACCAACACCATCTAGTAACCCTGTACCACCACCATCTAGTAACCCTGTACCACCACCACCACCATCTAGTAACCCTGTACCACCACCACCATCTAGTAACCCTGTACCACCACCACCACCATCTAGTAACCCTGCACCACCACCACCATCTAGTAACCCTGCACCACCACCATCTAGTAACCCTGCACCACCACCACCACCATCTAGTAACCCTGTACCACCACCACCATCTAGGAACCCTGCACCAACACCACCACCATCTAGTAACCCTGTACCACCACCAGCTAGTAACCCTGTACCACCACCACCACCATCTAGTAACCCTGTACCACCACCACCACCATCTAGTAACCCTGTACACCCACCATCTAGTAACCCTGTACCACCACCATCTAGTAACCCTGTACCACCACCATCTAGTAACCCTGTACCACCACCACCATCTAGTAACCCTGTACTACCACCACCATCTAGTAACCCTGAACCACCACCACCATCTAGTAACCCTGAACCACCACCACCATCTAGTAACCCTGTACCACCACCATCTAGTAACCCTGTACCACCACCACCACCATCTAGTAACCCTGAACCACCACCACCATCTAGTAAACCTGTACCACCACCACCATCAGGTAACCCTGTACCACCAACACCACCACCATCTAGTAACCCTGTACCACCACCACCATCTAGTAACCCTGTACCACCACCACCACCATCTAGTAACCCTGTACCACCACCACCATATAGTAAACCTGTACCACCACCATCTAGTAACCCTGTACCACCACCACCACCATCTAATAACCCTGAACCACCACCACCATCTAGTAAACCTGTACCACCACCACCATCTAGTAACCCTGTACCACCACCACCACCACCATCTAGTAACCCTGTACCACCACCACCATCTAGTAACCCTGTACCACCACCACCATCTAGTAACCCTGTACCACCACCACCATATAGTAACCCTGTACCACCACCACCACCATCTAGTAACCCTGTACCACCACCACCATCTAGTAACCCTGTACCACCACCACCATATAGTAACCCTGTACCATCACCACCACCATCTAGTAACCCTGTACCACCACCACCACCATCTAGTAACCCCTTACCATCACCACCACCATCTAGTAACCCTGTACCACCACCACCACCACCTAGTAACCCTGTACCACCACCACCATCTAGTAACCCTGTACCACCACCATCTAGTAACCCTGTACCACCACCACCATCTAGTAATCCCTGTACCACCACCACCATCTAGTAACCCTGTACCACCACCATCTAGTAACCCTGTACCACCACCACCATCTAGTAACCCTGTACCACCACCACCATCTAGTAATCCCTGTACCACCACCACCATCTAGTAACCCTGTACCACCACCATCTAGTAACCCTGTACCACCACCACCACCACCTAGTAACCCTGTACCACCACCACCATCTAGTAAACCCTGTACCACCACCACCATCTAGTAAACCTGTACCACCACCACCATATAGTAACCCTGTACCACCACCATCTAGTAAACCTGTACCACCACCACCATCTAGTAACCCTGTACCACCACCACCATCTAGCAACCCTGTACCACCACCACCACCATCTAGTAACCCTGTACCACCACCACCACCACCACTATCTAGTAACCCTGTACCACCACCACCATCTAGTAACCCTGTACCACCACCACCAACCATCTAGGAACCCTGTACCACCACCATATAGCAACCCTGTACCACCACCATCTAGTAACCCTGTACCACCACCACCACCATCTAGTAAACCTGTACCACCACCACCAACCATCTAGTAACCATGTACCACCACCATCTAGTAACCCTGTACCACCACCACCATCTGGTAACCCTGTACCACCACCACTATCTAGTAAACCTGTACCACCACCACCATATAGTAACCCTGTACCACCACCACCATCTAGTAACCCTGTACCACCACCACCACCATCTAGTAACCCTGTACCACCACCATCTAGTAACCCTGTACCACCACCACCATCTAGTAACCCTGTACCACCACCACCATCTAGTAAACCTGTACCACCACCACCATATAGTAACCCTGTACCACCACCATCATCTAGTAACCCTGTACCACCACCACCACCATATAGTAACCCTATACCACCACCACCATCTAGTAACCCTGTATCACCACCACCACCATCTAGTAACCCTGTACCACCACCATCTAGTAACCCTGTACCACCACCACCATCTAGTAACCCTGTACCACCACCACCATCTAGTAACCCTGTACCACCACCACCATATAGTAACCCTGTACCACCACCACCATCTAGTAAACCTGTACCACCACCACCATATAGTAACCCTGTACCACCACCACCACCATCTAGTAACCCTGAACCACCACCACCACCTAGTAACCCTGTACCACCACCACCATATAGTAACCCTGTACCACCACCACCAACCATCTAGTAACCCTGTACCACCACCACCATCTAGTAACCCTGTACCACCACCACCACCATCTAGTAACCCTGTACCACCACCACCACCATCTAGTAACCCTGAACCACCACCACAACCTAGTAACCCTGTACCACCACCACCATCTAGTAACCCTGTACCACCACCACCACCATCTAGTAACCCTGCACCACCACCACCATCTAGTAACCCTGTACCACCACCACCACCATCTAGTAAACCTGTACCACCACCACCAACCATCTAGTAACCATGTACCACCACCATCTAGTAACCCTGTACCACCACCACCACCATCTGGTAACCCTGTACCACCACCACTATCTAGTAAACCTGTACCACCACCACCATATAGTAACCCTGTACCACCACCACCATCTAGTAACCCTGTACCACCACCACCACCATCTAGTAACCCTGTACCACCACCATCTAGTAACCCTGTACCACCACCACCATCTAGTAACCCTGTACCACCACCACCATCTAGTAAACCTGTACCACCACCACCATATAGTAACCCTGTACCACCACCATCATCTAGTAACCCTGTACCACCACCACCACCATATAGTAACCCTGTACCACCACCACCATCTAGTAACCCTGTATCACCACCACCACCATCTAGTAACCCTGTACCACCACCACCATCTAGTAACCCGGTACCACCACCACCATCTAGTAACCCTGTACCACCACCACCACAATCTAGTAACCCTGTACCACCACCAACATCTAGTAACCCTGTACCACCACCACCATCTAGTAACTCTGTACCACCACCACCATCTAGTAACCCTGTACCACCACCACCACCATCTAGTAACCCTGTACCACCACCACCATCTAGTAACCCTGTACCACCACCACAATCTAGTAACCCTGTACCACCACCACCATCTAGTAAACCTGTACCACCACCACCATCTAGTAAGCCTGTACCACCACCACCACCACCATCTAGTAACCCTGTACCACCACCACCATCTAGTAAACCTGTACCACCACCACAATATAGTAACCCTGTACCACCACCACCATCTAGTAACCCTGTACCACCACCACCACCATCTAGTAACCCTGTACCACCACCACCATCTAGTAACCCTGTACCACCACCACCATCTAGTAACCCTGTACCACCACCATCTAGTAACCCTGTACCACCACCACCAACTAGTAACCCTGTACCACCACCACCATCTAGTAACCCTGTACCACCACCTAGTAACCCTGTACCACCACCACCATCTAGTAACCCTGTACCACCACCATCTAGTAACCCTGTACCACCACCACCACAATCTAGTAACCCTGTACCACCACCACCATCTAGTAAACCTGTACCACCACCACCATCTAGTAAACCTGTACAACCACCACCATCTAGTAACCCTGTACCACCACCACCATCTAGTAACCTTGTACCACCACCATCTAGTAACCCTGTACCACCACCACCATCTAGTAACCCTGTACCACCACCTAGTAACCCTGTACCACCACCACCACCTAGTAACCCTGTACCACCACCACCACCTAGTAACCAGGTACCACCACCACCATCTAGTAACCCTGTACCACCACCACCACCTAGTAAACCTGTACCACCACCACCACCTAGTAACCCTGTACCACCACCACCACCTAGTAACCCTGTACCACCACCACCACCACCTAGTAACCCTGTACCACCACCACCACCTCCTAGTAACCCTGTACCACCACCACCACCATCTAGTAACCCTGTACCACCACCACCACCTAGTAACCCTGTACCACCACCACCACCTAGTAACCCTGTAACACCACCACCACCATCTAGTAACCCTGTACCACCACCACCATCTAGTAACCCTGTACCACCACCACCACCTAGTAACCCTGTACCACCACCACCATATAGTAACCCTGTACCACCACCATCTAGTAACCCTGTACCACCACCACCATCTAGTAACCCTGTACCACCACCAGCATCTAGTAACCCTGTACCACCACCACCACCATCTAGTAACCCTGTACCACCACCACCATCTAGTAACCCTGTACCACCACCACCACCTAGTAACCCTGTACCACCACCACCATCTAGTAACCCTGTACCACCACCATCTAGTAACCCTGTACCACCACCACCATCTAGTAACCCTGTACCACCACCATCTAGTAACCCTGTACCACCACCATCTAGTAACCCTGTACCACCACCATCTAGTAACCCTGCACCACCACCACCACCATCTAGTAACCCTGTACCACCACCACCACCATCTAGTAACCCTGTACCACCACCATCTAGTAACCCTGTACCACCACCATCTAGTAACCCTGCACCACCACCACCATCTAGTAACCCTGCACCACCACCATCTAGTAACCCTGTACCACCACCACCACCATCTAGTAACCCTGTACCACCACCATCTAGTAACCCTGTACCACCACCATCTAGTAACCCTGCACCACCACCACCATCTAGTAACCCTGTACCACCACCATCTAGTAACCCTGTACCACCACCATCTAGTAACCCTGTACCACCACCATCTAGTAACCCTGCACCACCACCACCACCATCTAGTAACCCTGTACCACCACCACCACCATCTAGTAACCCTGTACCACCACCATCTAGTAACCCTGTACCACCACCATCTAGTAACCCTGCAACACCACCACCATCTAGTAACCCTGCACCACCACCATCTAGTAACCCTGCACCACCACCACCACCATCTAGTAACCCTGAACCACCACCATATAGTAACCCTGCACCACCACCACCACCATCTAGTAACCCTGTACCACCACCACCATCTAGTAAACCTGTACCACCACCACCATATAGTAACCCTGTACCACCACCATCATCTAGTAACCCTGTACCACCACCATCATCTAGTAACCCTGCACCACCACCACCACCATCTAGTAAACCTGTACCACCACCACCATATAGTAACCCTGTACCACCACCACCATCTAGTAACCCTGTACCACCACCACCATCTAGTAACCCTGTACCACCACCATCACCTAGTAACCCTGTACCACCACCACCATATAGTAACCCTGTACCACCACCATCTAGTAACCCTGTACCACCACCACCATCTAGTAACCCTGTACCACCACCACCATCTAGTAACCCTGTACCACCACCACCACCATCTAGTAACCCTGTACCACCACCACCATCTAGTAACCCTGTACCACCACCACCACCTAGTAACCCTGTACCACCACCACCATCTAGTAACCCTGTACCACCACCATCTAGTAACCCTGTACCACCACCACCATCTAGTAACCCTGTACCACCACCATCTAGTAACCCTGCACCACCACCACCACCATCTAGTAACCCTGTACCACCACCACCACCATCTAGTAACCCTGTACCACCACCATCTAGTAACCCTGTACCACCACCATCTAGTAACCCTGTACCACCACCATCTAGTAACCCTGCACCACCACCATCTTGTAACCCTGCACCACCACCACCACCATCTAGTAACCCTGAACCACCACCATATAGTAACCCTGCACCACCACCACCACCATCTAGTAACCCTGTACCACCACCACCATCTAGTAAACCTGTACCACCACCACCATATAGTAACCCTGTACCACCACCATCATCTAGTAACCCTGTACCACCACCATCATCTAGTAACCCTGCACCACCACCACCACCATCTAGTAACCCTGTACCACCACCACCATCTAGTAAACCTGTACCACCACCACCATATAGTAACCCTGTACCACCACCACCATCTAGTAACCCTGTACCACCACCACCATATAGTAACCCTGTACCACCACCACCATCTAGTAAACCTGTACCACCACCACCATATAGTAACCCTGTACCACCACCATCATCTAGTAACCCTGTACCACCACCACCACCATATAGTAACCCTGTACCACCACCACCATCTAGTAACCCTGTATCACCACCACCACCATCTAGTAACCCTGTACCACCACCATCTAGTAACCCTGTACCACCACCACCATCTAGTAACCCTGTACCACCACCACCATATAGTAACCCTGTACCACCACCACCATATAGTAACCCTGTACCACCACCACCACAATCTAGTAACCCTGTACCACCACCACCATCTAGTAACCCTGTACCACCACCACCATCTAGTAACTCTGTACCACCACCACCATCTAGTAACCCTGTACCACCACCACCATCTAGTAACCCTGTACCACCACCACCATCTAGTAACCCTGTACCACCACCACCATCTAGTAACCCTGTACCACCACCACAATCTAGTAACCCTGTACCACCACCACCATCTAGTAAACCTGTACCACCACCACCATCTAGTAAGCCTGTACCACCACCACCACCACCATCTAGTAACCCTGTACCACCACCACCATCTAGTAAACCTGTACCACCACCACCATATAGTAACCCTGTACCACCACCACCATCTAGTAACCCTGTACCACCACCACCACCATCTAGTAACCCTGTACCACCACCACCATCTAGTAACCCTGTACCACCACCACCATCTAGTAACCCTGTACCACCACCATCTAGTAACCCTGTACCACCACCACCAACTAGTAACCCTGTACCACCACCACCATCTAGTAACCCTGTACCACCACCTAGTAACCCTGTACCACCACCACCATCTAGTAACCCTGTACCACCACCATCTAGTAACCCTGTACCACCACCACCACAATCTAGTAACCCTGTACAACCACCACCATCTAGTAAACCTGTACCACCACCACCATCTAGTAAGCCTGTACCACCACCACCACCACCATCTAGTAACCCTGCACCACCACCACCATCTAGTAACCCTGTACCACCACCATCTAGTAACCCTGTACCACCACCATCTAGTAACCCTGTACCACCACCATCTAGTAACCCTGCACCACCACCACCACCATCTAGTAACCCTGTACCACCACCACCACCATCTAGTAACCCTGTACCACCACCATCTAGTAACCCTGTACCACCACCATCTAGTAACCCTGCAACACCACCACCATCTAGTAACCCTGCACCACCACCATCTAGTAACCCTGCACCACCACCACCACCATCTAGTAACCCTGAACCACCACCATATAGTAACCCTGCACCACCACCACCACCATCTAGTAACCCTGTACCACCACCACCATCTAGTAAACCTGTACCACCACCACCATATAGTAACCCTGTACCACCACCATCATCTAGTAACCCTGTACCACCACCATCATCTAGTAACCCTGCACCACCACCACCACCATCTAGTAAACCTGTACCACCACCACCATATAGTAACCCTGTACCACCACCACCATCTAGTAACCCTGTACCACCACCACCATCTAGTAACCCTGTACCACCACCATCACCTAGTAACCCTGTACCACCACCACCATATAGTAACCCTGTACCACCACCATCTAGTAACCCTGTACCACCACCACCATCTAGTAACCCTGTACCACCACCACCATCTAGTAACCCTGTACCACCACCACCACCATCTAGTAACCCTGTACCACCACCACCATCTAGTAACCCTGTACCACCACCACCACCTAGTAACCCTGTACCACCACCACCATCTAGTAACCCTGTACCACCACCATCTAGTAACCCTGTACCACCACCACCATCTAGTAACCCTGTACCACCACCATCTAGTAACCCTGTACCACCACCATCTAGTAACCCTGTACCACCACCATCTAGTAACCCTGCACCACCACCACCACCATCTAGTAACCCTGTACCACCACCACCACCATCTAGTAACCCTGTACCACCACCATCTAGTAACCCTGTACCACCACCATCTAGTAACCCTGTACCACCACCATCTAGTAACCCTGCACCACCACCATCTTGTAACCCTGCACCACCACCACCACCATCTAGTAACCCTGAACCACCACCATATAGTAACCCTGCACCACCACCACCACCATCTAGTAACCCTGTACCACCACCACCATCTAGTAAACCTGTACCACCACCACCATATAGTAACCCTGTACCACCACCATCATCTAGTAACCCTGTACCACCACCATCATCTAGTAACCCTGCACCACCACCACCACCATCTAGTAACCCTGTACCACCACCACCATCTAGTAAACCTGTACCACCACCACCATATAGTAACCCTGTACCACCACCACCATCTAGTAACCCTGTACCACCACCACCATATAGTAACCCTGTACCACCACCACCATCTAGTAAACCTGTACCACCACCACCATATAGTAACCCTGTACCACCACCATCATCTAGTAACCCTGTACCACCACCACCACCATATAGTAACCCTGTACCACCACCACCATCTAGTAACCCTGTATCACCACCACCACCATCTAGTAACCCTGTACCACCACCATCTAGTAACCCTGTACCACCACCACCATCTAGTAACCCTGTACCACCACCACCATATAGTAACCCTGTACCACCACCACCATATAGTAACCCTGTACCACCACCATCATCTAGTAACCCTGTACCACCACCACCACCATATAGTAACCCTGTACCACCACCACCATCTAGTAACCCTGTATCACCACCACCACCATCTAGTAACCCTGTACCACCACCATCTAGTAACCCTGTACCACCACCACCATCTAGTAACCCTGTACCACCACCACCATATAGTAACCCTGTACCACCACCACCATATAGTAACCCTGTACCACCACCACCACAATCTAGTAACCCTGTACCACCACCACCATCTAGTAACCCTGTACCACCACCACCATCTAGTAACTCTGTACCACCACCACCATCTAGTAACCCTGTACCACCACCACCATCTAGTAACCCTGTACCACCACCACCATCTAGTAACCCTGTACCACCACCACCATCTAGTAACCCTGTACCACCACCACAATCTAGTAACCCTGTACCACCACCACCATCTAGTAAACCTGTACCACCACCACCATCTAGTAAGCCTGTACCACCACCACCACCACCATCTAGTAACCCTGTACCACCACCACCATCTAGTAAACCTGTACCACCACCACCATATAGTAACCCTGTACCACCACCACCATCTAGTAACCCTGTACCACCACCACCACCATCTAGTAACCCTGTACCACCACCACCATCTAGTAACCCTGTACCACCACCACCATCTAGTAACCCTGTACCACCACCATCTAGTAACCCTGTACCACCACCACCAACTAGTAACCCTGTACCACCACCACCATCTAGTAACCCTGTACCACCACCTAGTAACCCTGTACCACCACCACCATCTAGTAACCCTGTACCACCACCATCTAGTAACCCTGTACCACCACCACCACAATCTAGTAACCCTGTACAACCACCACCATCTAGTAAACCTGTACCACCACCACCATCTAGTAAGCCTGTACCACCACCACCACCACCATCTAGTAACCCTGCACCACCACCACCATCTAGTAACCCTGTACCACCACCATCTAGTAACCCTGTACCACCACCATCTAGTAACCCTGTACCACCACCATCTAGTAACCCTGCACCACCACCACCACCATCTAGTAACCCTGTACCACCACCACCACCATCTAGTAACCCTGTACCACCACCATCTAGTAACCCTGTACCACCACCATCTAGTAACCCTGCAACACCACCACCATCTAGTAACCCTGCACCACCACCATCTAGTAACCCTGCACCACCACCACCACCATCTAGTAACCCTGAACCACCACCATATAGTAACCCTGCACCACCACCACCACCATCTAGTAACCCTGTACCACCACCACCATCTAGTAAACCTGTACCACCACCACCATATAGTAACCCTGTACCACCACCATCATCTAGTAACCCTGTACCACCACCATCATCTAGTAACCCTGCACCACCACCACCACCATCTAGTAAACCTGTACCACCACCACCATATAGTAACCCTGTACCACCACCACCATCTAGTAACCCTGTACCACCACCACCATCTAGTAACCCTGTACCACCACCATCACCTAGTAACCCTGTACCACCACCACCATATAGTAACCCTGTACCACCACCATCTAGTAACCCTGTACCACCACCACCATCTAGTAACCCTGTACCACCACCACCATCTAGTAACCCTGTACCACCACCACCACCATCTAGTAACCCTGTACCACCACCACCATCTAGTAACCCTGTACCACCACCACCACCTAGTAACCCTGTACCACCACCACCATCTAGTAACCCTGTACCACCACCATCTAGTAACCCTGTACCACCACCACCATCTAGTAACCCTGTACCACCACCATCTAGTAACCCTGTACCACCACCATCTAGTAACCCTGTACCACCACCATCTAGTAACCCTGCACCACCACCACCACCATCTAGTAACCCTGTACCACCACCACCACCATCTAGTAACCCTGTACCACCACCATCTAGTAACCCTGTACCACCACCATCTAGTAACCCTGTACCACCACCATCTAGTAACCCTGCACCACCACCATCTTGTAACCCTGCACCACCACCACCACCATCTAGTAACCCTGAACCACCACCATATAGTAACCCTGCACCACCACCACCACCATCTAGTAACCCTGTACCACCACCACCATCTAGTAAACCTGTACCACCACCACCATATAGTAACCCTGTACCACCACCATCATCTAGTAACCCTGTACCACCACCATCATCTAGTAACCCTGCACCACCACCACCACCATCTAGTAACCCTGTACCACCACCACCATCTAGTAAACCTGTACCACCACCACCATATAGTAACCCTGTACCACCACCACCATCTAGTAACCCTGTACCACCACCACCATATAGTAACCCTGTACCACCACCACCATCTAGTAAACCTGTACCACCACCACCATATAGTAACCCTGTACCACCACCATCATCTAGTAACCCTGTACCACCACCACCACCATATAGTAACCCTGTACCACCACCACCATCTAGTAACCCTGTATCACCACCACCACCATCTAGTAACCCTGTACCACCACCATCTAGTAACCCTGTACCACCACCACCATCTAGTAACCCTGTACCACCACCACCATATAGTAACCCTGTACCACCACCACCATATAGTAACCCTGTACCACCACCACCACAATCTAGTAACCCTGTACCACCACCACCATCTAGTAACCCTGTACCACCACCACCATCTAGTAACTCTGTACCACCACCACCATCTAGTAACCCTGTACCACCACCACCATCTAGTAACCCTGTACCACCACCACCATCTAGTAACCCTGTACCACCACCACCATCTAGTAACCCTGTACCACCACCACAATCTAGTAACCCTGTACCACCACCACCATCTAGTAAACCTGTACCACCACCACCATCTAGTAAGCCTGTACCACCACCACCACCACCATCTAGTAACCCTGTACCACCACCACCATCTAGTAAACCTGTACCACCACCACCATATAGTAACCCTGTACCACCACCACCATCTAGTAACCCTGTACCACCACCACCACCATCTAGTAACCCTGTACCACCACCACCATCTAGTAACCCTGTACCACCACCACCATCTAGTAACCCTGTACCACCACCATCTAGTAACCCTGTACCACCACCACCAACTAGTAACCCTGTACCACCACCACCATCTAGTAACCCTGTACCACCACCTAGTAACCCTGTACCACCACCACCATCTAGTAACCCTGTACCACCACCATCTAGTAACCCTGTACCACCACCACCACAATCTAGTAACCCTGTACAACCACCACCATCTAGTAAACCTGTACCACCACCACCATCTAGTAAGCCTGTACCACCACCACCACCACCATCTAGTAACCCTGTACCACCACCACCATCTAGTAACCCTGTACCACCACCTAGTAACCCTGTACCACCACCACCATCTAGTAACCCTGTACCACCACCATCTAGTAACCCTGTACCACCACCACCACAATCTAGTAACCCTGTACCACCACCACCATCTAGTAAACCTGTACCACCACCACCATCTAGTAAGCCTGTACCACCACCACCACCACCATCTAGTAACCTTGTACCACCACCATCTAGTAACCCTGTACCACCACCACCATCTAGTAACCCTGTACCACCAACACCACCTAGTAACCCTGTACCACCACCACCACCATCTAGTAACCCTGTACCACCACCACCATCTAGTAACCCTGTACCACCACCTAGTAACCCTGTACCACCACCACCTAGTAACCCTGTACCACCACCACCACCTAGTAACCAGGTACCACCACCACCATCTAGTAACCCTGTACCACCACCACCACCTAGTAACCCTGTACCACCACCACCACCTAGTAACCCTGTACCACCACCACCACCTAGTAACCCTGTACCACCACCACCACCACCACCTAGTAACCCTGTACCACCACCACCACCACCTAGTAACCCTGTACCACCACCACCACCATCTAGTAACCCTGTACCACCACCACCACCTAGTAACCCTGTACCACCACCACCACCTAGTAACCCTGTACCACCACCACCACCATCTAGTAACCCTGTACCACCACCACCATCTAGTAACCCTGTACCACCACCACCACCTAGTAACCCTGTACCACCACCACCATATAGTAACCCTGTACCACCACCATCTAGTAACCCTGTACCACCACCACCATCTAGTAACCCTGTACCACCACCACCACCATCTAGTAACCCTGTACCACCACCACCATCTAGTAACCCTGTACCACCACCACCACCTAGTAACCCTGTACCACCACCACCATATAGTAACCCTGTACCACCACCATCTAGTAACCCTGTACCACCACCACCATCTAGTAACCCTGCACCACCACCACCACCATCTAGTAACCCTGTACCACCACCACCACCATCTAGTAACCCTGTACCACCACCATCTAGTAACCCTGTACCACCACCATCTAGTAACCCTGCAACACCACCACCATCTAGTAACCCTGCACCACCACCATCTAGTAACCCTGCACCACCACCACCACCATCTAGTAACCCTGAACCACCACCATATAGTAACCCTGCACCACCACCACCACCATCTAGTAACCCTGTACCACCACCACCATCTAGTAAACCTGTACCACCACCACCATATAGTAACCCTGTACCACCACCATCATCTAGTAACCCTGTACCACCACCATCATCTAGTAACCCTGCACCACCACCACCACCATCTAGTAAACCTGTACCACCACCACCATATAGTAACCCTGTACCACCACCACCATCTAGTAACCCTGTACCACCACCACCATCTAGTAACCCTGTACCACCACCATCACCTAGTAACCCTGTACCACCACCACCATATAGTAACCCTGTACCACCACCATCTAGTAACCCTGTACCACCACCACCATCTAGTAACCCTGTACCACCACCACCATCTAGTAACCCTGTACCACCACCACCACCATCTAGTAACCCTGTACCACCACCACCATCTAGTAACCCTGTACCACCACCACCACCTAGTAACCCTGTACCACCACCACCATCTAGTAACCCTGTACCACCACCATCTAGTAACCCTGTACCACCACCACCATCTAGTAACCCTGTACCACCACCATCTAGTAACCCTGTACCACCACCATCTAGTAACCCTGTACCACCACCATCTAGTAACCCTGCACCACCACCACCACCATCTAGTAACCCTGTACCACCACCACCACCATCTAGTAACCCTGTACCACCACCATCTAGTAACCCTGTACCACCACCATCTAGTAACCCTGTACCACCACCACCATCTAGTAACCCTGTACCACCACCACCACCATCTAGTAACCCTGTACCACCACCATCTAGTAACCCTGTACCACCACCATCTAGTAACCCTGCACCACCACCACCACCATCTAGTAACCCTGTACCACCACCACCACCATCTAGTAACCCTGTACCACCACCATCTAGTAACCCTGTACCACCACCATCTAGTAACTTTGTACCACCACCATCTAGTAACCCTGCACCACCACCACCACCACCATCTAGTAACCCTGCACCACCACCACCATCTAGTAACCCTGCACCACCACCACCATCTAGTAACCCTGCACCATCACCATCTAGTAACCCTGCACCACCACCACCACCATCTAGTAACCCTGTACCACCACCACCATCTAGGAACCCTGCACCACCACCACCACCATCTAGTAACCCTGTACCACCACCATCTAGTAACCCTGTACCACCACCACCACCATCTAGTAACCCTGTACCACCACCACCACCATCTAGTAACCCTGTACCACCACCATCTAGTAACCCTGTACCACCACCACCATCTAGTAACCCTGTACCACCACCACCACCATCTATTAACCCTGTACCACCACCACCACCTAGTAACTCTGTACCACCACCACCACCATCTAGTAACCCTGTACCACCACCACCATCTAGTAACCCTGTACCACCACCACCATCTAGTAACCCTGTACCACCACCACCACCATCTAGTAACCCTGTACCACCACCACCATCTAGTAACCCTGTACCACCACCACCACCACCACCATCTAGTAACTCTGCACCACCACCACCACCATCTAGTAACTCTGTACCACCACCACCACCATCTAGTAACCCTGTACCACCACCACCATCTAGTAACCCTGTACCACCACCACCATCTAGTAACCCTGTACCACCACCACCATCTAGTAACCCTGTACCACCACCACCATCTAGTAACCCTGTACCACCACCACCACCTAGTAACCCTGTACCACCACCATCTAGTAACCTGGCCGCCCTGATAAACTGAGCAATCGGGGAGAAGGGCCTCGGTAAGGGAGGTGAACCTGATGGTCACACTGACAGAGCTCCAGAGTTCCTCTGTGGAGATGGGAGAACCTTCCAGAAGGACAACAATTTCTGCAGCACTCCACCAATCAGGCCTTTATGGTAGAGTGGCCAGACGGGAGCCACTCCTCAGTAAAAACACTTGACAGCCTGCTTGGAGTTTGCCAAAACGCACCTAAAGACTCTGACCATGAGAAACAAGATTCTCTGGTCTGATGAAACCAAGATTGAACTTGCCGTCACGTCTGGAGGAAGCCTGGCACAATCCCTACGGTGAAGCATGGTGGTGGCAGCCTCAGGCTGTGGGGATGTTTTTCAGTGGCAGGGACTGGGAGACTAGTTAGGATTGAGAGAAAGATGAACGGAGCAAAGTACAGAGAGATCATTGATGGAAACCTGCTCCAGAGTACTCCGGATCTCAGACTGGGGCGAAGGTTCACCTTCCAACAGGACAACAACCCTAAGCTCACAGCCAACACAATGCAGGAGTGGCTTTGGGACAAGTCTCTGAATGTCCTTGAGTGGCCCAGCCAGAGCCCAGACTTGAACCCGATCTAGCATCTCTGGAGAGACCTGAAAATAGCTGTGCAGCGATGCTACACATCCAACCTGACAGAGCTTGAGAGGGTCTGCAGAGAGGAATGGGAGAAACTCCCCAAATACAGGTGTGCCAAGCTTGTAGCATCATACCGCAGAAAACTCAAGGCTGTAATCGCTGCCAAAGGTGCTTCAACAAAGTACTGAGTAAAGGGTCTGAAAACATATGTAAATTAGATATATATTTTTTAATACTTTTACAAAAATGTCTAAAAACCTGTTTTTTCTTTGTCACTGTGGGGTATTTTGTGTAGATTGATGAGGGAAAAACTATTGAAACCATTTCAGAATAAGGCTGTAACGTGACAAAAATCACTTTTAATGTGTAAAAAGTCAAGGGGTCTGAATACTTTCCAAATATACTGTATAGGGAAAAGCCCGAGACGAGGGTTGCCCATGTAGTGGATAACCTGTCTCTGTCAATGAACTCACATACTGCTCCCCTGTCAGTAGTGACAGTCCTGACGTTTCTCCCACCACATACCACATACCCAACCTGCAGCTGTGTGATGGATCAGCCCTGACAGCCCGGCCCACCGGTGGAGGAAGTGAAGGCAAGAAGAAGTCTGTGAGAGGGAAGGAAGGTGGCCAACCGGAGAAGGAAGTGGAGGCAAGAAGGAGTCTGTGAGAGGGAAGGAAGGTGGCCCACCGGAGGAGGAAGTGTAGGCAAGAAGAAGTCTGTGAGAGGGAATGAAGGTGGCCCACCGGTGGAGGAAGTGGAGGCAAGAAGAAGTCTGTGAGAGGGAAGGAAGGTGGCCCACCGGAGAAGGAAGTGGAGGCAAGAAGAAGTCTGTGAGAGGGAAGGAAGGTGGCCCACCGGAGGAGGGAGTGGAGGCAAGAAGAAGTCTGTGAGAGGGAAGGAAGGTGGCCCACCGGAGGAGGAAGTGGAGGCAAGAAGAAGTCTGTGAGAGGGAAGGAAGGTGGAGGTTCCAAACTTCTTCCATTTAAGAATGATGGAGGCCACTTTGTTCTTGGGGACTTTGTTTAAATGCTACAGAAATGTTTTGGTACCCTTCCCCAGATCTGTGCCTCGACACAATCTTGTCTTGGAGCTCTACGGACAATTCCTTTGACCTCATGGCTTGGTTTTTGCTCTGACATGCAGTGTCAACTGTGGGACCTTATATAGACAGGTGTGTGCCTTTCCAAATCATGTCCAATCAATTGAATTTACCACAGGTGGACTCCAATCAAGTTGTAGAAACATCTCAAGGATGATCAATGGAAACAGGATGCACCTGAGCTCAATGTCGAGTTTCATAGCAAACTGTGTAATACATTTGCAAAAATGTTTTAAAAACCAGCTGTTTTTGCTTTGTCATTATGGGGTATTGTGATGTCATTATGGGGTATTGTGATGTCATTATGGGGTATTGTGATGTCATTATGGGGTATTGTGATGTCATTATGGGGTATTGTGATGTCATTATGTATTGTGTGCAGATTGCTGAGGATTTTTTAAATGTATTTATCAATTTTAGAATAAAGCTGTAACGTAACATAATGTTAAAAACAAGTCAAATGGTCTGAATTACATTTGTCCCGGGCCCACCGGGGA